>NW_020897767.1:2744485-3081915 GCF_003984885.1 Neopelma chrysocephalum
TTTTTTTTTTTTTTTTTAGTCTTATAGTTGTTGCAAGTGCTCTGGGTATTTAAGTCACTAAGAAATCATTGCTGTTAATTATAGATCATGTTCTGCTATTTGCTTCTGCACAGAAGACATTCCAGGTCGCTGGAATTGCCCCATGTGCCAAAGGGTTCCCGATACGATGCCTGAGAGGCAAAAGTTCAATTCTCAGTAGTAACAACATGCCCACCAAAATCTCCAACGCAGCTCTAGTTGATAAGAGCAGTTTCTGGATCAATATATCCAATCTTAGGTGGGAAGGTCAGCCTGTCACACCAGTGGATCTCTAGAGGAGGAGGAAGTGAGGACTTAGGAGTGGTTTAAAGTGTCCTTGCTTCGTTGCGTTGGGCCGTGGCCAGCAGTTATTTCACCAGCATTTGATGGAGTTGCTTTTCATGGGTGACTTTAAGAAGGGAATTGGAAGTCTATTGCTTAAAATAAAACAAGCTTTTCATTCGAGAGAACTTGGAAAACCAAACAAAATATAAAAACCCCAAACCATCTAAAACAGTGCGATTTCCCGATGAGCTGCCGACAATAAAAGGTTTAGATGTTTGCTACCATCTTTCAGCTGCCCCCCTCAAAATCTAGGGACCTTATTAATGAAAAGGCAAAAATACAATCCCTTTTGGGGCTGATAAACACATAACACAGAAGGAAAAGTAGAGAAGAATGGAGAACTTGTGCAAAGACAGAGCACAATAAATCCACCGGAGTTGGAATCTGGGGTCAGCAATAACATCCGTGTTGTTTTAGAAGGTATTTTACTGTGCTCTATCATTCTGGGAAAGAAAGCCTTATAACCACAGTAACTGCCCTATCAGAGGCTGCTTAAATAGTTTTTGAGATAGAGATCACCATTTCAAAGCCTCATATATCCCACCAGGGTAGGTGCAGCGCTACTTTTGTACTTTGTTTGGGCTTGGCAGGGATAAATGTCCATAAAAACATATATCAGACAGTGTTTTTCCTTCCCTTCGTGTCCAAAATTGGTGTAGCTCTACTCAAACCCAAATGAACTCAGGCTTCAGACCAGTTTGCAGTGATTTGCATGATTACCACAAATAAGGGTGGTGGCAGAGCATTCAAAAAGCAGTTTCCTTCACGTTGACAACACTTTATGATCAAATGACTGCCTTCACTTATAGCTCCTTCCTTCTGGGATAAGAAAATTGAATTTTTAGGATATATAACGAGCAACACATGTAGCATGAAATCATGGTGTTATAGGGCTGTACAAATAAAAGATGGGCTGAAGAGGAGACTCACGGCACTGCTGTTTTCTACCCTGAAAAGTCAAATTATTTAGAATTTTTTTAAAGCAAACTGTACATTTAACACTAGAGGAAAATTCTCAAAATGTGCTTAATATTCAGCATTTGTGGAAAACTATTCAAAGCCAGTTTTCCTTTTATTTTTTTTCCTCTCTGCATTTTCTCTTGCAGAGAATCTCTAATTGCTTAGACACCTTTGAAGTTCAAGATATGTCATTATCACTCATTGGCATAAAATGCGACAGAAAATCCTGCATTTAAAAACCCAAATGTTCTAAGTTTGAACTCATCCAAAGTTCTACAACTAATCAAATTAGGAAAACAGCCAGTATATGAAAGGTCCATCAGGAATATTTTAATGCAAGAGGCATTCTTTTATATTAGCTCTGCATCAAACCACATCCAAATTCTGCAACAAGTGTCAGGTTCCAGGACTTTATTTCCATTTCATATGTATGTTTTTGTGTTTGTTTGGGGAGGTTTTGTGTTTGGTTTTTTTTCCCTTTTTAATCTTTTTTTTCTGAAATCAAAAAGAGAGTGTATTCTGCAAAAGAAATACCCTCTTTATATGAAAACTAAATTTGGGTTTTATTTTTAGTTATTATTTTCTGTACTCAGATTTTCTCGGTGGGCTGCAGGTTGTCACCTTTAGGTTCAGCAGTGAGGAGAATGTGATGCTTCACCTCTCAAGGCACAATTCATCCCATATTGTCTGGAAATGGGGAGACATCAGTCCCTGTGTGATGCACTTCACATTTTCAAGACTCTCTCTGTAAGAAACATAATTAAAAAATCCCAAACCTTTAAAGTCTTGCATAGAGAGACATTTATCGTGGCAAATCCCAGATTGTAGTGCTGGGATTGCGCCGGCTTCCGACATCACACGGAGCCTGAAACGTGCAGAAGGAGATGGGAAAGCCATAAGTATTCAGGGTGTTATTTCTAATTTGATGTCTCTGTGCTGCAGAACAGAATCACAGCAGAAAATCCCCAAATCAACTGTTTATCGAGGCACCTGGTTCTGGGCAAAGAGTCTTGGGGAATTGCCTGACTTTTAATGCAAAAACTTATTTTAAGGGTCTTTGATCGTCGTGATTTAGTGCCAGGCACTCACTCTTGTTCACCTTTTCTGGTTTCTCAAGATTCCTTTCTGGATTAAACCTTAGATATGCAGACCCCCTCTGTCCCTGCTGCTCCCTGAGTGCTGGGAGCAGTGGGAACAGCAGCACAGACAATACTCTCGAAGCCAGGAGGGGAAGATTTTCCATTCCCAAATACTCCAGAGAAATGTAGTCTTTTGTCTATAGGTGGTGCTGCATGAGCCTGGAAAAAAAAACTGCTTTTCCCATGTCTTTGTAGTCCCCACTCAGTGTTTCCTTGGGTGGTGTAGGACAAGTCCTTGTTCCCTGTAATCACATCCATTTGGAAGTCTGTTTTTAGGAGACTCCAAGACTTTACCACAGGAGCAAAACTCAGCTGTCTGGTGCTGGGCTTTAGACCTCTTGAGGTTGTTTATGGTTAAATAAAAAGTTGTAAATCAAAAGCAGTAGAATGGAATGGTCATGAGGGCGATCTCAAGAGCTTTTTAGGGGACCAAGAAGACTGTGGCAGAGCCACGTCTCTCCTCTGGTTTGTTTAGGGTCAGGCTTTTCAGTTGTCTCTGCAGCTTTGCCCATCATTTGGGGGCAGAAATTCAAATACATGAGTCTTTTTCACTCTTTACCTCAAGGTTTTTTTGAGGGCATAGTAATCAAGGAACAGATCCGGTAATGGTTTTTATTATCTTTTTCCAATTTCATATTTCTTGTTTTCTCTTCTGATCTTGGAAATGGTTAAATATGGTAAAATACAGACATTTTCTTTAAAACCATCCTGTAAAGCACGAAGGGGTGAAACCAGAGTACTAGGTCTGATAGAACAGTTGGATACAGCAGTTTTCTGTCAGAAAACATTATAATAATTGTGGAATATACAGTTGCTGTGCTGACAAAAACAAAAAAGTGCTTTTCATCTAAACAAATCGTTTGATTTATTATGTTTTATACTTATGTTGTATTTAATATTTTCATCCCCCTCAAACACACTGTGGCTTTCCAAGAGTGCTGGAGAACTGCAAGGCCAAGTTTTTGGCATTGGGGGTGACCTCATTATTAATCAGAAAACATCTGGGCAGGCAAAGCAGTGCATGTGTGTGTGAGTTCAGAGAGCTGGGGATGGATTAGCAGCCTTTGCATGCACAGACCACCAGATTGTGAGATTGTGTGTCTTGCTTGGAAAACACCCTGATGGGTTCTCATCTCCGCATTTCATAGGAATTGCTGTAGAAATTCTTCACTTCCAGAAGTCTGTTCAGCTCAGGGCAAGGGGGAATGGCTTTAAAACTGACAGAGAGGAGGTTTAGATGAGATATTAGGATAAAATTCTTTCCTGTGAGGGTGGTGAGGCCCTGGCACAGGTTGTCCAGAGAAGCTGTGGCTGCCCCTGGATCCTTGGAAGTGTTCAAGGCCAGGCTGGATGGGGTTTGGAGCAATGTGGAACAGTGGAAGGTGTCCCTGCCCAAGACAGGGGTTTGGAACGAGATGGGCTTTAGTGTCCCCACCCAAACCAGTCCATGATTCTACATCAGGTCATATCTCTGGGGGTGGCAGATGCTGGTTCCAGGTACAAGCTGTTGGAGTTGATGAAGGAGGTAACTCATATTGGTCACTTCTCTGTGTTTACCAGCTCTGTGATTGCACAGGGTTCATTTAGGAATTCTTGGAGCATCTCTCCTAAGGCACAAGTATTTTCCCTGTGTTTTCAGTAGCTCAGTGTGTGCTCAGGTTGACACATCCTGCAGATGTATTAAACTTTCATATTGCATTTTCAGCAGAGACCCCACAATTTGCTCAGTACACATCAGTGGAGAAGATCTGTAATAAAAATCAGACAAGTGTACTTATTTTCCACAATATAGACACTACCCTACCATTATGCTTTTTACATTTAACAGTATAAACAACAATTTAGTTTGCCCTTAATGTCCTGTATATGCTTAGATCCATCATGGTCAAAATTGAAGGGCAAGGCAAAAGGACAAAAAGAAAAGATGTTAAATGTTCTGCAGAAATAACCCAAAACACACTTCTGAGAGCATAAGCACATTGTTAAAAAATGAACAAGTAATAGCACAGGAAAGGATGTGTATTTATCGTGTCATAACAGTGTGGAAAAAAAGTCAGGCTGCCTCTGATGTTGTTTACCCACCAATGGAAAAAGATTCCTTTGTTCTGCAGGGTTTTCCCCCCTGTTTATACAAGAAGAGGAGAAACACCCTGTGCTGGCTGCCTTGAGGAGGGGAAGCCCATCAAGGTGGTCCATAGGTAATGGGTGAACTGGCAGACAAGGCTTTGGTGTCTTTTAGAGCTGCACTGCAAATTGCAGGTTCAGAAGTAGAAACTCCAAAAAGAAAACTATTTTTTTTTCTCTTCAGGTGAAGGTTTTTCTTTTCAGAGAAGCTATTTCAGAATAAGACAGTGGGTGAGCTTAAAGCAGGATATTCAATGTTCAGCAGGTTTTGCTCTGCCAGTGCTTATATCAGCAAGTGGTGAGTGGACCATGTCCATGCCAGTAGCTGTCACTGAATGATTATTGTGAGTTTAGACCTCTGAGCTTTCACAGAATCCAGAATGGTTTATTTGGAAGGGACCTTAAAGCTCATCCAGTCCCACCCTCTACCATGGGCAGGGACACCTTCCACTAGCCCAGGTTGCTCCAAGCCCCGTCCAACCTGGCCTTGGACACCTCCAGGAATGGGGCAGCCACAGCTTCTCTGGGCAACCTGGGCCAGGACCTCACCACCCTCACAGTAAAGGGGCAAACAAGCCCCCCAAAAACAAATAATAAATAATCAGGTTGAACCTAAGCAGCAGGATAGGCTGAGGACCAAAGCTGGCTGTGTTGGCACGAAGTACAGCAGGAAGGTAGGGCTGCAGGTTTTGCTGTTGTCTTCTCCTCGATGCCCCTGAGGAGAGGGATCCTTCAGGGTGATGGACCAGACTGCACAACTTGTGCTGTGCACAACCTCTGATTTTCCAGGCTGGGTTGACGAGGGCTGGGGCTGCTGATTTGTTTGATTTTGATAGCTGTCACATCACTTTGTGATGAAGAGTTCAAAGAGATGGTGAATGACAAGAGGTAAGTGCAGATGAAGTCGAGATCCGGGTGTAGGGGGATGTAGGAACATCGTGTGTTGTGCCTGGGAACACAACACGTGTGTGGAGAGAGATGTTCATCCTCGGGGTGTGGGGAGCTAAACAAGGCAGGAGTAAGCAGTGAGGTGAACTACTAAGCTACAGGACATACTCCCACTGGGCAGTTTTAAATTCTGCCCCACTCAAGTAATACTTTCATAGAATCCCAGGATAGTTTGGGTTGGAAGGGACCTTAAAAACCACCTCATTCCAACCTCGTGCCGTGGACAGGGACACCTTCCACTAGAGCAGGTTTCTTAGAGCTCCCCCCAACCTGGCCTTGAACACTTCCAGGGATGGGGAGTGTTCATGACTTAGACAAACACCTAAATACTTACAAGTGTGGCTAAATCTTAATTTTTGGGGTGTAATTTGCTTTGTTTCGAAGTGATTAACAGCTCTCCATTTTATATTATTCTGAAACCTAAAGTCGAAACATGTGACCCATCTTTTGTGATAAATAAAAGTTCTTTAGATTGCAAAATATTTGCAATCTTGTCTCAGCTCAGACGCCTCATAGGCTGCGTTGAGGTTGAAGAGCCATTTTGTCTAATCCTGAGGGATCAAAATATGCTAATGATGTCAGCAAAAATGTTTTCTCCTACCTTTATATACAGCTTTTTAATATAATGCAGGACTATGAGTATATTTTATAGTATTTTTTCATAAAGGGTTTGAACTTTGTATAGTCAACCTATCAAAAATGTATAAATTATCCTAGAAAAAAAACCCCTGCATAATTTTTTTTCTCTGGGAAGTGGAGCAGTTAATATTCAACATGAAATGTCTAATCTTTAAATACATTATAATCTAACTGCTTAGGATAATTTTTGCTTTAATACCTTAAGAGTCTGCAAAGCCTGAAGGATGGGATTATTAAAATGGAATTTTAATGTCAAAATTATCAGAGAAGAGAACATATTGCTAGTGTTCATAAAAAAAATGTATTCAATTTCTGTTTGATTTGTTCAAATAAGAGATGAGAATATATTTGATTATAGCTAGTAAGTATTCTGAAAGTTGATCAGATGACTGCAGGTCATTGCAACATAAGTGCTGTCAACTATGGGGATTAGTATATTTAAGAGTCTGGAATATGTGGTAAAATATAAACATACCTGGACTAATGACTGTTATCAGCTCCCAAAAAGATGTTGTGTAGGGAGAGGTTCAGGAACTAAAATCAAGTGGCCACACTGGCAGAATTACCAACTGCCCGAGTGTTAAAAACAAAACAAATTAAAAATATTAATATGTTTTACAGATATAAATAAAAATCACTGTTTTGCTCAGAATTTGAGTTTTAAGTCTTCCTCTTTGGCTCTCAGGGGTATTGGGCTGGTGCCCAAGAGCAGAATCACAAAATGGTTTGGGTTGGAGAGGAACTTAAAGCTCATCTTGTTCCAGCCCCTGCCACAGGCAGGGACAACTCCCACTATCCCAGGTTGCTCCAACCTGGCCTTGGACACTTCCAGGGATCCAGGGGCAGCCACAGCTTCTCTGGACAACCTGTGCCAGGGCCTCACCACCCTCACAGGGAAGAATTTTTTCTTAATATCTCATCTAAATCTCCCCTCTGTCAGTTTGAAACCATTCCCCATTGTCCTGTCCCTGCAGGTTCCTCATACCCCTGATAATGAGCCAACTTCAGATGTTCCTGATCACGTGAATGAATAATGAGCTCTGAAAGGTAATATGCCTAATTGAAACACTCCACCAACCTTTCCACTTGCCTTTCCCAGTTTAATAAATAAAATGGACAGCCAGCACCTCTATGTCACTGTGGTCCTACTGGCAAATATTCCTATCTTTTCTTTAATGTAGTTAATTTAACTTCATTTAAAGTTATTCCCTTCCCAGAACACGGACCTGTAAAATCTCTGAAGATCAACATAGTTTGGTCAGTTGTTGTTGTGTGGAAAACCATGTAAATCTTCCACAGATGGCTGGAAAACACTTGGACTTGATGGTCTTAGAGGTCTTTCCAACCTTAAGGATTCTATGAAAACCAGGAGGTTGCAGGTCCAACAAACTACCCCAGATTTTCCAATAAATGTCTGTCTGGGGGCTGCCAGGAAGGCAACTTGAAGTGATGTAAACCAAGGATAAGAGGGAAGGATTCATGTTGTGTAAATGCAGGTAAAAGACCTTTAGGATTAGATGCTTAAATCAAGTTTGGAAATCTGATTGAGTATAACTGCTGTGGTGATTTTTTTTTTCCTTCTCCTTGGAAGATCTGGCACGTTTTTTCTGGAATTAATGTGATATTGCACAAGCTAATGAGGTAAAAATTACATTTAGAAAGTTGCCTGCTGTGTTCACAGGCTTCTCCTGTGCTAAACTCTGGGATGAGGATACAAATTTGGCATGCATGGAAAATGGGGAGAAAAAGTAGGAAATACGTGGTGTGCCCACAGGGAAACAGCCAAGGGAAAATGGAAAAGCAGTGCTGGTTTAAAACACCTGCAAGAGGAAGGTGCTGCCACAGTGGTTTTGTTTTTATCTCAACAACACAGCTGAACAAATAGAGGGCGAGTAAAAGATGATTTCACAACTATTAATTAAGATATCAAAGTAACTTTCATAAATCCTTTTCTATTTGCATGGATGGTTGTGCACAGCTTTTGCTTTCATAGGAACATTCAGAGGAATTGACCATTTCACAGTGTATTAAACATTTGTACAAATAATTTTCTCCTTTCTTTCTTATTTGTAAAAGTTGATTTTTTTTTTTCCCCGGTCATAAAATAATTTATTTCTTTTCCCCTAAAGAATTTACATCATGAATAATACACCTAGGTCACTTGTCCAACCATTTTTCTTCCTACATTGGTAAGGATTTATTTGTATGAGGGGACAATCTGTCTCACAATGAATAGTTGAACGCTGTAATAGAACAACAAAAAATATACAAATAACCCAGAGGTTGCAATATGTTTGTATAAAGTATTCAAACAATTTCAAATAACAACTGAACTTGTAAAAATCAACATCTGTTCATGGATTATTCATGAATGAGAATGGTAAAATTCCTCCTGTAAAAATAGTCTTCGATGAATAGTTTTTGCTGGTTGCTGAGAAATTAAGGTTCTTGCAACCAAAATTTCAAGACTTTTATGCAGTTCAGATTCATTAATGCTAAAATTATCCTCTAATGTATAAATTGCTGCAACAAGGCAGTTAATACAAAATTCCAATTAAAAAAATCCAGCAACAGGATAATGTTGAACTGTCTCAATTCAGTTAATTGTGTATGAATTTTCCACAAAATATATATATTTATATATATTTGTAATTGTGTTTGTCAACTTGTGAAGGAGAATCATCCCTGTTTCAAAACTTTACTTTCTGTTTTAACAGATACCCGCAGTGATGAGTTCATACATAATGATTTAAAAAACTATTAATAGAAACTGTACTAAGAAATAAAAGACTACAAATGTTATTTTTACCCAGCTGAGGGAGAGGTAGGAAGATACCCTATGGTTTGACACACTGACACAAAAAACACAGTGGGTATCACTTTCAGAACAATGCACATTTTTAATTTATGAATGTTCTTTTATAAACTTGTATATACAGTCACTTTTCTTTTTTTTTTTCCTCCAGTGCTACATAATTATAACTTGCAAAATGTAAATATTTATGAATTCACAGGATGTTCACTGGAAGTGAAGAATGTTATACTTGCAGATTTTTCTTGTACTTGCAGGATTCACATAATATTATTTGCCATCGTGATGTACTGAAAAATGCAAAAAAATATAATATTCTACATTTGACTTTTCTGAAAAATACCATCTGGTGTTATTTTTTGAGAGTTGGAGATTAGCTCTGTAATTGCTTATAGTTAGAGATAGACATTACTACATTTATTGACAATTTTATTCTCTACAATAATCTTACATTTAAATAGTGACTTTGTTCCTGAAGGATGCCAAAGTGATTAAACTGATATTCCAACTCTTTGGATCACATCACCCACCACTGAAACGGAGCCATCTCGGGGGTGAAATATTGCAGCTGTTTAACAGCACTGCAGAACAGCTTTGGAAAGGAGGAATACCTTTATCCCAGTGAAAATGGGGACATTTAGATAGGCAAAATAATTATCCAAATTGGTATTTGGCCAGGATGTCAGTGCTCACATGTCCACACCCGGAAAAAGTTATGTTGAATCCTTAATATCCATAATTACTGAGGACTTTGGGTTGGCTGCTCATATCACAGAGAGGGCATTGCCCAAGTGAAGCCCCAACACTGTTCAAGGGAGATCGTGGTGGTGTAGAAAACATATCTTGGATTTTTCTTGACCACTTGGATGTCAAACACCAACTCTCGTGAACTTCTCCTCACGTAAAAGAATTCCTCTGTGGTGTCTGCAGGTTTGGAGGCCGTAAGTGGATCTAATTTGCCTGTGAACCTTTCCTTGTGTAGAAAAATTCCAGAGTGGACTCTGTGCAGTTTTGGAGGCTATAAGTGGATCTAAGTTGCCTGTCAGATAACTCGGATTATAAAAACGGAGCTTGGAATATTTTGTCTTTTATTTGTCTGTCAGAAGTGTGTGAGATGGCAGCTCAACTCATCTGAAGTTCACAAAGAAGATAACAGTCTTGTCTTTCCTCTGTTGGCCACCTCGGCTTTCACATCTTTCAGGAGACAGTAATTGTGGTCTATGACCTACTCACCCTTCACATCCCCTTACTGGGCTGGTTGTTCTTCATTTTACTTGATGTAGCCAAGCTGGACCAATATTCCAGCCAATATTTCCTTCCACAGAGAGTTCTGCTAAAAGTTTCGGCACCATTAGACTTCCATCGTACGTTGTGCGCTCGTGAGTTAAACGGACAGGGCTCGAAATGTGAGCTGTCAATCTCAGTGTAACAATACATTTAGCTCGAGCACATTGAAGGAAAACACTTGTCAAAGTTAAAAAGCAAGAAGCAGCTCTTGGGTAAGTCATCTGCCTCCACACTCCGTGCTGGTGGATGCCAGAAGTTGCTCCTCACCCACCGCTGCCAACCACAGTGTATTTTCGCGCCGCTCTTCTGTTTGTCGTCTCCAGTGCTTGTTGATGTGCAATTACATCCAACCACGGGCACCAGGACTGCTCTGGCTCGTTATCCAGTTGTCAGAGATGATCAGAATATCCTGCCTATGGATTTCTCCAGCTAACATGCAGCAAACCTGAGCTCTCTCTTGCTGGAGACGCCACGTGGAATGTTGCGACATCCTCATGTTGGACAAATTCTCCTTTACCTACTTAAATTTTTTCCAATTCGTCTTCTAACTTCTTGGGTTTAATGTCTTGTTGAACAGATTCCTGATTACCTAAAATATGTGGGTTTCTTTAGACTTCACAGAAAAAAGTCACACTGTCACTATGAATAAGTAAGGATGACATGGAACATGGCAGGAAAATATCCTCTCAATAGAGGTCTGGGAGTATTGAAAAGCAACTGTGGGGGAAAAGCACAATGGGAGCTTCCACATTTGGTGGAAAACTTGCTTTAAAAGTACCTTTTTTGGCTTTTCTGTGGCAGAAATCAGTCTGAATAATTCACTTCTCTTCGTTGTTGCTGTATTTGGTTGATCACACTCTGGTCCTTGCTCTGTGCTAAAGGGATTTTGTAGGAAGAAGTTTCACTGGTGGCTTCTGGAGACTCTGTGTCCCTGCTTGGATTTGTGAAGCATCTCCTATAGTGACACTTCAGACTCTCTAAATTACAGTATTTAGCATCTATAATAACAAAATAAATATTTTCTAGAATTAAACCAAAGCAACTTATTTGTAACTTCCTTTTTCCTCCCACTTCTGTCTTCAGCTGCTCTTGCTCCTTAATAATTATCACTCAGATATTTAAAAAAGGAGAATTTCATCCTGCAACTAGAATTTAGATAGAGCTGTACAACATTTTTTAGTCTGTTTTCTGACAATTAAAAAGAGACTTTCTAATGTTTTCTTCATTACCACTTCAAAAGAGTTCTTTGGAGTTCTAGAAGTTAAACATTAATTTCAGGGTGAAAGAAAGATGTCATTGCACTCAAAATAAAAGTTGTCATTCATGATGGGAGAGTGTTTTGGAAAGCTTTTCCCACATGCATTTGAATGATATTTTGAATGAGTTGTCATTTGAAATTGGGGGAAAAAAAAGAATCTTGCCATTTGATATAGAAATTTTTTGTACTTCTTCATCCTAAAAATAATAAATCAGAAAACTCTGGGGGAAATTTTGAGATCAGAACTGGATTTTGGGGATATGGCATTGTCAAACTGCAGATGGGGCTGTCTGGATCTTCGTGCCACCAGTAGAAGGCCAGGGTGACAATTAGGAGCCAGATTATGATATTTTGTGCTTATTTTATATATAATTATTGTTTTGGAATTGAACTATCAATATCCCACTGTGGATAAGATTATTCCCAATGAGCTGAGACACTCTGAAATTTGAAGGACGTTTTAGTCCTTTTAAATCTATTATTTTGCCTTAATATTATTCTCTCATGGTGGAAACCTTTTAGTCTGGAAATTAGGAACTAGTGTAAAGATACCTGGTATTTTAATTTTTCTATGTTACCAAAAGAAAACCTGGAAAAATGTCCTGTCTTGACAGAGAAATCAAGGCACTTTCCTTCTCTATTTTCTTAATGGAATTGCAAAACCATCCGGTGTTTAGGTTATATTTGATCCTGCACAAATGTATTGAAAATCTATAGAATAATTTGATAAAAAAGGAAGAATTAATCACCTTTGTGGGGAAAAAAAACAAACCTGAGGAGCACTTTAAACAAATTGAATACTTAGAATATATGAAAAAAAAATTAATTTCATCATTTCACTAAAACACGGTGGGTTAGTTTTTAAAGGGCAAAACTACAGTAATAACAAAAAATAAAATCAATGCCAACAGAAAAAAAAAAAGCTCTACAGGTGCCCTCAGAAATTAAGCCTTTTTTAAAAAGTGATATTTAAAATGTTATTTATATCCTTATGAAGGGATCTACTTCAATGTCATCTTAAGAGTTAACTTCTAAGGAAATATCCTAAAAGGTAAAGGTACACCTCAAGATGACAAGTAGAAGTTTTAGAAATTGTTAAAAATCAACAAGTTATTGGGTCAAAAAAATATTTGTGCAATCTGATTTTATAGAAGAAGGAAAATGGGAAATATTTTAGGAAATTTTTGTTAAGTTTCCCATAAGACTGGCAGATACTTTTTTATTTTTTTTTGTTTTTTATTGGCAACTTTGAAGTGAATTACATTGTCTTAGTCTGGAAAAATGAGCAAATGATACAATTAGAGTTAGGTAAATTTGCCATTTGTGTGAAAAAATTTTGAATATAATCAACTTTATTTCACCTAAACCACCTTTGCTGCTTTGTTTCTGGTTCTTTTAAGGAAGAAGCCCAAGTTTATATTATGTAGTGCCAAAAGGCAAATTACTTTGAAAAGGGTAAAGGTCTGCACCGGGTTAGGGTGAGACCAACAATTCCTTCCAGAGGTGGTCAAGTAGAGCTGTAGAAATGTAAAATTGTAGAATATTAATATATTTTATTAAGATGACTGAGGGGGTCCCCTAAACCTTCACTAAACACTCATGACTATACAAACCAGAGCACAGGTGAACTTTTTCTCTGCCAGGCCTCTCTTGTGAGCAACTGCTTTAAGATGGAATCACATCACTGAAATTTGGTGAAGATGCTTCGTTATGGTTTCTGATCAAAGCTCCTCCAGTGAAATGACACCTTTGATATTAATGAGTTACACCATTTCCCAATGCAGTGCTAAATGAAGAGTTGGGCTCCATCTAAACCAGGTAAAGTAGCATTTTCTGGGGGTTCTCTTTGGGACTTGGGGACATATTAAAGGATTGTGAGGGTGGGGAGGCCCTGGCACAGGTTGCCCAGAGAAGCTGTGGCTGCCCTTGGATCCCTGGGAATGTCCAAGGCTGGGTTGGATGGGGCTTGGAGCAACCAGGACTAGTGGAAGGTGTCCCTCCCCATGGCAGGGGGTTGGAAGGAGATGGTCTTTAAGATTGCTTCCAACCAAACCATTTTGTGATTAGTGTTTAAGATCTCACTACCTGCTCCATGTGGGTTCTCCCCATCTGGATCAGCTCCTAAAACTAAGAATCATAATTTTTATTAGTATTTTTTTCACAGTGCTGGTTTTCAATGGTAAATTGAACCTGTTGCAGAACCTGACACAACAGAGGTGGATGGAGGGACATGGCTGTGAAACAGAGTCTGCTCCTTCTGGATGTTTTCTGATTTTAGGTTTAAATCAGCCATGAAAGAGCATTCAAAGGCTGAGGTGAGCAAAAAGACGAGGCACGAAGTGAAATCCTAGCACACCTACAACTCAGATTTATTCTTATGTAGGTTGAGTGATTGTTCACCTACACCAATTTTATTTCTGGATGTATTTGTAGAGATATGTTTGAGCTGAAAGGCAACATTGGTACAAAATATGCAGAACAGATTTGAACAGACCATAAGCAAAGTAGAAATCTTTTAGCCATTTGAAAGATGAGCTTCTCAGATAATCTGCCTATAAAAGCAAAACCCTGGCTCTGAGGTGAACCAGCATCAGTTTAGGAAAGGAACTATAAATTGGCTATGACAGTGTGATGGATTTGGGGAACTAGAAAACCCTTTCTGGTCTTGTCATCTATGAAAAGGGGTTATAGATGAAGTAAATAAAATAACTATCTAATATGCTTATGGAGATCAGTGTTTGCATAAGCATAAATGGAAATGTTGGGTGAAACATTTGTGCCTGGAAAGCTCATGCCATTATTAGTGCTTCTGGGGGTTCTTCTACTATTGGTTTGCTACAAGTTGCAAATTATTGCTATAATCCAGTAGATTATAATATATGTAATATAGCTATAATCCAACCAGAAATTCAAGCATCTTTGTCTCTACAGTTTCTGCACTAATACATGAGAAAGTGCCTGGAAACTCAGAATTATCCAGATTCAGTGTGTTTTGTTGCCTCAGGGTTACTAGTTCTGGTACTTCTCAGATCAGTGAAGGTGCTAGAAACGCTTAAGGGCTTTGTTATACTGGTGTTAGTCGCTAAACTGAAACCCAAATTTGAACTCTGAAGTGTTTTCCTAATGTATTGTGCCACCACAAATCTGGACAGGGAGGCTGTTGGCAGCTGAAATAAATAAATGTGTAGTAGAAAAGCAAGATGCTGATGCAGTTACCAAGTGTGTGTCTAGTTTAAATTTCCCCATATAACCTGTGTGTACCTGCTGGGTGACAATATTGCTCTCAATTCCAAGAGGGAGAGGACTGTTTCTTTCCCTGCAGGTGCACAGGGAATTGGGAATCTATAAGTATCTGCTCCAGATGGCAAATATCTTGTTACCTTGCTGTACCTCCACCTTTCTGCTAAGTCTTTTTAGTCTTTAAATACTTGTTGGCACTCTTTAGTGGTTAGAAATATACCCAGAGCTTGATTTGATAACATGATAACACAGTGTGAGTGTTTCAGAATCCGGGTGTGAATGGCTTTTCCATCCTTTCTGGTTAAGCAAGTAACTTGGATTTGATTGTTCGGCTCTTCTAGTAAATATGGAAATAGTTTTACCTCAAAGGAAGGTTAGAGAGAGAATTTTTTTACAAGGGTATGTAGTGACAGAACAAGGGGAAATGGTCTCAAGCTGAAGGAGGGGTGTTCAGAGTAGATGTTGTGAAGAAATTCTCCCCTATGAGGGTGGGGAGGCCCTGGCACAGGTTGTCCAAAGAAGCCATGGCTGCCCCTGGATCCCTGGAAGTGTCCAAGGCCAGGTTGGACAGGGCTTGGAGGAACCTGGGCTAGTGGAAGGTGTCCCTGCCCATGGCAGAGGGTGAAATTGGGTGGGCTTTAAGGTCTCTTCCAACTCAAATCATTCCATGTTTCTCTGATTCATTCCCTGATATCTGCACTGTTGGGTCAGCAAAGTTGAACCCATGGCTGGGTGTTGAACCCATGGCTCAGTGGTTTTCTGTGAAGGAGCCTGCCTTGAGTGGACTTTATGGGAAAACTGAGTGATAGTGAATATTTGGTTTTCATATTCTGATTTCCTTTGCATTTGACCACCACCTAAGACAAAGGCTCCTTACTAGAGTCTTAAAATCAGAACAATAAATTAGTACAAGAAAAGGTAAAGTTTGATTATAATCACATTTTTCAGTGTTCTTTCTCACTGTCAGTTGTTACACTGTTCTGTTGATTTTTTTTTTTTAACACATCAATAGGATGTCTTGGAAATTACTGAAGGTGTGTCTTGGAAATTATTTAAAGTGTATCAGGCTTGGGAGGCTCCTCAGAAGCACTTATGTAGCAGTTATAGGTGAACACATATAAACCCAATAAGATCCACAATCATCTGCCATGGGAGCTGTTTATATCCATAATTGTGGAGCATCCTCATTTCAGTGGGACTTCACCTGGATTTCTCACTGCACCAGGATCAGCTAAACTGCATATCTGTTTAACTCATTATTTGTGTCATTGTACAGAGTTGGCTTTATTCACACAGTGTTGGCTTTGAAAGCAGAAATCCAGCCCAGTATCACCGAGTTCCCGTGTGTGGCTTAAGGAATTACATATTCTGCCTTTGGAGAGTGAAAAACTATGGTTGTGTAAAATCACCTAGCAGTTCTTTACCCTGAGTTGCATTTTATTACCAATTTCAGATATAGCCATGAGGTAACAGCATAAAAAGGTCGCAGTGCAAATACAAGTGCAGAATTTAAACGAGGACTTATTCTTTCTCCAATAAACACACACCGGATGCAAAGGAGGAATTGGAATGTTTTCAGAAGGCAGCTCGGGCCAACCCGTCCCTCATCAGGGACCATTTCAAAGATTAGTTTCTGATGTCCATAGAAGCATATTGTGTGAGCCTGGTTTTAGATAATATGCTGTTCCTGTGCTTTGCCATCTCCTCCCGAAGTGTTCCGGCTGCACAGGTCCGATTGCTGGATTTTGCAGCGTCCTGTGAGAGCTGCAAAACCTCAGCAGCTCCAGCTTGACTGGCTGCCTCTGTAAAGTGAGCCTGGAAAGCCTGATTTCCTTCTGGGAAAGAAAACCTATCTGAATATTGCCCAGATTTCAAATGACCTGCCCCAGCACTAAACAGAGATTTAAAAGGAAGGGGGAACATTCCCAGCAATGAAACCTCAGGTGATCTGGTTTCTATTCTAACTCCGACACTTGCTTTTATTTTGTCAACCTTGATAAGTCATTTAGCTGTGCCTTTTCCCTCATCTTTATAACAAGGGCAACAGGAGTATTGTAAAGCCAGGATCAATATTGCTGGTAAAGCACTGAGGGTCACACTGACACAGAAGGTCCCCACAAGTGAGTATGTGCTGTTTAAGACCTGGAAGACCAGGCAGTTAAACCCTCTGTTGGGTTTAGCCTTGTCCTTAGCCCAGAACCAGAGGATGGGGACAGAGAGCAATCATCAGCACACAAGATTTGCTTTAACAAAGTCCTTTTTGGGGGAGTCATACTAAAAAGTGATGGGAAAGAAGGTCTTCCCGCCCTGATAGGGATTCATCATCTTCCTGGCCAGTGAGTGGGACAAGATGGGATACTCCCAAAAGGCTGTCAGCACAATATGGTCTTCTCAATAAATACTAACAAGAATTAGCTGGAAAAGAGGTGAGAAAAATCTCACTTTCCTCCCCCTCCTATTCTTGAGTTCAGTAGCTTGGGGATGTTTGGCTGAGACTGTCAGTGTTGGGGAGATGAGGCAGAAAACCCTCAGAGCTGTATATTCATAGAATCACAGAATTGTTTAGGCTGGAAAATCCCTCTAAGACCAAGCCCAACTATTCTCCCAGCACTGCCAAGGCCACCACTAAACCATGTCCCCAAGTGCCACATTTGCACATCTTTAAATCCCTCCAGGGACGATGATGCCACCACTGCCCTGGGCAGCTGTGCCAGGGCTTGACAGCCCTCTGAGGAAAAAGTATTCCCTAATATCCAATCTAAACCTCTCCTGGTGCAAATTGATGCCATCTAGTCTTGCCCTAGAGTTTGCTGCTTGGGAGAAGAGTTTAGGTTTTACAGCAGCTCAAATGCTCTGGAGGTAACATGCTGGTTGTGGGTCTTCATCAGTCCTCAATGGCCAATTCAAAGTCCATGAGGGACTGGTTTAAAGCTGAGACTATAGAATAGACCTAAGACTATAATCTAGTTCAACTGCCTGACCACTTCGGGGCTGCCCAAGAATTAAAGCATATTAGAGCATTGTCCAAACATCTCTTAAACACTGAATGACGTGGAACATCTTTAAGATCTTTCTCAAACTTTCTTTAAGTTTGACTTAGAGATTAATTTCTAACAGCCCAAAACCTGTGGCTGTGAGAGTCTCTGTTTTATAAGCTGTCTGTTTGAGTTTCTCAAAGCTGAGTGACTGCATTATCGGTGTCACTCCTGATTACATTTGCATGTTGGTTTAAACGTAACACTACATGCCAGAGCTTCCTAAGTGGATGTGATGCAGCATCAAAGTGATGTTTCATGCTCTGGGAACTTTAAAAACTCATTGGAGGGAGAAAAGTGAGATGCCTATGGGAGGAATGACAGAAATTTGGGCTTGATTCTATACTTATCAAGGTAAATAGTAAAACATATGTTGACTGAGTTTGGAGCAAGATGGGCCTGTAATGACTCTGACAGGGTAGGTGGTGCCTTAGGATTTGTCAGTCCTGAACTTCTGAGGAGTGGGATGTCCTTCTACTGTTTTTTAGAATTCCCCCTTTCTTGTAAATACATAGTAGAATAATAACTGCTGGTGTTTTATTTATAAAAACACTGGTGGAGGTATTTATTATAAATGAAATTTATTTTGAATTAGCCTCTTTTTCTGTTCAGGAATGATTTTTGCAAACAATGCTCTGTTCTTATTATTCACTGTATAACGTGGAAGGACACAGCTTATGTCTCCTCTGTCTCCCCTTGCCACTATTTCTTTGAATCCTTCCGAGTAAGGACAGAACATTTGGGAGTAATTCCTTTAATGTTCTTGAATCCACTTATCTTTTCCAGGCTGCATTTCTGAAGGCCTGGAAGAGTCTGATGAATTTATGGAGTCATGAAGCTACATGGTGGTAACACAGGTTGGGTCAAGCTCTGCTACTGCCCATAGGCAGAGGGGGTTATTTCCCCAAAATATCTTGGACTGATGTGGCAAATAATGGACAATCTACACCTCCCTTCTCAACCTATAATGTGCGATAAACCCATCAGATATTGTATGACTTTTGTGAAAGCAAAGCTTGTAAAGCTATCCAATGTTTTACTTTATAGAAAACCCTAGAAAATTGCATTTTCCCTGTGTTAGAGTTGAGTGGACTGCAGTGGATAAGATTTGAGGACAGGGGAGAATAAGAGCCACCAATATCTGATAATGTGTAAAGGGTCTGTAACTAAAATTTGCCATTGTCTTATGCAAGATCCTGTGAAAACCATGATGAAAAGTGGATCCAGATAGGCAGTGAAAGCTGGAAAGTGAAAAAAGAGAAGGTACAGAGAAGGCAAAACTCCAGGACACAGCCACTTTCACTAGTTGTTTCATTCCTGATTTTGCATTTCCATTTTCTTTTTAACATGTGCTTGTTGTATTTAGTTACAACTATTCCTAAGGTTCAAATTATTTGTTTGACTTAACGAAAATCCATTTTTATTCTCTAATCTGGGAAAAGTAGCATGAATTCATGCTTGGATTCAAATATAAATCAATCTTCTCTTTTGGAAATATCTAGAAATCCGTCTCTGCTACACACCCCACAGTGTTTGATCATACCAGATTTTTTTACACTCTCTGTTATAAATACTATGATTGACTTTATGTTTACTACAAGGGCCAAATTCTCATCACAACTGTGTCAAATAGATCATATTTTTGGAAACCACATTTATAAATATCGAGCTCACCAGTAGAGCACAGAAATACCTCTGAAATCAGCACTGAACTGAATAGCTTGTGCACAGAAGAAATTAAAGTGGAAGCTTCATGTCCAAGTTTGGGTCAGAAGTTCGTAGTTGCCTCATTCTGGCAAATCAGCAGCTTCCTTCAAGAATGAGAGAGATCACTTGAGTCCAAGTGGTGAACATGAGCTGTCCTGTTGGATTTCTGTGCTAGACAACTGAAATGCTGTCAGGGACTCGGAGAGAGGATGGGGTTTGGAAAAGAAAGAAGACAGTAGACCAGGATGCGAGATCCCTGTGAGAAAGTGTGCTTTATATTATAGGACAGACTTTATCTTAGGGGGCTTTCTCATTATCAAAGCATTTAGTCTATCAGGAACTTAGGCAAACCCATAATTAGTGACAGAGCAAGGAATTGGAGCTATTCCAGAGGTTACTGTATGTGGGTTCCTGTAACCACAGACATAACCTGGAGAAGGACAACGTCCCACCAAAGTGGGCCTGCAAGTGGCTCATGGACCTTCATTCCCAGGCACTCATGGCAAGAGTTGTACAGTGGGAATGCCACTGCTTAGAGCTCCATAAGCTGAACCAACACAGCATAGAACCATTGAGGTTGGAACAGACCTCCAAGATCAAGTCCAACCTTCAACTGAAAACCCTCTTGCCCTCTAAGCCATATCACAAAGTGCCTTGTTCATGTGCTTTTTGAACATTTCCAGGGATGGTGACTCCACCGCTTCCCCGAGGAGCCCCTTCCAGTGCTTAACCCCTCTTCAGTGAAGAAAGTGTTCCTGATATCCCACCTGAGCCTTCCCTGGCACAACTTGAGGCCGTTTCCCCTCATCCTCTTGCTGGGGAGAAGAGGCCGAGCACAACCTCCGCCGTCCACTGAGGTGACATCCTGCTCATGGGACGTGTGTGTGCGTGTATAAACACACACTGGATGTTTTTTCTCCATTTCCCCCACGTTTCATTCAATAGACTTATTAATCAACCATAAGAAATGAGTCAAGATGTTGAAACAGTCATGGCCTTTGTTCTGTGTCAGCTTTGTTGGCTTAGCTGACATATAGCTACGAGGCATGACGGATCAAAGTAATTAAAGTTCCAATCATTTACCTTTCCATGTTCAGTGTCAAGACAGCCAGCCTTCACCCCGGGTTCAGAGCATTTTCATATTTTTTTTTTTTAACATGTTCTAGCTGTGCCATTTGCCTTGCTGGACTTAAGCATCTGACAGCATTTCCATTATAAAGTTTTATATACGAAGGCTTGAGATTCCCTCTGGATTCCAACTTTGCACATGAAAATTGCAGACCACGGGCAAACCTAGCCCAAGCTTGGGGATTTTCATTTTATTTTTGTTTGTTTGTTTGATTTTTGTTTGGTTTAGTTCGTTTACTTTAAGGAGATTTAGTCAGGTTTTTACCATCAAACAAAAAGTTGCCTGTTCTACTTAGTTTCAAGGTACGTTTTTTGTGTGCTCTATGAAACTTAATGAAACTTATTTTTGTTCCTGTCATGAAATGTGGTAGGCAATGAGTTCTAATATTTACTCTTCCCTCATATACATAAACTGAGGGTAAGTGATAGAAAATTAGTCCTACTCTTCCATCATACACGTAAATTGATGGTAAGTGATAGATCATGTGCATGTGTCAGATGCAAAATAAAATATTTCCATTAAAAATGTGTTTTACAGCAATTGCACCAGGAATCATATGGATAATGAGGAAATGTTTATGCTGGAACTGCCTGGCAGTGGTGTTGTCTACTCCAGCTCATTAGATCCTGTGATATCCCATCAAACAGGGATCTACCACACCATGTACCCAGACTTGACCCCTCCACCTGTGTGATCCACCCTGTGGGAAATGTCAGGCTTTCAATCTCTTATAGAAATCCTCTGCAGAAAGTAAGTGCCAACCTTACATTTAAATTGTACCTTGGATTGCAGAATCAGACTTGGAGTTTACGTGGGTTTTCCATTTTTTATTTATTTTTTTTTTAAGTTTAAATAGTCCACATTGGGTTTCTCACAACTAATTTGATGATGTTTTCCAGTCAGCACAATTAGTTCAAGGCCCCTCTCTTCCATCATTTGAAGCTCTGGAACATTAAACACTGACTTGTGTTGTAGTTTGAATATGAGATTACTTAAGTAGCAGTGAATATCTTGGCAACATATCTGCTCTACAAAGGGAACACACGTTTGGATGCTGCCTGAAATGCTAATATTTCACAGGAAATTATATATAAAGCTGTTCATTAACCAGCTATTTCTTCCTTTGTGCAATATTTTACAAAATACAATTCTAAACTCTTGTTCAGCAACTAAACCAGTGATTTTATTTGAAGAGAAGCACTAAAGAGTTGGCTTTTAAAACATTTAACTCTGCTTTTGCATTTTAAAAGTATGCTAATGTTGTGAAGGATCAAATTGCTGGAATATTTTTTTGAAATCAGATTTATTTTTTTTTCCTTAAAGTTTACAAAGTAAAGTTGGGTATAAATGGGAAGCAGTCAATTAATTCTTTTGAGTTAATTTATAGATTTGAGTAAATTCTGTGTCCCATGAAAGTTAATAGGAGTCCTTTTGCTTTGATTTAAATGCTGTCCAGATATAATCTCTGAATTTAGCACATTTTTACTATATGTTTTAGTGCAAAAACTTGTCTTGTGGAGCCATACAATTACTTCCAAATTTTTTTTTGCAATGGTATACATTTTTTGAGTACAGTATTCTGAACTGGTGTGTATGTACCTGTCTTTAAAACCAGTTTGATATTTGAGTGCTTTATTACTGTTGTGGCAGCCTGTTATTACTCAGGAAAATAGGGAGTTAATTTGGTGTAAAATATAGGAAGTAAAATCCCCCCAGGATTCCTTTACTCAGGCTTCCTACCCAGTGAGTAATAGCGTAGCAACCGGAGAGAAAGGTGGGTATTTTGCATTTAAATAACCTCCAGTAAGGACATATATAATAAAGATATTTTTGTTATGCACAAGTGCGGTTGGAATTTATGTTAAAAGTGATCTTTGTGACCTACTTTGATCTTTATTTTCTGTCACTTAGAAAGTTGATCCAGATCATGCATTTGCTAATAAAATAGATAATCACAGGATCATTGGGGTTGGAAAAGCCCTCCAAGGTCACAGAGTCACTCCTGTGCCCGATGCCCACCTTGTCCCCCAGCCCGGAGCACTGAGTGCCACATCCAGGCCTTCCTGGGACACCTACAGGGCTGGGCACTCCAAACCTCCCTGGGCAGCTCCTTCTAGTGCCTGACCACCCTTTCCAGGGAGAAATTCCTCCTGATGTCCAACCTGACCCTCCCCTGGCACAGCTTGAGGCCGTTCCCTCTCCTCCTGTCCCTTGTTCCCTGGGAGCAGAGCCCGACCCCCCCCGGCTCCCCCCTCCTGTCAGGGGGTTGCAGAGCCAGAAGGTCCCCCCTGAGCCTCCTTTTCTCCAGGCTGAGCCCCCCCCCAGCTCCCTGAGCTGCTCCTCACAGGACTGACTCTCCAGACCCTTCACCACCTTCCTAAGTAACACACTGGTGATATCACACATTGCTAATAAGTGACATCAACTGGGCATTTTCATGCTAAAAAAAATAAGTAAAGAGGAATGATACATCCAAATTGTACAGCATAGAGGCTTGGATGATGAAACAAACAGGCCTGGGAATGGCCCAGTGCAGGAAAGCTGAAGGAAGTATCAGTTCTAGTCCAATGTGTGACCCCAGCTGTCTGCCCCTGAGCAAGTTCCACCATGAGCTGTATCCATGTGATCACATGGGACAAGGCTTGGCTTCCTTGGAGAAGCGTTTTAAGATTGACAAATGAAAACCTACTACATAATACACTGCCAAATGCAATTATTATTGAGTTACCAGTTACCATTATTGAGTTATTAACTTGGCAAAAATGTGTCTGGAACAAAAAGGGCAGCGAGATAAAAGCAAATGCCCGTAATGTTTCTGTTCTTCCCTCTGCGTAGACATGGGATGGTAGAGGAAAGAAATCCTTCGTGTCTTGTCTGAGCCCAGCAGGGAAACAGAAATGCTTTCCAAAAAGAAAGAAAATAAATACGAAGTCAAGCAAAAAAAACCACCAGAAAACCCCCAAAACCAACCAACCAAAAAAAAAAACAACACACCAAAACCAAACAAAACAAAAACCCCAAACAAACAAACAAAAAACCAAAACAAACCACCAAAACCAAAAACCCCAAACAAAAAATGAAACAAACCAACACCCCCCAAAGAAACCCCCCCAAAATCAAGAAAAAACCCCACAACTCCCCCATCCCCCCAAAAAACCCTAATCTTTTGTATTTCTATAAGAACTCCTGAACCTAATTTAGACAGATATATTCTTTCTTGAGGTAAATGACTTAGTTTAAATATTGTTATATGATCTATAAAAATATTGTCACAAGTCTCTTGGCTTTTCCAAATGAAAATTGAACTTTGCGACTCCTTTCTCTATAATATAATAAAACTATTTTTAGTGTCATTAATGTCTGGTAAAGAATATTTTATCCACCTGTAAGAAGGTTTGTTATTCAAAGCTTGAAGAAAACACTGTGAAATATTGTATATGGCACCAGTGTGCTCTGGTAAAATAAAAACATTGCTAAGAATTATTTGGTGATTTTGGAGACAGGAAAGCTTGAAAATAGAAAGAGCAGAGAGCACCTGAAAAAAATACCTGCTGTAAATCCTTAGGGCTACAAAATATGTCTTTATAAGTAATTAAAACTTTGTAATTGTGATATTCTTTCATTTTTTATGGCACTAATGAGTAAAAGAAATTTAATATCTTCAGATTAAGAGCATTTATACCCGTTTCCTTAGAAAATGATGGAAAGATGCCTTGAAAGACAGAAGTGATTTCATAAATGGTGATCTAAGTTATTCTCTGAGTTATTTTATTCCAAAGTCTTGTTTGTGACATTCCCTCTGCATTTTAGCACTGCTTAGCTTGCATAATATTACTCAATAAAACGCCTGATATGTAAAAAAAACAGGAAAGATCTTGTATTTCATCATCACAAATACTGGTGGCTACTTTATCACCCAAAAACTGGATT
The DNA here is from genome assembly GCF_003984885.1 of Neopelma chrysocephalum. Taxonomy (NCBI): domain Eukaryota; kingdom Metazoa; phylum Chordata; class Aves; order Passeriformes; family Pipridae; genus Neopelma; species Neopelma chrysocephalum. Next base: position 2,769,057 of record NW_020897767.1, read on the forward strand.
AGGTGCCTAAATTTGCCATTTTAAACCACCCAGACTAGAGATTGCTGACCTGGGCTGGGAAGTTCCTGCAAACACGTAGGGTGGTGTTTGTAAAGAAGAGGGCCATGATCCCATATCACATGGTGCCTCCTTCCTCCAAAAGTTTTGGGATTTAGTTATTTTACCAGTGCTAAATATCCATCTAGCTCTCCCAGCCTGTAACCCTTTCATGGTACCAAAATCCAATATATCAGTCAAAGTGGAGCTTTGTTGTGATAGTAGAGAATCAGTAGCCCATGTGTAAGATGATGTGTCTGGAAAATGTCAAAATGCAGATGGAGAAAATCCTGTCATCTTGGTCTATATTTTCCAGCTTATTCTTAATTTAAGCCTGTCCCATCCAAGATATTTATTCCCCTCCACGTACTTGAATGGAGCACAGGGAGAGTGTGTGGGTGGTTACTTTTCCTGAGGTGGTGATGGGATGTTTGTAGTAGAAGGGAAAGGTCTTTTCAGGTCAATCTGACCCTAAATTACTAATTCCTTGCATTTCTAAAAGGCCTTTGCTAATTTGGGATAGCAGGAGCACGAGCAAGTGTCGTTTTTCCAGTTGAGGTTTTTGCAGGACAGATTTGCAACTCCTTGTTCAGCAAATGTCTCTCTCCCCATCCCTGCAGGCTTCCCAACCATCCTTCTTATATTTAGTGCTCTGTCCCCTATGTGTTAATGATGATTTAGCAACAGCAGGCGAGTTCTAAATGCAAGGAATAGTGTGTGAAAAAGCCTGCAAGAGAGACCTGGAAAGTTCTGCTTCTTGGTGAATATTATTTAATGCAGGCAAAGAATGAAGAGCTTCAATTGGAGTAATGTGTCTCTTTATCAGACCTTCTACCTACTCTCCATTCAGCTGTTTTTATATTTATTTGTACTTCACTCAGGGAAAAATAAGGAAAGAACTTCATTAAAAACCTGGGATTTGGAAGGATATGTTTTATATCTGTTTTCCTCTTCTTATATAGAGATTAAAAATGTCTTATTCAAAACTACAACACTCTCATGAAGGACTGTAGGGTTTAAAATACATATTTTGCTTCCCACAGTCAGTTTCCTTTATTTTTAATGAAAAAAAACCCTATAAGTTTATATATTAGCATGCCAAGAAAAAAATGTCACTTTCCAGGCCTCCTTGTATTTCTTCTTCAGTTTTACTTTAAAAGTTTAAATATTTGCTGTACATATGCAAATTTTAACCATTAAAAATGACCGTGGGACTGCACGTTGTTAAAGGTGGAAATAACCTGCTACCTGTGCCATGGAGCTGACAATGTACAGATAATAAAGATAATAAATTCCACTTAAAAAAAGCAAAATTTCTGTGCACTGCAAGTTTCACAGACAAATGAAAGTAATTTGGAATAATTCCACCCAAACTACTGCAGAAGATTACCAATTATCTTTAGTTTACAGGTTGCTTTATGAAGGGGATGGTCCTGTCAAAGCACAACAATTTTACTACCAAGAGATGCCAAAAATCTCTTATGGGATACCAGCCCCTATAATACTTCCTAAACAATCCATAAATAATTCTCCTGTGAAGAGTTATGGGCAAAATCGCCCCTGATGGAAATTTCAGCTGTAGGAAATCAACCAAAAAGTAAACTTTGGTGGCTTTAGGTTTGGTAGGAATGCTCAAAGTTGTGCTCAGGGTCTAGGACAACCAGGAAAAGTGCAAGTAGCACAGATTCCCACCATTTCAGCTCCCAAGGAATTCACTAACCGCTCCATGACCCCTGAATTCACTGGGATACAAGAGAGCAGGAAGAGGAAATCTCCTGCCCCATCCTCAGACGTTCTCCTGGGACACAATAGATCTTCCTCATGGAGACAGGAGCAATTTTCAGGTCACTGCACCAATCCTCAATTTTATTTTATTTTTTTTCTGCGTTATCAGATTTTAATTAAGGCCTAAATAAGGCTCTTCCACCCTCTTTTCCAGAATGACTGTTTTTCCTGGGTATTTAAAACTTCATTTACAGGGTTACATTGTTGACCTGTAACTGAGCCCTCGACCTGGAGGACAATTGAATTGATTTTCAGCTAATTGCTTCTATTTAATTTGTAGTGTTTCACTTCCAAAATGTCAAAATATTTTGTCATTCTTCTTATTTTTTTTATTTATTTAGTGAGTTTATACAAAAAGTAACCAATTCTTTATTCTTAAAAATTACTAAATTTTACCTTCAGGACCAACAAACAAAATAAACCCATTTTTAGTTTATTTAGAATTAGTTTTTTCCCATCCCTGACAGAAACCTTGATGCTTTAATGATTTTTACCCCTTTGAACACACACACCTACACTTTCTTTTCCAAATGTCATTTTAGCTTCTCTTGAACCCTATTATTCACTAGTATATAATGTATTCTTTAAGGAAAAAAAAAATAATCCAAATAATTTTCATAGAAAGGCGAATATTTATTATTTTTAACAACAAAAATATGTTTATTACTTAAGAAGCGTAAATATCCAAAATAGTTGGTGATATAAACCTGTATATACCTGTGTATATAGCACGTTCAATATAATGCTTTTCTCCTGTTATAGGTTAAGCCATTTTTGGTGAATTCACGTTCCATGGGCTGCATGAATTCTGAATTTAGAAGACTTTCGTTTCAAGGTAGGATTCCCATTCCTGCATCTCTTTTGGCTTTTCTTGAAATAATAAGTTTTCAAATATCTTTGAATTTTTTTCCTCATTAAAAATATTCTCTTATTAATATACCACAGATTTCTGATTTTTACATTTTCGAGATTTTTTGCATAAAAATATTAATTTCAATTTTTAAAAAATAGATGGAAAACTATTTATTTGGTGATATCAGTCTTGCTGTTGCTGTTTTTATTTTCCCACAACCATCCTACTTATTCCCACTTAATTTTAGTCAAGCACATAACACAGAACAGAGGGGAGAAGAAATATTTTTGGCTGAAGACATTGGAGTAAATCACAGCTCTTGTGAGAAAATGTCATGAATATCTCTGTAGAACAGACAGAACTTAGATTTTACAAGAAAGAGATAGAGAGAAAAGTGCAAAGACTCAATTTATCTGCATCTGAATGATAAAGAACTGACTGAACCCTTCTGGTATTGAAATCTATGCTTTTGGAGAGGGTATTTTTAATTTTTTAAGACAGTGTTTTGGTCACTAAACCATTTATAATTCAGAAGGTCAGAAGGAACCTTTGCAGGGGTAGAATTTGACCTGCACTGTACAGACTACAGGGATCCCTAAATTAATTCCCACTCAAAAAAAGTGTATCTTTTAAAAATATAACTTTAGTTTGAACATGTGTTGATGGAAAACCCCCAAATCTGCTAAGCTGTTACAAGATTTTGTTACTTTGATTTTTAAAAAAACATATATTTTTGCTCAAATTAAGTCTCGTGAACTTCTGTCCAGTGGTTTTGCCTTACCTTTCTTACATGTCCTTCATTTTTCATGGCTTTTTCCCATGTTTTCCTACCAATGCAATTATTTATATTTCTCAGTTTATATCTATAATACCAAGAGTATTTTCAATCTTCAGTAATTTTATTAATTAAAAATAAAAACAAAAGATAACTGTGCAGAGAGTATTTAGGACACACTTTTATGAGCCTGGCATCCCTGTACCATCCATAATAGTTTACTAATAGTTTACAACTTAATATTTGTGAAAAAACTTTGAAGTTTGGAAGTCTGGTGTAACTGTATAGCATTCCCTCTAGGAACTGGGAAATTAGGATATGCTTCTTAATCACCCATCTCATTCCTGCATTGGCTTCTTCTTGCCTTTTGATTTGGGATACAGGAGGCTTTTTTCCCCTGACATGGTGGGAATGAGAATATTTAGCACACATTCAGTTCAGGTGCCTGGAATGTATTTACTTGATGATTGGGCTCAATCAAAGCTCCCTTTCCACTTGGACAGATGGCTAAATTATGAATTATGGCTTTGCATCCCCATGGTTTGTGGACTTCTCCAAGATCAGAATTATAGAAACAGCTATAAAACTTCCAGTAAAAACAAAATCACCGTGGTATGTTCATTACATTAACCCACCATCAGATACAACCCCCAAGTCTATCCCACCTAGTTAATAGGTGGGAGGGAATAGTTAAATTTTTCCTTTTTTTTTTTCCTTTTTTTGTCCCCTAAAGGCAGAGAATAAGGACCTCTGCAAAGGGGGGTGTGTTCAAGTGTTCTCACGAGCTGAAAGAAAGTGCCTGAGAACTGAGGGAGCAGGACAGCTGAGACACTGACACCACCCCAGACACCTCACTAAGCTGGATAATTTGTCCATCACGAGACAAGTCTGACTTAGGGAGAGGATTAGTGTGGCTAATGCTACAGACACCACTCACTGAAATGTCTCTGTAATCACTGCATTGTTTTTCCCCTCCCTCCAGGAAGGCACCAGCTCTGCCTGTGCTGCCCTCACAGAGCTTCCCAGTGCTCCCTCTGTGCCCACCAAATCCTAAAAAAACCGGACCTATCCCAAGAAAGATGCACAGAAGCAAACACACCCCCTCCTGTTTCACAGTGGGAATAACAGTGAGCACCACACCGATTTCATACCTGTTTCTTTAATGATTTTTGTTAGAAAAGGAGATTTATTTCCTTTTAGATATATTTTTTAATACCTGAAAGCCATTTGCCTACTCAGCTTTTGGCACTGGTGATGCCATGCCTCGAGTGCTGTGTTCAGTTCTGGGCCCCTCAATTTAGGAAGGATATTGAGGTGCTGGAGCAGGTCCAGAGAAGGGCAACGAGGGTGGTGAAGGGACTGGAGCACAATTCCAATGAGGAGAGGCTGAGGGAGCTGGGGTTGTTGAGGCTGGAGAAGAGGAGGCTCAGGGGAGACCTCCTCACTCTCTACAACTCCCTGACAGGAGGGGGGAGCCAGGTGGGCATTGATCTCTTCTCCCAGGAATAGGAGAAGAGGTCACAGCCTTAAGCTGAGCTAGGGGAGGTTTAGGTTGGACATCAGGAAGAAATTCTTCACAGAGACAGTAATCAGCCATTGGAATGGGCTGCCCAGGGAGGTGGTGGAGCCACTGTCCCTGGAGGTGTTTAAGCAGAGACTGAATGTGACATCAGTGCTATAGTCTGGGTGACAAGGTGGGGTTGGGTTGGACTCAATGATCTCAGAGGTCTTTTCCAACCTGGTTGATTCTGTGATTTGTCTGCCTAACCTACACATGGGTCTGTGCTGCAGCTGGAAAGCTCTCTTTCCTCCTCTGTTCCAGGAAGAGTCTTAATTTTTATGTCAATGGCTTTTGTTGTGTTATACTCAGGATAACCCTGGCACTGCATTCTCTTTATCTGGTTTCCAGCAATATGTCCACCAATAATATCTCTAAATCTCCTTTTGCACCACACCATGAAGAAAACTCATAGATTTAAGAAAATAGATGTATATTTCCGATGTTCAGGAGTTGTGCTTTTGAAAAACACCTTGAGTTAATAGTATGCTGTACATAACCACTCATTCTTATTCTGTCTGAGTGAGTCTTTGTTCCCTGAGTTTGCCATGGGCATTCTGGTGTTTCAACTTTATCTCTGACATATCACTAAGATCATGTTCTTTTGCTGGCAGGTTTAAAAAAAACTCAACCAACAAACTACCCACAAACCAAAAGCAGAAAACTCCCTTAACATGTGTAACCCCCCCTCCTCTGTTTTAACAGAAGCATGTGAATTACATTTTAATTTTCATCGAGAGTTTTGCCAGTTCTGGGACTGTGACATTTTAGTAGATTAAATATATTTTGTTCATTTAATTGTGTACACACACTACTGCATAGTCTTGACTTTTTAACTAAAAAAAATAGCAAATATGTTGGTTTGTCACTGGTTCCTGGATGCCACTTAATGCTCATAGTTTTCTCCTTAGATTTCTCTTGCATTCTTTTGGATCTCTTTGAAGTGAGTGGAATGGTTTTAATGTTGACCCAAACTGAATCGGTTACAGGAGATAAGAAAAACATTTTAATATAAATAGTGCATAGACAGAGATGATAAAGACAATTTCAGGCATATAGAAAAGGCAGACAAGGAAACTGAAATCAAGCAATTTCTTCTTGGGTCTGGTAGATGACTGATTTCACACGCTTTTCAGCAGAGGAATGTGGATGTTCATGAAAACTTGATCAAGAGCCATATCCAAAAGAGCATTTGCATATCTGAAATAGAGTGTACAAAGATTTTAAAGGCCTACATCCAAGATTGTCATCCAAAACTGCCTTTGTTCAGACACACTTAAGCCTGAAAGCGCCGCTGAACTTCAGCGCTCCTTCGCGGGGTGGAAAACGAGTGTGAGAAGCTGCTGACCCAGTCAGAGTCAGCTGGAGGAACGAGCATCAGGCACCTCCCGCTGCTGCCAGCGGGGTTAAAGTCACACCAGTCCCAGGAGGACATCTGGACCTGCCACTTGTCACACGGAATGGCTCGTAATTACTTGCACTGGAAAATCATGATGTAACTGAGGCAGCGTGTGCACTGCTCACTGCCACAGAACACTGCAGAACAAGGCTGAAACTGCGGGTTTATATTATAACTTACACTTGTATTAACGCTTTAAGAGGCTGTGTTCAGCAATTATTGATGAGTAAGAGCAGGCAAAGCAGACTCCAGAAGCCAAGGGGTTTGAGTGAAGCCGGTTCAAAGGAAGTAAGTGCTCCGTTGTCTGAGGAAGCAGTGGAGCAAGTAGGTCGTGTTCAATAAAACATTTGGTGCTGAGAATGGGATGAGTGGAATTAAAGTACTGCAGGATTCAGATCAGATGTGAATTAGCTGCTGTTACAAGTACAAGTGTTTAAAGTAAGATACAAACTAATATATAAGCCACCCAGTGCCAACTTATGTTGTCCAATATTTAGTTTTCTAATTAATAATTTCATTGGTGTTTTAGATGAGGACTAGGTGGGATAGACTTGGGATTTGTATCTGATGGTGGGTTAATGTAAACAACAAATCACAGTAGTTTTGTTTTTTCTGGAAGTTTTATAGCTGTTTCCATAATTTTGATCTTGGAGAAGCCCACAAACCATGGTGATCCAAAGCCATAATTCATTTGGCTTTACACTGTGCTGGGCATTCCCTGGAAGCAGCCAGCACTTGATCCTAGAGACAAAAAGTATTTCAGCATCCCTTTTCCTGTGGAAAGTGCACTACAATTACTGATTTTACGGCCATTAACTAGAACACAAGAAGTTCCACCTCAACATGAGGAAAAGCTTCTTTCCATGAGAGTGGCAGAGCTCTGGAAGAGCTGCCCAGGGAGTTCATGGAGTCTCCCTCTCTGGAGACATTCAAAAGCCACCTGGATGAGTTCCTGTGTCACCTGCTTCAGGTGACCCTGGTGGGACTGGATGATCTTCAGAGGTCCCTTCCAACCCTAAATATTCTGTGGTTTCTCCAGGTCACCCTGGATGCCACTTTTATTTGCAGCAGATGAAGGAAGAAGGCATTTCAAGAGGTCAGCAGGGTTGCAAGGTGTTTCCCATATTTCCAGTTGTAGAAATGTCCCTTCTGTCAGAAGGAAGTTCACTGTGAGGGTGGTGAGGCCCTGGCACAGGTTGCCCAGGGAAGCTGTGGCTGCCCCTGGATCCCTGGAATTGTCCAAGGTCAGGTTGGACAGGGCTTGGAGCAACCTGGGATAGGGATAGTGGAAGGTGTCTCTGCCCAAGGGATCCAAGAGGATCTTCCAAGTCCCTTCCAACCCAAATCATTCTATGAACCTCTTTCTCTTGTGATTTCTCCTGCCTGAGAATTTAACTCCTGAGAACTTAACTAAGGGAATCCACAGTGGTGTTGCAGATTTGTTTAACTTGGATTTAAAGTCTGTTCCTTTGCCCCGTAGCCAGAACAAGGCAGACTGTCCAAGGGTGGTCATTTATTCTCTAAAGCAGCAAATCTCCAGCAGTTATTTTCTGTCTCATTGCTTTGCTCTGTCTCTGTAAAACCAAGAGGCAAAGTTACTTATGCATTTAAATAGGGTCACTTTTGTTTTACCTTTTTCCTTTTTTCTTCCATATAATTTTTCCTCATCAGTCAGGGAAGGTACAATTTGGGTCTAGAAGAATGTTTAGCATGAGGGCAAGACTTCCACCAATTTTACTATTCTTGTTTCTCAAAACGGAGAGTTAAAATGAAGAAAAAGCAAACATGGCAAGCTTCAAAATTTCAATCAGAGCTATGTATATTCAACATGTTTGTACATACTGGAGTTAGACAAGGCCTCGTCTGCCATCTCACAACTCCTGACAGCATTGCATGTTTGTTTCTTAGTGGAAATTCTGAAAACTTGTGAAATCTAGTATTTGTGCCTTTCTTTTTTCTTTTTTTTTTTTTTTTTGCCTCTGCTGCTAAGTCATTATTGTCTCATCTCTCACAAAACCTATCATCCAATTTCAGCAGCAGACTTCATATCCATTGTTGGGAAGAGGGATAGACAGTTTTGATTGCATTTTGTGTTATAAACAGCCAGCTGACTGTAGAAATGGCTGGACTTATTGCACTGAAACCCCCCTCTATGCTGAGGGCACTGTTTGCATGAAAAACCTTCTGTACATAATATGAAAGTTTCTACAATTGAGAACTGCACAGTAGTCATAGTTAGGGCTTTATTACTTAGTTCTAATTTGTATTGATGGCCTAAAAAAAGTAGCATGCTTTGCAGTTCTATGAAAGAAAAGATTATAAATGGAGATTAATTATAATTTTGCTAGCTCAGTACTTGTAAAACTAAAGCAATTTATATTCTTTCTCTTAATGATCTCCATTCCTGATTGCAGTAATGTAATCTAATTGTGATTATGATAGTATCTGAATCATGTGGGCCTCTATGTGATTGGAACTACTCTTTGCATTAAAAAGTAATTTTGGAGTAATGATGAAAAGTTACTGTGGAAAATTGGCAAGTAATATATTTTACTCTGTATCTTAAGTTTCTGCTTTCATTTTTGATTGTATCTTATAGCAAGGATAAGTATGATACTATATCAAGGATTTATTACATCAAAGACTTATCAATGATAACTATGAGTATCGAGGATAAGCATGATATTATTGGAATGGCACAGATATGGCTGAGGCAAGAAATTGAGGTTTTGAGATACTAGTCTGGGGTCTGTGCAGAGAAAGGGGAGATGGAGGAGGAGCCCTATCAGTATTCCTGGGAGATGAGTGTCTTCAGAGGGAAAATGCTGCAAGTATTTTGGCTGACATAGCAATGTCAACGCTGATAAAAGTTAAGCACAATAAAGGTAGTCAGGTGGTTTTCTGAAGGCTTCTTTGAACTTTTAGGTCTTTGCTTGCAGATGAGAGAGGCCTTCAGGAGCGCCAGAACTTTGATAAGGTGGCTTTTAATTACTCCTTTATTGACTGTGAGAAGGTAGAACTAGGGAGGGAATACTCGTGTCTCTAAAGCTAACGTGGGATTGCCTCTAGTTCCCTGTGTGCTTTATTGAATTGTCTTTCAGAAACTATTTGAATTAATTCAAGGATTGGAGCCAAGGGTAATAAAGGGTGTTGAACTGGAGAGGTATGAAAGATCCAGTGATCTCGACATCATTTGATTTAAAATATTTGTTGAGGAGCAAAAAGCAATGCCAGCCTTACTGCAGGCTGACTTTCAGGGAGTGCAGAGTGTGCTAAGGAATTTTTATCAGGATTTTATTATAATGTATGGTAAATCTACTGAAGAAAATTGGAATATATTTCAGAAACAGTTGGAGGACATTTGAAATTCATCCTGGTTTAAGTCTAAAGAAGGATAAAGGTAACAATGCCCGATGTGGCTAAGTAGAGTTGTATAGTAAAGAGTAAGATAAGCAGTAAGCACAAGGTGTTGAAAAAAAAATACAAAATCTGGGAAGGTGGAGCAGTTGAAAGGCTCCATAAAATAAGCAGAAGCAAACTGAAAGGCTAATTAGAAAAGCAAAAAGTAAATACTGAGTGTGAACTGCAGAAAAAAACCCATTTTTTGAGATGAAAATAATATTCTGTAAATATACTCCAGCAAACTGAAGGGGAAAAATAGCTCCACAAACCATTCTAGTGTGGACAAAAAGGTGGTGGGTTTGTTCAGCAGGTTTTATTTTTGTGTGTGAATGCACAGAGGCAGATGGGTGGATGGATGGGCAGATGGGGCTGTGGAACAAAGGAGGAGTATTTTGCTCTCTGTTGCAACACGTGCGTCCTCACCTGGAGAGCTGAGAAGCACGGCACAGATCACAGTCCATAACCATTCCATGTGACCTGATTGGCAAGAAGGGACGCAAAAAAATCAATCTTATTCCAAGAGTTAATCAAACTTTAAAGAAACCAGGCCTATGGATAGAACAGTTTATGGCCACACCCACCAAAACCATCAGAGTAGCCCAGAACTCCGAAAGGAAAGGGTGAGCAGAAGGAAGGGTGCAGCAGGTGGATACATTTCAGGATATAAATATTAACATAGTCTTGTGACTGATTGAGTCTTGTGTTATTTGCTCCTGGGACTATATTTGGGTTAGAGTTGTGCCCTTTCTAACCCTAAATCTTTGAAGTTGAAGCACCAGAGGTCTGGCTCCAGCGGTGCCTCCTCTTCGGGTGGGCTGCAGTTCCCTCCACTGCGGCGCAGCATAGAGTAAAAAAATACAAATAAAAATTAAAAAAGGCAAGCTGCAAATCTTCCTTGTCCCTTTTTCCTTCCAGAGGGAGTTCTAGCACTCCCCTCATGAGTTAAAAATATCTCAGCTCTCTCCTGACTTGTGTTTCAAACTTGTAATTACTTCTGGCTGCTGTTTGTTCTGTTAACAGTTTGCAGAGCAAAGTTTGGGTTTAACCTGCAGCTTCAGCTTGGCTTGTGATAATAAATGCGTACAACAATTGTTTTCTCCAGAAAATGACTATTTCTTTTCAGAAGTGGCTTTTTAATAGCCAGGATCATTGTGAATTCCCCCCTGTTGCAGTGATTTTTGCTCCCCCTGCTGTCACGACAGCGGCAGATTAACCAACCCTTCTGCCCACTCAAACGTGTGTTGATAATGTGGATGCACAGGATATTTTTGTAAAAAACAAACACTTGCAGCAAAGGGAGGAGGAAACTATAGGGTATTAAAAAAAAAGAAGCAAACCCGGGTTATATTCTGTATTTTAGGCCTGTGTGCTGAGCAAAAACTGAACAAAAATTGCTCAAGTTGAAAGATTATTTTCTCCTCTAAAACACTACTCCAAACAAGAGAGAGTTGCTGAAAAAAATAAATAAGGGGTTATATTACTAAACCTCTTTGTGTTGGAGAATGTTTAAATGCAGGTCTTGGAATAATTCAGAATTCCTGCACTGAAATTATTGCTTAGGTTGAGCCCCTTTCAGTGATGCTGTTGTAACCAGCTTTGCTTTGCTTTGCTTTGCTTTCCTTTCCAGTGATCTAATCTGCTGACAGCTCTTCCCTTCAAAATTCATTTATTTACCTGGGTGAGCTCTGAAATGCTCCTAGAGATGCCTGTGAGCTGTGGGATGTCACCAGTGTTGGGAGGTGCAGCCTCTCCCCCTGCCTGCCTTCTGGGAACTGAATTTTTGGGACTTGAAACCTCACTCTGAAAAGAGGTTTTAATTTTCTGCAATCAGCAGATTTTCTGCTTTTAGATGTCTTTGGCTGCAACCATATGTGTCATTTAAAGAGTGGGATATACACTCTCTATATATTTATTAATAATGTAAAATTATATTATATATAATTATATAAGATAATCAATATATAGTATAAATATATAATATGTTATAATAGATATATACCAATAAATACTGAATATATGTATACTAATATATATACTATAATATAGTATATATAGAGTATAATATATGTAGTATTGTATATATAGTATATGTATAGTATATTAATATATATACTATAATAAAGTATATATAGTATGTACATTGTAGTATATATATAGTGTATATATATATAGTATATATGTATATCCATATATATATCTATCTACTATATATATCTCCATATATATTAATATATATGAATATATGAATACATATACATTAATATATCCTGAACAAATATTATACATAATACTATACATAATATTATATTGTGTAAAATAATATATATAATATTTTACAATAAATATATATTATATATTTTTATTACATATAAATATATTTATAACTTTTTATTCAGCTGAAAACCTTTATTCTCTTTGCACCCTATTTTTCCCTGTCCACCGATATTTTGAGAGTTTATGGGGCACAATAATGAATTATTTGCCCAGGGCAGAGCATTCCTGGGACACGTGGGGGACAATATCCCCTTGTCCCAAGCAGAGGTGAGCAGTGGCCACCTCGTGCCGTGCCCAATGCCAGGGAGCACCACTTCCAAGGGGTATCCCTGCCAGGCTGGCCACCACTATTTTAACATCTCTGCTGCTTAAATAAAAGGAAAAACGAGGCTCCAAGGCTTTGGGAAGGAGGAGGCAGCCTGGCAGGAAGGTTTCTCTGGTGGAAGGGCAGCTCCTCAGCAACCAGGGGTGGGGATTTGGGGCCCCGGTGCCCTCCTGGAGGAAGTTCCTCGGGTGCCTGTTAGACATTGAGCGCTTTGTGAGGGCCGGCTGGCTGCCCACTCCCTTAAGGGAACTTGACAGATCTTAAAAAAAAATCAATTTTAAGCTCACATGCCCCAGTGGGTGCCAAAGCCACTTCAGAGAGGCTGAGAGATGGCTGAGTCGACAGGATTTGACTTCCAGAGGTAGAAAGGTGACAAACTCCATCATGAGAAAGGGGCAGCTCGGGGCCTCCAAGGCCGAACCTGCTCCCAGGATCCGGGGCCCGGCGTTGTATTGAACCTATTTATCTCTTTCATGGGCTCAAGGTACCACGGGGAAAGAAAAGTTGTTCAAAAAAACGCTGGCAGAATTCAAGGGTGTAAATGATGAATTACTTTTCATCAGCTGAAAGGAAACATACTCCGGAACAATACTGAAAGGGAGCAGGAGCATCTGACCTCCTGCTTCAGAGCAGCCAATATCTTCATTCAAGAAGACAACCATGAAATTACACAGAAAATGGGATTGTCATGAACAGCCCCTTGAAATCTCAGTATACAGTCATTACTGCATGGGAAAAAGCCTTCATCCACACATCATAACTTGTAACAGACAAGGGGGGGGGAACCAAACCCACCCTGAAAACCGGCCTTGGAGTTACCAGTAGGAATGTAGAAAATATTTGTTGATTCAAACTTTTCCCCTCTGGTCTCCCAAATCATTGTAAACAGACATAACAACGTCCTAAGACCGGCTTGCTGGCCATGGACAGCTTGTTGGAGCTGTTTGGTAAATTGAAAGAAAGGAAGAGAGGGGGAAAGCCAATCTATCACTTTATTTATATTATTTGTCTTTGGTGACTGATTTATCATTTAAGTGCTTTGAGAAGGGAGTCCAGAAAGCGTTGTCCAATTAGTGCTGCCCTCTTAAACCATGTCCTATAAATATTCGTAATTATCAGAATTGCAAAACAATCTTCATCAGAGCTCCGTATTCAGGGGAACAACTGATTTTCTGGGTTTGCCTAGAAAAGTTTATATTTATCCAAATTAGGCAGAGAACAGAAAGCAAACAAGAGGCTGTTGCTTTATTTGAGAATGAAACCAATCGCAGAGAAAGAGCAGCCAGGAATATGGGGATAAAAATAACACATTTAACTGTTTATTTCTTTATTCTTGCAGATTTCTACTTTGACTTTAATTAAGCTAGCCCTGGGCTAGTGGGCATGGAGAGGGTTTTTTTTTCTTTTTTATTCCTCTTTTATTTTTTTAATTCCTCATTAGGCTGTTTTTTCCTTGGCTCTCGTGGCTTTAATGACTAGTCCCATTAAATAGGTCAATGGGCTGCTTTTATTTCAAGTTTTATATAGGCTCATATCCCACTGAATCTTAAACACTGAACACTCAAAGCCTTTCTAGGCCTGTTACTACATTCCTGTAGATAAAGATGCATTTCTTTCTCTTCTCCCTTCTCTCCACAGCAGCTGATCTTTCACTGGGAGGCACCTGGGGAAAGCTCTGGAAGGTTGGCATCGATCTGGGCCAGCCACGTGCTAAAATACCTCCCAGGTAAGTGTTTGGTTGAAGTTTGGAAACTGTGGGCAGTGAAAAAAATAAAAAGGGAAGGGTCAAAACCACTTTTTATCTAGAAAAAAAACCTACAAAATAGAAAAATCTTGGGGTTTGAGTAGGGCAAAAAACCCAACAAACTTGTGAATGAGTGAGATTTATTCATGCAATAATGGTTTTTATGTGACATTTGCTTGATGTCAGCCTAGAACAAAACTTTGTGCTCTGGTATTGTCTGTGAGATGCTCCCACTGCCATTCCTGTGTTTCCTACATGATTCTGTAACCCTACAGTATGAATTATTGCTGTAGGTGTTTTGGAAACAGTCCCTTTTGTTGGATGTTAGAGAGCTGCTGCTCTTCTGGCCAGCAATCTGCATGAAATCCCTTCTCCTGAGACATGAGGTTGGTGCCATGGATTTCTAGGGAGCGGAGCAGGGCCTCTTTGCTTGTGAATATTTCACACCAAGAAGAGAGAGCAAGCACTATTGACTTCTCTAAATGCTTCCAGCCCACCTGAGCTGCTGCACCAGAACCACATTAGTCCACCAAATGTCCTATACTGGGAATTGTAACTCATCATCTTCTCCCAAGTCTTTATGAGGCCCTTGAATGCGGTTTTTTCCTGCAGTCTTTTAGCAAAGTAGCTCGTTCTAGCACCACATTGGCTGCACAAAATATTCAGTGTCACTGATGGGTCAGGGAAAAATCTGACAGAAAGGTGTGTGGGGGGAAAACTGGGGGCTTCATTGATTGCCACAGGCAGAAACATGGCACTGAGGCAGCAAATTAGGTGATTGTGTAGAATTTGAAGATTCAGTTTCAGACACACCTTCAGACACAATTTAAACTGTTATTTTAAGTGCAATCTAAAAATAACTTGAGTCTCAACTCATACCTCCTAAGAATATACTCAAGACATCTGAAATGAGAAGGAATCAGTCCCTGTGAGTTGTGAACCCCAGTCTGGAGGCGTCTGTGTGTCTCTGCTGCCCCTGAAAGGAGCCCATGGACACTTTCCTGCCCAGGCTGGAGACTTTCCTCCCCAGTCCAGTGCCCCAAGCAAGAGGAGATGGATCTTATCATCTCACTGCAATTTGTAGAGTAATTAGGCCCTTGACTGTGACAACCTTTAGCCTGTCAGCACTCGTGGTTTAGCTCATAGTTAAAATGACAGTGGAAACTCTATTGCAGCTCTTCTAAATACACCCATATTTTAACTAGATGAGGTGATATGTGGGTTTGCAGTGATTTGTTTAGATATACAGGGTAGTGTCAAAGGACTCTTTAAACTGGGATTGAATCCATTTGATTGTCTGGAAGGTGATTTTGATTGCCTTTTCCTCCTTTAGGGCTGAATGGTGGTGAGCCCAGCTTTTCTGCAGTGGGAAAGCAGGAATCCCTGACCAAAGAGTGGGGTGTGGTGAGTACAAACCTGTCACATGCTCTATTCCACCTCAAAAGATGCCTTTTATTCAGATTTAACAGATTAGGCAGGTATGGCTAATCAAGTAATTTGCCCACTGAACAATCTTTACTGCTCCAACAAACTGACCTCAAACCCCACAAAGACTGAGCAGCTGAAATTTAAATTCTTTTTAGATAGATAGTTGTTTTTTTTTTTTATCCTGCATATGTTTTAGCACACTGTTAAGGAGTTGTCATTATCCTAATTATAATTAAGTCACTTGAAATAAATTCAGAGATAGTAAACAGTGTAAAAATATCTAAATAGGGGAGCTGGTCCATTGATTTTATGGCTAAGTTATCACCTTATGTATAAATGATTCTGAGATGCTACAACTGATAAACAATACCTTTAATTCAGCAGTCAAAATGATGCTATTAATGTGGAAAACTGATGAAAAAGAAATCCTAACTCTGTTTCTAAGCAGAGTGACAGGTATCACTGCACTGTGTCAGCCAACCCAAAGGCAGATTGAACTTTTGGCACACAAATCAGTGGCATAGATGAAGAATTTTCCCCTTGTTGGGAAAAGCTCAGTTATTCCTCTGGAGCAGGGATTTTTCTATCCAAATCAGAGTATTTAAAGTATCAGCACCAGAGAGGAAATTAATGAGATTTCCAAGAGTGTCTGGGCCCTGGATGCCAATCGAGTTTCTAGGTGATTTTTAAATGATGTCTAGAACCCATCTGCATCCCTTGGCACCCAGATCCCTTCAAACTGTCGGCTTTAGATGCCTGCCTTGATTCCTGATGGATCTACTCTGCAGCACAACTAATTGTGACTGACAGCACAAAAAGACAGGTGCAAAATTGAAGCCCAGGTCTAAAGCCTTGGTCTCGTGGAGCTGATGGACATTTAGCGTATTTTTAACGTTTTGCTTTCACTGGTTCCTTAATTAAATAAAAACATTTTAGATAGAGCAGCAGAAATCAACTTCTTTGACTGATATGAATCCTGTTTACTCTCCAACTCTGAACTCAGCAGGTTAAGTAATTGGGAGACAGAAAAGTTCCTATATTTCTATTTCCAGCTGGTGGTACACAAAAGGCAGGAAGTTATCTCATTAATGGGGCACCAGCTTTATGCAAATTATAGTAACAAAAAGGCTTCCCTTCATACTTTTCATAAATTACCTAATAAAGTAGGAATAAATGGCCATATTCAAGAGCCTTTGTTGTATTTTTAGCACAAGACTCTTTCTGTTACTGCAAATATGACTAAATGCGCCTTGTTCAAAAGGGGTGTTTATGAAATAAGGCCACTCAAAAGCTTTTATTCCTTAACAGCCTTCAGTTACTTTTATGGCACAAAAATTAACATAATTAGTCACAGAGAATAGATGACATAAGCAGCGTGCCATGCACAAAAGGGGAAACCAGTATCTAAGGAAGGTATTTGGAGAGATCAAAAATTTTCAAAGTGCTCAATACTAGAAGGTCCTTTTTATTTGTGCACAGCCTTAAGATACTTCCCTACTCCGTGAAATTCCCATAATGAGATGCAGCAGACAGATGACATTAGCGATGAGCCATTAGAAAGAGGTCAGTTTTCTCTGAAAGATAGTCACTGTTCCTGCTCGTCATTAATTTGCAGCTTCAAAGCAGCGAGCATATGATAGTCTGGCATGTTAAGCAAGTTGCAGTTATCTTTAAATAACCATTTTTTTCCAGTTATTAGAAGCCTAAAGTTTTTTAAACTTCTGACTGAAAGCGAAATTAAAGCACGCAGCAGTGGAAAAAGGCTACGGAGAGATTAGAAAAGGGAAATCAAATGTGTTTTATAAATGAAGTTAGCTTTTCCCCGGGGAAAGGCTGCCTTAACTTTTAGCTCAAGAATTTGGGGTTGCATGTAGACCTCAGAGACTTGATTGCTTCTTGGGAGAAGAGAGAAAACTCACTATTTTAAACTGTTATCTTGTCGTTGGGTGAACATGTCCCTGTTCCAAAGGGCAGAAATGCACGAGTACATGAATAAAACTGCAGCCCAGAAGCAAAGATATCCAAGGCTCTGGAAAAAGGTGGGAGAAGACAAATGGATCTGCTGTGCTTGTGGCTTGGTGGGAACTTTGGTTACATCTCTGTTTTGGCAGTGAAATATATTTGGATATCACAAAAAGAGACTTGGATCATGTCTTTTCCATGAATGACCGGGGAGCAAGCAGGAGTGTAGTGCAGCAGGCAGGAGGCAACTCCAATGCAGCATTGAGATCTTAGTGTAAAAAGACTTGTCACACCTCCAAATCATGTCACATGTCCAAGCTGGTACTATCAAAGGCTCTTGTTTGATAATAAATATCCTTTCATTTCTGGTCTTAACTTCAGGCCTAATGCTGAAGCTCAAAAGCCTCAGAAGGATCCTGGTTTAAGCAATCCTGTCTTATTACTCAAGCCAAGACTGAATCTTGCTGCCTGGGTGATCCAGAACAGGAGAGCATTGCTGAGGGATTTACACTAGGCCAGGGTTACCAGAGTCAACACAGCTTTGAGGAAATCATAAAGTATTAATCTATCCTATCAATATCATCATTAATTAGGGTTGGGGTTTTTTTTCTTAATTCAGAGGGCTTTTGGTTTATGCATCAACACCATCACCTGAGTCACCCAAATGTCCTGGTTTCCCTGATTTCTCTCTGTCACCCTTATGCAGAGAGAGACCCCAGCTCATGCTCACACTACTCATGCCAACTTCCCAGGTCATGCTTGGCCAGGGAATCCCAGAACAGTTTAGATTGGAAGTGACCTTAAAGCTCACCTCATTCTCCCCCCTGCCATGGCCAGGGACACCTTCCACTAGCCCAGGTTGCTCCAAGCCCCATCCAACCTGGCCTTGGACACTTCCAAGGATCCAGGGGAAGCCACAACTTTTCTGGGCAACACTTACTCATCTCTTGCACTGTTGGCACCATCCCTGGAACAGTTTTGACTGGAAACAAGATTCCTTCCCCAGCATGGACCCCACACTGCTCTCAGGGAGGTCAGGTAGCCATGGAGATGTGATCCCTACCATGTCCCTTGCCTTGAGAGCCAAGCAACAGACCCTGCCTTGCTTAAACTCATTGAGATGCAACCCCTGGATCCACCCATGGCCAGACACCCACTGGGAGAGTCTCCCTTTTCCAGGCCATGGCAGGGGAGGTCAAGCCTTGTAGGTGTCTAACACAGGAAACACTCTTAAACATCTGAAGTAGGATGTGATAAAGCTGAGCCTGAGTTCCCATGGCAAATCAGATAACTGAACAAGTCTGGGGGCTATCATTAATCTGGGTGTTTTAATTTGGGCTGGACTTTCCCTCTGGGCTGTGATTTACTTGAGATGAAACAGGGTTCACTGAGCCAGGAGAAGTGCAGGATGTTTTACAGCCTGGCTCTGGGCTACACTGCCTTGACACTCATTTAGAACTACCATTAATGTATCTTTTTTTTTTTCAGCTCTTTGGATCTGGTTATGGATGCATCACAACTGGTTGCACAGCAAACACATCCAAATTTTGGATTTGGAATTTAATCCAGGTGGACATTCCCCCAAAGCCTCGGGATGCCCCAATTTGATATCCCAGCCTGCTTTACCAGGAGCACCTCCAGTGCTACTCTGCTAGTTTAGAGTTCTAGCTGGTTTAAACTGTTCTTCCAGGAAAAATTTCTTCACAGAAAGGGTTGTCAAGGAAGGGGTTGTTGTTGGAAGGGGCTGCCCAGGGAGGTTTGGAGTCCCCACCCCTGGAGGTGTCCAAGGAAGGCCTGGATGTGGCACTCAGTGCTCTGGGCTGGGGGACGAGGTGGGCATAGGGCACAGGGGGGACTCCATGGTCTTGGAGGGCTTTTCCAACCTGGATGATTCCATGATTCCACTTGCACATGATCAGCACTGCTTCAAAATTACTTATTTACTGATTGAATTTTTATCAACTTGGAGCTGGTGATATTTTTAAGAAGAGAAACTTTTATGTGTCAAACCTCTCCGAAAGCCACTGTACAAAGAAAATCATCCCTCTCTGGTGTTTGGCATCAACTCTGGGGTCCTCATTCCCCTAGTGAATGTTTCTGAACCTGCAAACCCTCCCATTGCAAGGGGAAATCCAACTAGCTGAAAATTTAAGAAATAACTTGTAAAATAAAGGGTTAAAAACCAAGTGATCCTTCTTCCCCTTTCTCCTACAGAAAACAACCTACATTTAGGGCAGTGCTCTCCCTCACTTTGTAAGAAACCTCCTTGAGTTCGTTTTGCTGCACTTTTCAAATAGTTTTTTAGGTGTGGAGTCCTATTTGTGGACTATTCTTCTATGGTCTGTAAGGAAAAAGAATCCATTTATTAGACAAAGAGTGAGGGGAGACTGGACAAATAATACAATAATAATTCCAGCCCCTGGCCACTGATTAACAGAGACACACAGCCTTTAATTGTGAAGTGCAGGAAGTCTTCTTTCCTTTCTTGGGACAACAAACAGACCATTGTTCAAACCTTATTATGCCAAAAAAGGCCAAAAAATCTGGTTGTGTGGCTTAGGAGAAGGAGAATATTAACATTCAACAGGTGAACTGAGCAGCACTGAAAGCTGATGAAATGCCACTGTGATTCTGCCAAATCAGGTATAAACAAGTGGTAAATATCAGTGTGAGCTGCAAACCTGTTCCAATAAGTGATACACAGTGAAAAGATGGGGGAAAGAAACAGTTTGGTGAAAATTTGGAGGGGGAGGAGAAGAATTTTACTGGATTTGAAATCAGAACTTAATGTTTTTGAAGTCCCTTTTATTACATTGAGCCTGCTTTTCCAAGGGAAATTATGTTTTGCTTGTAGTAAATTTATAAAATTATTTCTGCTCCTTGCTTGTACTAAATTCTACTTTTTCCACTTTCTAATTCTTTATATAAATCTTAAGTGAAGTAATATATCACTAAATGTCTGTCCCAAAATTAAAGTTCTCATCAGTGGGACTTAAAAATTTAATTTGGTTAATATTATGTTAACTGGGCATAAGATAGACACACAGGTGGCTTTAAAAGAAGTATTAGAATTGGTCATGCAGCTTTGATTCTGATCTCAAAGGGTATGAGAACGGAAATGAAAAGGATAATGTAGGAGAAAAAAGACAAAAAAAAAAAAAGCCTTGTTTTTCTTCATTGAAAGTTAGAAAATATCCACACTCACTTCTTACTTTCTCAGAAAAATTTAGTACAGACCAAATCCCAGCATGGCACTGATGAAGAGTTTAGGTTGGTCCTTGACATTAGGCAGGAGCACAGGATTTGTGAAAATGCTCTGTTCACCTAATGATACTCCCATTTACATCAGCAGGAGTAAATGTAATCAATGCTGAGTGTCTTTCAAAGGCCTTCACCTAAAATGACAGAAAGATGCTACTTCAGAATATTATGTTTGAGTCTGATGACACAGGGAAACCTGAGAGCTCCTTCCAGTGCTTAAAGGGGCTCCAGGAGAGCTGAAGAGGGACTTGGGACAAGGGATGGAGGGACAGGACACAGGGAATGGCTTCCCACTGCCAGAGGGCAGGGTTAGATGGGATATTGGGAAGGAATTTTTGGCTGGGAGGGTGGGGAGGCCCTGGCACAGGTTGCCCAGAGAAGCTGTGGCTGCCCCTGGATCCCTGGAAGTGTCCAAGGCCAGGTTGGACAGGGCTTGGAGCAACCTGGGCTAGTGGAAGGTGTCCCTGCCCGTGGCAGGGGGTGGGATAGATGATCTTTGGATCTTTTAGATGATCTTTAAGGTCTCTTCCAGCCCAAACCATTGTAAGACTCTATGAGATGTTACTGGGACCAGAATGATGTGACGATATTGGGTATTTTTAATTGCTCAGACTATAAGTTTTTGATTTTTGTAATTTTCAAGACCTGTGTCTGCCATTATCACTCGTTTCTAACAGTACCATGCTACCAAAGTTTGGAAGATGGATGCAAACAGGCTGTACTACAGAAAAAACCCGAAGGCTGCGAGGTATTTCCTGAGATTCTTGCAGTAGAAGGAAACCAATGGTAAGGAAAAAATAAAACAAAAGGAGATTCTGGCAATTTCTACATATCACATTACAGAATGGATTACATCTGCTTTAACTAATAAGAATCTATAGAACAGAAAAAATTATGAATTGGATGTTCTTGTTAAGGTCTAGTTCAGTTTAATTAAAACACCAGCTCTAAAGCAATATATATGTGCATTTGTGCACCCAGAGCATGGTTTATATATCAACACACCCACAAACCAATTTATAATACACAGACACCCTTGTTCATTATACCTAAAATTTTTTCCTTAAATACACAGCTTTATACATTATTTTAAACACATTTTTAACACATGTTAATAATATTCATGCTGGTGCTTTGAAAAATCTGCGAGATGTGGTTAATGAAGAGAAACTGCAGCATAAATTGCATGTAAAATATGCAACCCACAACAACATATTTTTTTCTCAAGCTGCAGGGATTTTTTTACATTAAACATCTTTTAGTTTGTTTAAATTTATTCCCTATTGTTTATAAAGAGCATCATCAGCCACTACTGCTTGAAACAACTACAAGTAGTAAACCAGGCAATCTTCTTACTTTAATAAGATTCTTTGGTTAAAAATAGATTTTAAGTCTATCTCACGTTAAAGGATGTAAATCCTAATGAAATTGCAGAAAATGTTTCTCATTTCCAAGGTGGTTTTTTTTTTCTGTATAGCCAAATACTTCTTTTTTTTTTCACCAAAGAAAATAACCAGAGTTTGTTGTTGTTGTTGTTATTGGTTTACTTTTTTTATGTCCATTGGGCATTGGCATATGATTTATTAAATAAGCCTTATGTGAAGTCCAGTTCAGGTGTCTCCACTAGCATTGGTATTTTATTTTAGTTTAGTTTAGTTTTTAATTTTAAAAATTTTTATTTATTTTTAATTTCATTTACTATTATTTTTTTTTTTTTAGTAACATGTCCATGAGATTTTTCACAATATCTCACCCAACTGCCCTTTACTGCAATTTCAATGGACTCCTGGTTTTTCCTGCCCATATTTTTATATGCAGTTTTACCCCAGTCTCTTCTTGTATAGAGCAAACAATCCTAATTCCTTAACTTTTAATTTTTCCCTTGAAATTCTGTTTTTCTACGTGCTTATCATTCTCACTCTTCTCTTTTAGTCTTTCTCCAATTTATCCACATCTTTCTTGTCCTGGGTATTTAATGATTGTGTATAGAACTACAGCTGGACCAAGTATTATCAAGGCCAAAAATGCAGCGGGTTATTCCACATTATTTCCAATTGTATCCATATGCAGGACCCTGAGTTGTTATGCAGCTTTTTTCTACAGTATGATAACATTTTATATTTTGATTTGTGTAACTGTCACACAGAACTTCTGTCTCAGCAGAACATCTCCCATTCTGCATTTAACACCCTGATTATTCCTCACTGACTGTAAAATTTGCATTTTTCCTTCTTTCATTAAATGGGATTTTTAGGTCTTTTCTCCAGTTTGACAAGGCCTTTTAAATTCTAATACTGTACCTTGATGTACTGGTGTGTCCAGCTCTGGGGTTCCTCAGCACAGGAAAACCTGGATCTGCTGGAGTGGGTTCCAAGGAGGGCCACAAAGATGATCAGAGGGATGAAGCACCTCCCCTGTGAGGAAAGGCTGAGAGAATTAGGGGTGTTCAACCTGGGGAAGAGAAGGCTCCAGGGAGACCTCAGAGCCCCTTCCAGAGCCTCAAGGGGCTCCAGGAGAGCTGGAGAGGGACTGGGGACAAGGGATGGAGGGACAGGACACAGGGAATGGCTTCCCACTGCCAGAGGGCAGGGTTAGATGGGATATTGGGAAGGAATTATTGGCTGGGAGGGTGGGGAGGTCCTGGCAGAGGTTGTCCAGAGAAGCTGTGGCTGCCCCTGGATCCCTGGAAGTGTCCAAGGCCAGGTTGGACGGGGCTTGGAGCAAGATGCCCTTGTTGGTTGAGGGGGTGTTGGACTAGAAGACCTTTAAGGCCCCTTCCAATCCACACCATTCCATGATTCCACTCTGCCTGGAGCTGGATGCACGTGCTGAGGAGTTTTAAATTTCAGTTTTTATTTTTGGTGTCCAGAAAACTATTCAGTCCTCCTCATGCAGCAGAGATGAGTTAGTACTCAGTAATCAATCCAGGCTTTTACAGCTTAAAAGATTAGCCCACCACAAGGAATTGTTTTGCTTTATTATTGCAGTTATTATTAACAAAATTGCTGGCAATCCCTAGACTGTAATTTATGTCAGAATCCTATTGTGGTAAAACCTATAAAAACACACATGAAGACAGCGACCCTGATTCAAATAATCTGGTGAAAAACTAGACAGAATATTGAACATGACAAGGAATGAGTGGTGACTTACATTTGTAGATCATCCAGTCAATCATATTACATCCATATTATATATCATATCATATATCAAGCCTTATATACAGCTTAGCAGGTCTCAATTATTTTAAAATATGTCTCAATGAATGAATACATGTTCATCTGTGAAACCATTCATCAGAAAGCTGATTCCTTACTGCCACCATGGAAGTCACAGACGTGGAAAAACGGGAGAAGAGGGCCTTGGACGACACATGACATAAATCAGGATGAGGGTAGGAGTGGCAGGGAGGGGATGGATGTCACCTGGGGGGTGGCATTGCTGGGGAAACGCTGGATAATACAGAGGGAGAGGTGCAATATTGTGAAGGTAAAGCTGGGAAAAGGGTTGATGGGATAAGAGGAAAAGGGTGGCAACACACAGGGTTTATGCAGGTCCTACAGAAAAGGAGAAAGATGCAATCCCAGGGATAATAATTTCACTGAAATTTTCATTGTGTTCACTTGGAAGCCTGAAAATATAAGTTGGTGGAGAAACACTTCTATTTGTTTGGTTTGGTTTTATTTTTCTTTTTTTTTAATTGAGGGGTTATGCTTCTGAGGTTGATAATTTTGTTTCCATGTCTCTATTGGCACCAGCTGTTGATTTTATAAATTCATATCAAATTTACATTTCACCCAAACCCCTCAGAGCTGGCGAAAGAGTAGAGACACGATGAATGATTTTAGAGTTGAGCTGGAGCATATTCGTGAATATTTGTGAAATCTGACTTTGTTTTTGCATTGCTTCTTTCAGGAATTCCCTGTTTGAACTGTGCTTCCTTTCCCTTTCAGGTGTGAGCTCCATTGTATTAGAGCTGCTCAGAGGAGCAACAAACTGCACCATGTGACTTAGCCACAGATTTTTTTGGTTCTGCAAATTAATTTCTTGTATTTTATATTTCACTTTGTCATTTATTTCTTGGGACATCTCTGAAGCTTGTAGCAAGTTATAGAATGTATAAATATTGGTAACAATGGATAGAAAAGATAAAGGCAACTTATACAAGGTATTGTCAGCTTTTGTAAACGTCTTTAGTAGGAGAGGTACAAGGTGTATTTTAATTTGGGGCATGGTCTGTAATAAGCAGACTATAAAGTATGTTTGAATTTGGATTAGGAAGAATATTGACACTAGAAATAGGTTTGGCCACTCTTAGTTTAGAGGAAATTAGTGAAACCTTCGTAAATTCATGAGAACCAGAATGGTTTGGGTGGGAAGGGATGTTAAGGCTCATCTCCTTCCAACCCCCTGCCATGGGCAGGGACACCTTCCACTAGTCCAGATTGCTCCAAGCCCTGTCCAGCCTGGCCTTGGACACTTCCAGGGATCCAGGGGCAGCCACAGCTTCTCTGGGCAACCTGGGCCAGGGTCTCATCACCCTCACAGAGAAGAATTTCTTCCTAATATCTAATCTAAATCTCCTCTATGTCAGTTTGAAGCCATTCCCTGTGTCCTGTCACTCCATCCCTTGTAAGTAGTCTCTCTCCATCTTTTTTCAGGCTCCCTTCAGGTACTGGAAGGCCACAATCAGATCACCCCAAATCTTCTCCAGGCTGAACAATCCCATCTCTCCCAGCCTTTCCTCCCAGCAGAGCTGCTCCATCCCTCTGATCATCTTGGTGCCTCCTCTGGACTCTCTCCAGCAGCTCCATGTCCTTCCTGTGCTGGGGACCCCGGAGCTGGATTACTGTCCAGCTCCATGTCCAGCAGGGCAATTTGCTGTCCTCCAGAGATCCAGCTGATTTTAAGGTTGCAGTCAGACCTTAGGCCCTCCACCTCATTCAGCAGGATCACATTTAAGCAACTTTGGCTCTTTTTCCTAGTTTTGAGTTACATTTTAACACCTTCAGCTTCCAAATTATTGCTGCGTGAAGGAAAGAAAGTAAGTGTGACTTTTTTCATGTTAATTAAAGAAGGGAACGAGTGGCTGAAAGCCACATTTAGAGGTTACAAACAGGTGTAAAAATTGTCCAAAGTGTCCCAACTTGGAGCTTTAGCTCAGTAAAGTACCTGCTCAGTTGTGAGCACGTTTGATGAGCTTCCCACTGATTATCTCCTCAACTCAGAGAGGTTGAGAAGCCTGGAGCTCCCATGCCACGGCATCAATCACAGCCCAAACGGGGCAGAGCACCATGGTTTCCCCACTCGTGGTGGAGTTTGGTTCTCCAGCAGAAAACAAAGGAATTGAAAGAAGAATCCTATTAATTCCGGCTGCCCTAATGCGAAACCGGATTTCATTTTTAGACTTCTATTTTCTACTGTAATTATATAAATCTGAACATACTTTGGAGATTATGAAATAAGAGCTGGAGAAGCCAGTTATTTTTCATCATTTATTTTTAAAGCGAATTTATCTTTGAATTGTCATCAGTTAAAATTCCTGAGCAGCAGACCACAAATGAGTACAATATGAACACGATTTTCCATGCCAGCCCAATTCAAGAGAAAGATTTAAAGATATTTTTTTGGGGGTTTCCTTTGAACACTTTGATTGAACACAAAGTGTGACCAGTTCCACCTTTGTAGGCCACGGGTCATTCTCCAAGTTTACAGTGTGTGTGTGTGTGTGTGGACACATGTGTAAGTAAACACAAATAATACTAAGCTAAGCCATGTATTGGCAACATAAACTCATTAAATCTTCAATTTAATGGATTCTGAAACCCTGAAATACTCTACAAAAGGGAACAGCTACAGGCACACAGGAAAGAACTAAAAAATCTTGGAAATAACACGGAGGAGGCTCCTAAGTGCTTCCTTTCCTTTGTGGTAGTGGCTTAATATTAAACGCTTTGATAGCAAAACTTGAAATTTTGTTTCATGTTTTGGATTTCTAAGAAGAACTATTGTTTGTCCCTGGAAGTGTGCAAGGCCAGGCTGGATGGGGTTTGGAGCAACCTGGGTTAGTGGAAGTTGTCCCTGCCCATGCAGGGGGTTGGAAAGAGATGATCTTTAAGGCCCCTTGCAACCTAAACCATTCTATGATTCTATGATTGTGTTAAAATGAGAGATATGAGACATCTTTTTCACATAAAATTTTGTCCTATTATGCATTGGGCAAACAAATTGTTGCCCTTAATTATAGTTTTTCATGTTTATTTAGAACTTGTCCCCTTTTAATACCTTATTTCCATTTCTCTTTGTAGGTTCTCTCCCTAGCAATCATTAGACACGACCAGTTGACTTTCTAAATTTAGGTTTATTGTCTATATACCTACTGTCTCCTTTTTGCATGCTGGTAGTTTCTGGGTGTTTTGCTTTGCTCTTCTCTCTCAAAGCCCTCCAAGCTCTTTTTTTTTCCTCTCAATTCCTGGACATTTTATATCACAACATGACAAATATGACAATCCTGGTTGTCATCTGTATGCAAATTCTGTCTTCTGGAGATGTTTTTTTGGTCTCCTTAGTATTGAAAAGATTGAAAATTCCATCCTTACAACTGGTTACTTCACTAGAAACTTAATGGATACTTTGGTTAAGAATGAACATGTTTGTCTTCACATGTTGTTCACTTTATTCCCTGAAGAGCTTTGGAACAGTAGCCAGTGGCATCTATTTAAGCCAAGGTTTATCAAGTCCAGGCTTTGACTAACAACACAACCACAAAGTGCTTTTCCTACATAAATTGTAAACAATATCTCTGTCAAATATCTACTTCTTAATAATTCTTTTTGCATGAATAAGGCAAAGCTACAGGTGTCTCACCTGGCCAAGGATCCTCAAATGTAGGCTCAGCATCCTGGAGTTTTTCTCACCCCAGCCCAAAAGTTTTCTCACCTTTGGATCTCCTTTAACTCAAATCTGTGCAATAACGTATTTCTAGTCAAGTTTGTCTTCCCTGAGGATATTTTGCTTCTTTTCGGGCCACTAAAAGTGCTTTTTCTTTCTTGGACTGAATGATTGCAACTGTAAAATAGATCCCAGTTCTTCCTTTGGAGCTTATATATCTGACATCTAAACTATGCCAGAAATGATTGCTTTTGGGGGGCTTTGGTGAAGGATTCTGATTGTGATATAAAGAGGAAGGAACATAAGTAAAACAAACATTTATGACTTTGCCATTTGCATACCACGTTTAGCTCGGCTTTGATTTAAAACAGCACATAAAGCCCCAAAATTGATCTTAGAACAGCAAAGTCGAGCTTAACTGCAGCAATTCCATAAGCATTGTTAGGATATATTAGAACAAAAGAAACTTGACATTCATTCGTGGTTTCTCCTTCAAATTTATTCACTTCTTGGTGCAAAGAAACATAATTTGATGTCACTGACTGTTGTTGTGGTGTATTTTTGCATGAACTCTGATGGGCTGAGTCATCCACATCCATCTCCAAAGGGTTACAGGGACAACTGAGTGCTTTGATTAAAGTTTTCAGTGTTTATTTAGTCACTTTTATTGTGCTTGGAAGTCTCTCCTGCTAAATATATTCACTCGAAGCCAGAACCCACACTTGCAGGTCTCCGTGTAACCAACCTTTTGGGACAGAATCGAGTTCCTGAAAGCTTAAGCCCGAAAATATCGCAGCACAATTATGATTTGAGCAGGGAAAGGAAATTGGAAGGAGCAACTGAAGATATTTTACTCTTATGAATTAGTACACAAACACAGATTTATAGCCTGCATATGTGTTTTGTTTTTACTGATGGCTGTAACTAAGGACACCTGTAAGTCAGGGGAAAAGGGAGAGAATGAAAACTAATGGAAGGAAAAATGTAATAATATGCAGCATTTTAGAGCTGATTTGGAGTCTGTTATGT
Organism: Neopelma chrysocephalum; assembly: GCF_003984885.1. Classification (NCBI taxonomy): domain Eukaryota; kingdom Metazoa; phylum Chordata; class Aves; order Passeriformes; family Pipridae; genus Neopelma; species Neopelma chrysocephalum. The sequence continues at coordinate 2,797,779 of NW_020897767.1, forward strand.
GAACCTTAAAAACTTGTTTTTCTTTTCCTGGAAAACCTGTAGCATTTAGCTGCTGTGCCTTAGTGTAAAGGATGAAATATAATGATTTTTTTAAAGATTCTTTCAGCTTTTCCAAAGGAAATGTTGAGTTAAGTGTAGAATTTGTGGGATCAGTTAGCTTATAAATAATGATCCTTTATGCTGGCATTGGGAAATCCATGTTCCCACAGCTAGTTCAATAGAGCAATTAATATCAATGAATGCTGAAGAAAGCAAATCTCCATTCACTTTTGTCTGGATTAGTTAACATAAGGAAAATCCCATCCCTCTCCTGGAGTATTTAACCTTCTCCTAGGAAGACATGCTAATGAAAGGTAAATAAAACGTGCTGCTTGACATGTGTTTGCCATTCCTCCCCGTTCCTGGTGTCACACACTTTCCCTCTAACATTTTTTTTCCCTCTGGAAATCTTCACTGTGGTTATTTTGTATCACGGATCCCCCCCCAGTGCCAAACCTGCCTTGTCATTATCCCTCAGCCTTCCTGCTGGCGTTTCAGGCTTGCTCCTGCTCAGCTGACTTTCATTAGGGAGGGACTTCACCTCCAAAACTCACAGATAATGTGTCTTGAGCACACACAACGTGTAGAGAATTCCTGATTTCCTTGGCATCGCATCCAACCCGAGGGCAAGTGCTAGTCATCCAGCAGGGCATATTTCTGCAGCCCGTGGAAAACTGCCCACTAAAGGGAAAGGAAGGTCTGTCGAGGGAATGGGTGTGGTTTCACTGACCTCATCCCACAGCCATGAATTTGTGTGTTCATGGCTTTGTAGATCAAAATTTTTGATAAAACAGACTCGTAAAACAGCCCTGAACTTTCCCCGCGTTTGGCTCCGTTATCGGAGATTTCACACACGAGCAGTAAAAAAAAAAGAAAGAAAAAAAAGAAAAGCTTAAAAGATTTTTATCTCAGAGCAGCCAAGAAGTGTGGTAATAAGGTAAAGGTTGAGAAGCATTGTTGGCATAAGAAATCCCCTGCTTACACTGGATTTATAACACACCCAGTTTAGTAAGAATTGGCGCTGCTGAGCGTTTTCTGACAGCGTTGGGATAAAATATTGCAAAAGGCACAGTGGCCAAGTCTCACACCTGAGGAGTGAGACACACTTCATTCTGCCTGTGGAGGAACCTCAATCAAACTTGAACGTTGCTACAATGCAATTACTCCTCTCTTAGGAGCTCCAACTGTACAAAGTCAAGGTTTAAAACTTGTGATTTCGGGATAATGTACGAGTTTATTAACCCCTCAAGTATTTGTGCAGCCTCTGCATTTGGAGGGATAGGCTTTTAAAGTTTACTAGGCACGTTTCAAAGGGAAGTAATGGAGTGTGATGCCATGGGTGTGAGGCCAAAGCAGGTCTGCAATGAAGTTTAATTTTTTTAAAAAGTAAATAAAAAAATCTGTGGAGCTTTGGATTGCATTTGCTATCGTCAGTGTGTGTGCTGAGACCTCCCCTGTGCTTCGGTCAACGTTTAATGAGAGAAGGAGATTTCAAGGTTTGAGAGATCCTGTGGAAGGCTGGCATTGCTCTTTTACAGAATCACAGAATCATTAAGGTGGGAAAAGACCTCCAAGATCATCAAGTCCAACCTGTGACTGATCCTCACCTTGTCAACCAGCCCAGAGCACTGAGTGCCACGTCCAGTCATTCCTTGAGCACCTCCAAGGGGTGAGGACTCTACCACATTTTATATTTTATATTCCTTTATTCATATGCAAAACCCCGTATCTTGTCACAACCTCTTCTCCTTTCTCCTTGCAGTTCTTAATAAAAAAACCCATATTGTTGTAAGGAACCTGTGCTAAAAATATTCATGAAAATAGAAGGAAAATTTTGGGATGTGCAGGAGTGAGTCCCACAAGAAAGGACCACGAAGTACGAACACATTTACTTTTGTACTCTGTTTCTTTTCTTCATATATATTCTTTATTTTGAAGAGATCTTATTTCACTCCATACATATTTCAGAGTCTCTCCCTAGTTCTTATCATGTTTTTACTTCGCTCATTTCCATTCCATCCTCTGTGTTGTGTTACTTTTCTCATGGAAGCTGTTTTATACCTCCCATGTAAGCAGGAGAGAAAAAACAGACATTGAGTTCAAGCCTCATATTCAATTTACTATTATGACTGGGGGAAGTTTAACCTGAAAAAGCAAATTTATCAGGAGATAAGAAATAGAAAGAGACATTAAAAGAGTTAAATTGAAAAACTTATAACTGCTCTTATAGTTTTGGGGTTTCATTGACATGAGGACTCACAGAGCTGCTCAATAATTTTATGTTTTCATAAAATTGATTTTTTTATTTTTAACAATATTAATATTACAGGGTAGAGAGGACAAATTTAAAAAAAACCAAAGTATCTTGTTTCTGGTTTAGTCAAACCTAATAAAAATTTCAGTCTGTCATCATGAACAGGGGATATTTCATTTCGTATCAGTTTGACAGTCATATGTGCTGGCTTGTGGTGATATTTTTACAGACTTGCAGCCCAAGTTCCTCAGCCTTTCCCTTCCTGGTACATGCTAAAGTTTGATGTTGGGTTGTAACTTTTTATGATGATCAGCCCAGCAGAGTTGTTTTAATGTAGAATGGAGGTTCTGTCCTTTTAGGGCAGCTTGGTTGGACATGTTGGTCTACAGGAAAAGGCTGGGTCATGAAACTGCCATCAGATTTTCAGCTTTGCTCTCCTCACAGCTCCAGGGAGAGGTAAAATACAGCCTCACCTTCTCTACTCTACACAGGATTAAATATGTTGCTTTTTTCCATATGGACAAGGACATAGTGTGTCCTCTTTGGCAGGTCCAGGTGAGTAAAATCCTCCATTTTGGAAAGGTAACTCCACATTGCCAGAGGGATAATTTAGGAACTTGCAAATTATTTCTATCTTTTTAGTCACATTCAACAGCACTGAGGAATTAGGTTGCCCAAAAATACCCCAAGGGTTGGTTAAGTCTTGAAATGTTCCTTTTACAAACTGGTAGCATCCTCCTTAGTATTCCATAGGACAGTGAATTGTAGGAATATAGCACAGTTTGCCATGTTTCTAAAAAGATCTGTATTTTCTTTTTTTTATCCAGGAGGCATTTGCATTTCCAACACTGCTGAAAATCAGGGAACAGGTTTGGCTTGAGCACAGACAGAAACAATACAGAATTTGCCATTTCTCCTTGCCCTGTAAAAGCACTGGTGAAAACTGCAGCCACTGCCTGATGGAAGGATTTTAATCTCAAGCAGAAAATAATAATAAAAAAAAACTTTTAAAATTGCCTAGTACTGCCAGAAATTATCCTGCTGCATTAAACACATTTTTAAAGATTAATTTTTGCTGATTTCAAGTAAAACTGTGCCAGCAGGAGTAAACTAACCTCCTGCAGATAATACAGGTAGCCACAAACTTTGGCTGTTCTCTAATTCCCAAACACTTATCCCCACATACACTTCCTGTTCCCTGACTCTCCTCAGCTGGGAAAGTCATTATCTGAAGGGAGAGCTTTGCATCTGTCAGCTGGGAAAGTGATTACTTAAATTGATAGCAATAGCAGTTGTTTCAGTTTAAAATGGCCAGTTATGGGGGGGGGCTTAATTTTTATTATTTTTCAGGGGGGAGAAGTTGTTATTATTTAGCAAAATTTATTGTTGTGAACATCAAAGAACTAAATATCAACAGCTCAGCTTTTTGATGAGCTTCAGGTAACTTTTGGAAATAAACTGGCAAAATACATGAGAATTTTTGGAGACTGTTCTTTAAACTTGAACAATTATACTAATTCACAGAAAGTGGTTATTTGCAACACATTCTTTCGTGCCTTCTCTTTTTTTCATCTCTATCATGTTTTATCCTGACATACAGCTGAGACTCAAACACTGCTGGGGCAAATACCATCCTGGAGACCCTCTCCTTGTCCTTGAGATACCCCAGAGTCAAAGCTGACTGGAATTTGGGTGCACCTTAAGTAAGTTGAGTGAGTTGCAAAATGATGTCTTAGAACAGGAATTTGTAGCCACTTCCCCCGCCCAAATCATCTTTTTTCAGCTTCTGTGAATTGCCTTTAATTGCCGTGAAGGACACCATAAATATTTGGTTCTTTGAAAAAGTTATTGCTCAGAGTCTCAAACTTTTCTTTAAAAATGTAGGCCAGCTCCAAACTGCTCGAAAGTGTGACTTCATTTGAATGCTCTTAACATCCATATTTAGTTCCCAAATAAGCAGCCTGATTTTCAGTAACACTGTGCAATCAGTGAGTCTCATTGACCTCACTAAGAGTGTCTGCCTTCTCAGCAATTCCAAAAAAGAAAGCAATTTATTTAGAAGTCAAATATACTCAGAGAGTCTTCACTTGTTCATATTTTCCTAAAGAATGTGTTTTTTAAAATGTATTGAACTTTCTGTGTTCATGTGTTCTTTGAGGGGCACAGACAGGATGAATAATTTTTATGTGTTTATCTCCAGATACTTTTGTGTTATTTTATCCTAAAAGGATATTAATCTTTTATTAGATTTGAATAACATGAGAAGATTGAGATGTCTTGGGCTGTGTCGGAAATAAAAGAACAGTTGTCTCCGCTGTCCTGTTGTGGATCTGGCTTGGAAAATACTTTGTGTGGAAATTTCCACCTTCTTATTTCAAATGGTTTCAGAATTTAAATGATGCCTGTATTGGGGCAACCTGGGTTTGGACTCAAGTGCTGTCTGAATGTCTGATTCTTTGAGTTTTTTTATTTTGACTCTTATCTCCCATATTTTTATAACCTGAAATAACTTGTTGTCGGTTCATTCTTGAATGAACCATTTATTATCCTGAGACCTGCTATACAAACACAGTTAGCAATCCTGCTATTTATCCTGTGAAATATCACAAACTGTTATGAGTATTTTATTAAACATGAGGCATCTCAATAAATCTTATGACGGATCTAATTCTTAACCAAAAATGAACTGTGCAAAGCTCAGGATATATTCCTGTAATACTTTTTCCAGGCAGGAGACCTGAATTTTAACTCTTCCTGGCAATCAAGAGGGTGACAGAGTGATCTGGCTTTTAAACTTGTGTGCTGAGCTCTTTTGTTTCACTAATACTTGTCAAACTTCACACTTAATGGGTTCCCCCCGCCCCGTCCTATATTTCTTATTAAGAGTCTGTTTAAGGCGTTTTTTTTCCATTAGAACCAGAGTGAATTTTCATTAAAACAATACAGAGGAGCTTTTCAAAAGCCAGCACGTTTCCCAAGGCTTTGGGAATGTCTTGTGCCTTTGCCTTGAACCTTGAAGCCGGGGTAGGTGAACCTGCAAGGCGGTTCTGTACAAAGGGGAGGAGGTGACGTGCCAGCAAGTGAAACCTGCTTGTAACGTGCAGCCCCGAGGCTGAGAAACATTTTGAAATGCTCAAAGAGGTCCCTCTCCACCTGCGTGGAGCTTTGCAACCTCCCAGAGTGTCTTTCTGGAGGCCTTCAAGCGTTCAGGGATGAAAAGCTGTGTAATGCCTGCAACAGCTGCTTTCGCTCGCTGGTCTCTGCTCCTCACAGAAATCCCGGTGCTCACACACCGAGGGGTGGTGGTTTCCCTTTATAGCTCTTGGCTGAGTGGTTCCCACGTCCTTCCAGACAGGAATGGGGACTGGGATGCCCAGTGCAGGGGACCAGCAGCACTGCAGGCTCAGAAACCAGCCCTAGTGGAACGTGTGGCTGTAAAACGTGGTGGTTCAGACTGGAATTTTGTCTGCTCTGGTGCCTTCTGATGCTCGTTTTATATTCCCAGTGTCTCCTTCCATCTCTCTTTAAATGTCTCTCCAAGTGTCCAGGTTTCAACCCATTTCACAAGGAAAAACATTCAACCCTGTGACAGCTACAACATACACCAAACCAACCAGGAATTCCCTCCTGGTTAAATTGCTTTTTTATTTTATAGTCTCAAGAGTATTGTATAAAATTATCCACTAATTGCTACCACCCCTCTTTAGTTTTTCTCTGATTATTATTTTTCTTATTGCAAGTTATGACAATAGAAATGGACAATTCTGACGTGCTGCTGTATATTTTCCTAATGAGTTCACTCTTCTACATCCCAACATCTTTCCCATGTTTCCCACTCATCCAAAAGCATTACAGGATCACACCAAGCCAGAACATTTATGTTTGTGTTCACTTTGCACAGATGAAAATGATTTTCCTGGGGTGTGAGAGCTGGAAGATCTGAGCAGCAATTAGAACATGGAATGTGGGAACCCACAGCACCTGCTGCATTGTGAAATATCTATTTTATACCTACACTTTGTTGCAGAAACCAGTTTTTTAACCACTATTTCATATACTGCTTGTAAAATAACTTCCTTACACGTTATTTTTGTTTAAACTCGTATTTTTGTGCCGTGGGAGAATCATTTTTCAGTGGGCAAGGAGAAGTGGGTGCTGAGGAGCCCAAGTTCATCTGGTGTGACAGGTGAGCCCCATCCTGTCATCTACTTAAACCCTCCAGTGGCAGGGAATGGGAGAGCCTGGAGCCAGGCTTTTAAAGCCCATTTTCATCAAGGGGATGTCAGAGAATAAAGGAATATTTGCTTAGAGGGTGCCCCTAATATATCAGGAAGTAATTCAATGCCTCCGTATCTAGATGACCTTATGTTGCCCAGGTTAAACAAATTTTTCTAGGAAATTCAAAATTCTATTGAAATGGAAATATATTCAGGACAAAAAGTGGATAGATCCTACAGGTGAGAAAAATTCTTTGTATTATTCTTAAATGGTTTTTAATTATTTGTTTCTGATGTGATTGGGGCTGGGTTGTTAACAAGGTATCAGGTGATATTAATAAGCATAAATAACATATCCTAGATTTTAATCTCTTTCTTCTTGTCTTACCTGAAGGTTGATCAAGTTCTGTGATATAATGAAAATCCTTACTTTGCTGGACTCTTTATTCTTCCTGAGAAGTGAATGGAGAAGTATTGAAAAGTTACTTTTCAACCACTACAGGTAAAACTCCTTAATTTGAATTCCTACTTCCCACAGCAATTGTGTATCCTGTCTTTAGTCCTCTTAATTTTCATATGTTCACCAAACAGATATTTCTGGCATTCCTTTTCCAATCTCAAACATATCCAGGTGTAATGATTCAATAACATGAACACTTGGTGAAGTATTTCTCATTACTGACTCTTCCATCATTTCGTTCACAAGAAATAGTTTTCAAAACACCTACTATTAAACACCAAAAATAAAACGATAAAAACAGAGAGAGGAACTTATTCCCCTATGATAGTTGATTGCAATTTCAGGGTCTTACCTGGTTTCAGTAATAAATTTTGATATCCAGTAATTCTGCAGGATTTGGAAAATATTGAAAAGTCATTGCAAAGTATAATCATTGATTTCTAATGAATATAGAGGACTCCTTGTTCAACTTGCACTTTGGGTTTTGTACTTGCAGGAGAGACAGTTTTCAAATGGGAACATAAATAAGAAATTTAACTTTATTTACTAAGCAGTTTATGGCATTTAAATAAGGGAGTTTGGCAGTCCATCAAAATGGACCCCCAGCTTCAGAGAGAAAACGAGTCTGGAAATATTTGGGGCAAATAACCCTGAAACAACTGTTTATCCAGGGTGTCTGGGATGCTCAGGCTTGTCATGTGAATCAGGAATCATCAGAAGGCAGCAATAAGTGATCAGGGATGTGATTAAACACTGACATGTTTTATGTTCTCCAAAATACCTGCTAACAGGTGTTTAACAATGAAAACCTGATTTTTCATGACTGCTGAGACATGCAGGGTGCCCTCAAAAAGTCTTTATAGTCTTCTCCCAGCCAGAGCAACGGGTGCTGTGACTCTGGGTATTCCCAGAAGAAGGGAGGAATTTTAGCTTGGAAGGGAAACTTGATGTTTTTCCATGTTCTAAATAAAAACCCAACCCTGTGACATTCTATACAAGTTTTCTTTAGTCACAGCTCTTTTATAATTTTATTCATACGCATTTTATATCATCTACCTTTTTTACAAGTTAATAAACTGCACAGCTATTTTAATTGAAGGACAGAAAACACACAGGCTTTCCCACCTGGATGATTTTAGCCAGTGATAAAGTGCAACCTGGATCCAGAGTGTTCCTTTTTCATATGTGCTTAGATTTCTACACTTAAGGGTTTGTCTGTATGAGGAAAAAAGTCCTATTTAATGGCTGTTCACTGCAATTTGTGACCCTGTAATGGACTGAAAGATGTGCTCAGGGAAGGCAGGGCCAAGTCCTTCAGTGGACACAGGATGGAAAGGTTGTCAAACACTGTGCAGTGAAGCATCTCAAACATCTGCTTAATAGGAACAAAATTTAGTTGCCCAAACGAAAATCACTCCTGGCCAGACAGGAAAACTAAATGAGATTGTTCCTTCTACCAGTTAAAGCACAAATTGCCCTGTGATCACTGTGAGTTTGCACAAGGTAACTTCTGTTTCACGTGGCATCGCTGCTCTTGGCATCTCCAGAGTCCTGGACTCAGGCCAGATCCCAGAGTCCAGTAGCTCTGCCTTCACATCCAAAGGCACAGGAGAGCAGGGAAATGATTCTCCAGTGTCAAAATCTATTTTCTCACTTTTAGCAGTAGCTACCATTCGGTGATAAATACACACAGCCCCACAATCACAGAACGAAAGGGTTTGTTTTATGAGGCTACGAGGACACATGTGGGAAAGAAATATGATGCCTCTTAAAAACCTGTGGCAAGGAAGATCATTCCTGCTGTATGTGATGCCTGAAGTTAATATTTGTAGTCTTTGTTGATTTTGGGCTGTGGAAAACGAGCACTGGTGTTACTTGAGTGACACATCTCCGTGGATCACAAACACCGACTCCCAAAATTCCTGATTTTTAGCATCTCTATTTCTGCCAGAGGAAGGCTGTGGAAGTTGAGAGTTTGTTCTGAGTTTTGGGGAGACATTATCAAGAGCTTCTTGCTCTGCTGTTTAGCTGTATAATTGAGTGGGGTCCAAAAGATTAAAGGGTTTGATTTTTTTTAATTTGCCAACAAACTTTCTGAAAACTGCATTTTCAGCCATTGTCACCACAGAAAAAGTGAACTTTTCTTGTTCAAATTAGCTGAGAAGAAAGTTGAGGTTTTTCCTGAAATGAGGCTGTAGCTTTTATAACTCTTTCACACTTCTCTAAGCTTTTGGTTTTCCCTTGGAGCACCAGGTATTGCTCAGGTGCAAGAAGGTTGCCAACCAAAAGGACCAGTGGCTCATTATAAACTGCTGCACACACACATAAAAACCTTGAAGGTTATTTCCTCCCTCATTTCCTGCAGCAAATTGAAGCTGTACCCATGAGGTGCACTTGAACATTCGGGAAGTGTGAGTTTCCCATGACTGGAAATGTTACAGGAATATCCAAGTTTAATTCTCAATGACAAATCAAATGGAGAGAAATGTTGTCTGGTGTTCTAAATAATAAAAACATCTAGTAATGCATGATAAGCAAAGCACTAAAAACCCCCTCAAAAATCAAGAGAGATATAAAATAATTGGGAGGTTCTTGTTCTTCCTGAGAAGATCATCAATATACAGTAAGTCTCTTAAAGACCTGTGTTTAAATTATTAAGGCAGCCAGTTTAATGAAAAAGTAACAGCTCAATTTAATAATTCATGGCAACAATTCCAGGCAAAGCACACAAAATATTTCTAGCATGTGGCTCAAGACTAGTTAGACACAATATCAAAATATGCAACGTTACACACAGTATGTTCTTATCTGTTAGGTCTGGTGGAGGGAATAAACATTTTTTCCTGATGAGAAAATCAAAGTTGTGTTGCCATTTCAGTGGAGTCAAGTTGACACCTGCAGAGAAGCAAGTCATGACATTTTAGCTGACTGGTTTTTTTTCTCCCCCTCTCCAGTTGTGGTTTGTTTCTTCCCTTTATTTACCCTGACAGACAAAAGAAAAATGTTGAGATGAGGATTTGGCATCTTTTGTCATAATTCTTCTTTGTTTTAGTTTGGGGTTTTTTACCTCTTTTTTTCTCTCTTCTTTCTTTTTTTTTTTCCTCTGTTAAATAAGTAGTTCATACATTCTGGACCCTGACAGTTCTATTGAGGAGAAACCCACTTGAACTTATTAGTATTAAAATCCAATGTCCCTCCTTTCTCTTTGCACCCCCTGCCCTCTGATTTCTCAAACATTTATCAAGATAATAAGCTTCAGGTTTCATAATATGAGATCTATTTTCATGTCATCCTGGCACAGACCTGACTGACTGAGCTAGGAAGATCCTTAAAAAAATATGAATTTAGGATCAATAATATTTACGGCTCCATTTATAAAGCAGAAGTCAAAGGCATATATAATGCTGAATTTATGGAGGGAAATTACACTGGGGATTTTGTTTACTGGCCTCTAATCCTCTACTTTTTAACATCCCATTCTGTAAGAAAAGCAAATATAAGTTGCAGGTGTTCATAAATGTAAAATGGCACATAAAGAAGCTCACAAATGATATCTTTTGTGACCTGATATTGCAGTACAGGGTACTCTTCAACAGTGGTTTTCCTGGCTGTATCTTATTTTTGTTAACTGTGGGTGCCATTAAAGAACATGATAAAGTTATTGTAATGGAATTGAAATACATTTTATTACATCAATATAAGTTCCATTTACCGTGCAATATGACAGTGCTTAATAATTTTATATTACAAGCGTAATTATGATATCAAATTAGTAATTTTCACAGAGCACTTGCATTAGACACTCATATGATACAATGCAGGGTAGTTCAATTCTCTGTGGTGCCTGAAAACACACGTTCCTTTTTGCTGGGAAAATGCAGAGATGTGGTAAAAGGAAGCACCTCATAATCCTTGGAGCAATTTCCTAAGGATATTTACCTTCCACTGGAAGGTACAGATATTACCTGGACTGTTTTACAACTCATTTCACTACACTGCTGATGAACAAAGCTAAAAACTGTGATAAATCTTGGTTTTTTGGTGATAATGGCAAAGGTCCCCAAAATACCACCCTGCTCTTCTGAACAATCTTAGTTTGACTAATTCCACTGGTCCCAGGAAGGGAGTTCCCAGTGGGAAAGATTAATACTCCAATTCAGAATGTGAAATTGTGAACTACCGGAGCTGCAGAACACCCTTGGAAAAAGGGATCAATTTGTGTCCCACTGAAATGCAATTCCTTCCAAGGCAGAGCACAGTGGACTTGGCACTGCTGAGCCTCACTGGTTTTAAGGCAGGAACTCAAGATTTGTATCCAGGTGATGTAACTCTGGAATCTGTTTTTCCCTCTCCTTAGGGTTTTTGCACGGAATTAATGTTCTATTCAGGTGCTGAAAAGTTTTGCAACGCAAAGTCATTCCAGGGTTTGGTTTTATCTGCCAAAATAAATGACAGAATGCGAGGAAGGTTCACGAGCATCTTAATAAACCTTTAAGAGTCTGCCTTAAATACCAGTTTTCTATCCTAGAAAGCTCATCAATATCTAGACAGCCATGCAAACAGCTAGGAGGCCAGTCCATTAATGAAATGTTAATGACTGAATTAGACCTGTAATAACAGAAGTAGAATGCACTGCTGTGAGTCCATTAACATCAGCGGACCCTGCTGGGAAACAAGTAAACACAACATACAAAGGGAAAACTTGGGCTAATAAACAGTTTTTTGTGCAGTAAAGGTGCTCAGAAGCCTGAGCTGTAAATCTCATTCACTGCTGTGTTAGTGGGTTTTCGGGTTTTTTTTTGGAAAAAAATTCAGGCAACACGACTCAGGGTAGATTTCACAATGTGATAATAAAATATGCACAAGAGTGTTCACGCAAAGTCCATGCCCTGACAGTAAACTAAAGGCTTTTAGTTTACAAATATCCTGATAAACACACCTATCAGGATATGCTATAAGAATAACCAGTTCCCAATGGCAATTGCAGCTTCATTCTTTTGTTCTTTAGGAAGAAATTCTTCCCTGTGAGGGTGGGGAGGCCCTGGCACAGGTTGCCCAGAGAAGCTGTGGCTGCCCCTGGATCCCTGGAAGTGAAGAAAGGGGCTTGAAGAAAGCTGGGATAGTGGAAGGTGTCCCTACCTATGGCAGGGGGTGGAATGAGATGAGCTTTAAAGTCCCTTCCAGCCAAACCAAATCTCTTCCTCTTTCAGATTATTAAAAAAAACAACAACAGCAACAACAAAAACCAGCTTAAAAATCCTAGTTTAAAGCTACCCTCACTTGTCCAGGGATGAGAAGGTTGTGGGAAGACCTTAGAGCTATTTCTAGTGCCTTAAGAGGCTCCAGGAGAGCTGGAGAGGGACTTTGGAGAAGGGTCTGGAGGGACAGGACAAGGGGGAATGTCTTCCCACTGCCAGAGGGGAGGATTAGATGTGATATTGGGAAGGAATTATTGGCTGGGAGGGTGGAGAGGCCCTGGCCCAGGTTGGGCAGAGAAGCTGTGGCTGCCCCTGGATCCCTGGAAGTGTCCAAGGCCAGGTTGGACAGGGCTTGGAGCAACCTGGGCTAGTGGACGGTGTCCCTGCCCATGGCAGGGGGTAGAACAAGGGCTTCAAGGTCCCTTCCAACACAAACCATTCCATGGTTCCTGCCCCAGCCAGTCCAGGTGGGGAGCAGGGAACAGTAGTTATCACCTGATCGATGGCTGACCCAAGTGAAATGGAATTTATGGACCCTGACTAAGGCCCTCGTAGACACCACAGAAACTACCACTGTTGGCTCTAATTACAAATGCTATTAAAGTTTTACAGTGGGCCTTAAAAGTTGATTGTGCTTTGCAGAAGGTGTTAAACCCCAACAAAAGGGATGGGAAACAGCAACACTGCCAAGGGTTCCACCAGTGACCTTGTAACCCACCATGGGAGAGCTCTTGGCCTGGGATATAGAAAGTAATGACTTGATTCCATGGAATAAGAACTTCCTCTTCCCAAATATACAGTTCACTTTTTTTTTTCTTTAATAAAAATGAAATAAAAATAGTGAAAAACTAGCTTTTTCTTCTAGTCCTGACAACCTCAGAGATTTCCTTACACAGTGGCCGAAGTAGGAAGAGCCAACATGTCTGGATCTTATCTAAACTTCTTCCTTTTTGGCAAGATAAGGTCAGTGTCTTATTTCTGCTCCTGGAAACCTCAATGTATCTCCCAAAGAGCTGCTTTTCTCCCAGCACATTTCCCTCCCCTGCATGTAGGGGTTTGATTTGTATTTTATTCTATAATAATTCAAATAGCTTTCCTGATTTTGCCCATTAAAAAGGATCTGCTGTAGTTTTTCCAGTGAGGATTCATTTGCACTAAGGACAGCTAGTTCTGTGGGTCAGGTACTTGAGGATGATGTGGAATATCTGTTCCCAGATGCCAAGCTTGGCTCAGACTCCACCTTGAGTAAATGAACTGCACTCTGTACTTCAGGCCTATATCCCTAAAGTAGGGGTAATATCACCTCACTATCTTATAGAAGTGCCTTGAGGGTAAAACCATTAAAGAAAACAACATGGGGGGACATTTAAAATGTAAAATTAAATATATATATATATTATTAACTCCCTTCAAGCAACAAGTTAATTTAAATTTTGGGCAACTAACTGTCTGAGTCTATGGTGGGCTTTTGGTTTTATGGCAATGTCTTTGTTTCCCAGAATACTGTAACACTGAAGGACTGTATAGTGGAAGCTAATTTAATTAGAAAGAATGCAATGAGCTGATTATGTGCCTTGAAAAAATAAATAGAATATCTGGATACTGAAAGAAGTGGTAGAATTAACTGTAAATCCTATGAACCACTCACTATGCTTCACTCTGTAAAAAAGAACTTATTATGTTTCCTGGGCTGGACTTTAGAACCACTTTGCTAAATATTATTAACATTTTTTTCAGAGAAAGCAAATTTTGATATGGCAAGCTAAGCAAGTTGCACTGGCTGTAATTTACTTGTCAGCAGAACAGTCTTTTTCTGTCTTTTGCCATTTTTTACTTGTATCCTGCAGCCTTTGCCATCTTTCTTGCTGCATTTCCACTGACAACTTTAGGGAGTAAGTTTTGTGAAGTATTCACAACTGTGATATCAGTTCTAAAATTCAAACTGTACAATGAAATGGTCCATGAAAAGGAGGTCAAATGCAAGTAGCAACATCTGACAAGAGAACATCTATTGGATTGGAGCTGATAGAGTAACCCTCTCTCTGCAGTAGTTCTTGAACCCCTGAGCACACTCTTTCCGTTTTTTGTACCTTTAACAATGGAAGAGAAACACTTGGCAAACAGATTTCATGTGAAAAGTGAAGAAAATAGTAAGGTAACATAAGTTTTTCTGTAGTAAGTCACTAGAAAGTTGATGTAAATTGCTCAACACACTGATTTGATTGTGGCATCAGTTACTTAAAAGCCAAAGATTTCATTTTGTGTTGTTCAGCTGTAAGAAGATGTGAGAAAAGTATTTTTGTCTGGAAATTTTTTCTCTCTTTGTGGTAAATTTTTCCTGAAAAACCCAAATTATCTAAAGTCTTTCTTGAAGGCCTGTGCCATGGACACAGAAAGCTTTGATGGCCCAGTGTTTAGTTGGAAGATAAAGCATTATTAGAACTGAGTTTCCAAAGTTCTTACAATACAAATTGAAAAGTTATTATTAATGCAGGATGGTGCATGTGATGTTCTGCCTGCCTGAGTGGTCTGTGCAAAGAGAGGAACTTTTAAGATAAAGTAAAGTAATATTTTATTGTCTTGTAACCTCAGCTGAGTGGCACCAGCTTCAAATCACACCTGATACAGTGGAAAGGGAAATAGCAACAGATGTAAGGAATAATCAGGTAAAGGTTTGTAGCTAATGAAAATAAATTAAGGATCTTTGTATGTTTTTTTATACACAATGAAAAAACTTTTCTCTTTAGAAGGGCTTTGGCCAAAGTGTCATAGAATTATAGAATCAACCGGGTTGGAAAAGATCTCCGAGATCATCAAGTCCAACCAGTTGTTGGAAGTGAGGACAGAGGTTTAAAAACTGGGTGGAAGGAGGGAAGGGACACCACTCAAGCAGAAATGTTGAAAATATGGAGAGGTGTTTGAGCAGCAAGAGCTGGAACAGTGGGAAGAACAAGAACCTTGAGTGCAATGTGGGAAAGGCAGAAGGAGAGCCAGCAATGAAGGGAATTTGTGGTGAGTCTTCCTTGGTTTTTCAAGGATGAAGGTTTTGGTGGCTGCATGTTTCACCTGGTGATGCAGGTGATGGGATGAGGGAAGCTGCAGCCATCAGAACCACAGGGGCAAACCTCTTGAACGAGAGGTTGTAGCTTTGGGCACAGAGAGAAGTGACCTTAGAGATGCAGGTGGCAATTCAGGCTGGGCCTCAGCACCAAGGGGCTCCCTGGCTCTGCCACTTCTCACTCCATTTCTCACCTCTAATGTGGTGGTTTAATTTTCTGCAGCCAAGGGAGGACTGATGCTATTGAGTGAATACAAAGAATTGATTACAGTCTGCTTAGAATAAAATTGCATTAGAGCTTCCTTCTTTCCTTCTTTCCTTGATGCTTTTGGGAGCCTCCTGCCCTGAAATGCCTGCACCTGCATCCAACTGAGTGAGAATTGTTGCTTTTTGTCCCCTTTTTACAAACTTGAGAAAGTAAAAAGGTTTCAGTAAATACACTTATTTTTCTGATTTTGCTGCCTGCTCTAGTACAATGAAGTTTTCTGAGTATTAACTATCACTTTAATTTCGTCTCCTTTTGACTCATCCCATGCCATATATAATTTGAACAGATATTTGTGCAATTATTTCTCTCAATAATTACCATCATACAATTGCTATAGCTGCCAGTTTTGTTTTTCTTTCCTGCCAGAGAATAGCAGAAATGTATTAGGCAGTTGTGTAACTTATGATCTCGGATTCATGTTTAAAATGCATGGAATATTTTTCATTTTCTGTTTGAGGCAATACCTCATCTGGGATCATATCTCACAGTGGAAGTTTACACTGGGTAAATGGATGCCTTGTTCTGCAAAGGGGTATAATCTATATTGAAAAAGGATGTAAAAAATAAATAAAATCTGAATTTTTAAAGCTTTAGAGAGCCAGTGAATATTAATGGCTGCAGGTAGAGGCGTAGCATATCTGGACAGCCATGCAGAGAGGCTTTGTGTTCGTGGTCTCTTATTCCCTCTTAAATAAATTTGATTTGACCATCATTAGAGCCCTTTGTCGTTGTCTTTTGATGAGGATTCTAGGAAATTGGTTTGCTGGCTTGCACAGTTTACGGGCAGGGAGAGCAAACTGGAATTTGCAGGCACAAGTGTTCCTACTGGATATCTAATTCCAGAAGTTGTACTCTCCAAAGGAGAGAAAAGTACTTTACTGTTGAGTTTGCTCTGTGTGTCTGTTTGTTTTTTCCCCGGGGTAGGCGGGAATAGGTACAGTAGGATGGAGGAAAGGGGTGGCAGACTTGTGAAGGTTGGTGTGAAGGAAAATTTTTGGCAGCAAATCCACCTGTATAAAAGTCAATGATCAGCTGAGTGCACAGAGGAGTTGAGGGCAGACCCTTCATGCCACAGAGAAATAACAAAATGATGCTCATTGTTCTAAATGAATCGGTGATGCTGTTTGAAAACTGATTCATGGCTTTCTACTGACAAGTGTAATTAGACAGAAAACTTTTTCATCTCATGAGTCATGCAGAATTTTCCTTTGAGGGACACTAATAGTTGGAATGCTAAAAAAAGAGAGAGAGAGGAAAAAAAACAAAAAACAAAACAGAGAATATTTAGAGTATTTAGGCTCGAACATTTTTAAAGAGAAATTAAGACTGGGATGAAAGTTTGCATAATGACAGAAACAGTTAATAATTGCAGGTAGAAGAGGGTGGTTGGAAGAAGGCAATCAGATCCTCTGTCCATGTTGCACAGTGGGCACATGGGAATGTGGGCACCAAACTCGTCTTTGCCTTTTTGTATTTTAAGTGAGCAAACAGGCTGAGGGTACAGATGCATTTGATTACTAATGATCATCAGAACATGAGCAGCACCGTGATTTATTAGGGGAGTTGTTGACTGGGATTCCAAGAAAAGGTAATTGTTTCAGAGTTATCCCCACAATTAATTTCACATGTGTGAAGTCCATTAACTCCAACTGCAGGCCATGGGATACGTGTCAATGTTCCCAAAAAGAGCCGAGGTTTGGGATGGGAAGGGGGATCTGAGTGCAGGAGGGTTGGGGGTTTTTTTCTGCTCTGTCTCTGACTTCCTTTGCAACCTGAACTAATTATTCAGTTCCTCTGGAATGACAAAGTGCATCAGTGGAATGACACGTTGATGAAATGGAAACATCAGAAATCCTAAGGTGCTCGGACTGTGGCAACAGTGGCTTTTGTAAGTAGTAAAATCTGTTTGAACACATCATCATCATCATTGATCCTTAGTCATCCATATGTTTCAATGCTGCTGTCTGACAGCAGAACAGGGATAAGATGTCAGGCTATTATAAGAAAAGGGTATGTATTAGCAGAACTACTGCTGTCCTACCCCATGAAATGCTAACAAGCACGATGTGCCAAAACTTTGCATCCCCAACAAACAAGATATACATGTTATGACTCGAAACACGGTGAGTTTTGAACAGGATTAATCCTTACTCAATCATCCAACAATGAGAAATATCGAGTTGTTTTTCTTAAGGATTAGGAAAATTCTTTTGGAAGGAGGCAAACATTTGTCCCTGCTGGAAGCTCCTTCAGCTGTAATGCATCACTGTGCCTGACCAGCCCTAGAAACCTTGGAAAGACAAAATATGTACAAGCCGGTTGTTAAGCATATGTGATATGTTTTGCCTTGTCACCTGGCAACGACAAGGTTTTCCTAAACAAATTTCACACATTGCCAAAATTCCAACTTTTTGAAACACGTAAGCTGCTTATTTTTTATTTATTTATTTATTTATTTCCCCTTTGTCAAACGCAGCCCAAGGTATGTCTTTCTCAGAACAGCAAATGTTGTCATTTCTACTGGTGGAAGAAATGACTTTTGTAAATTTAATTCACTTAGTCTTATGTACTGCCTGTAACAGCATTGGAGCTGTAAAAAAAGATAGAAAATACGTTGTCAATGAAATTATTCCTAATCTGTTCTACGCATGCTTTAAAGTTAACAAACAAACTGATGCCCATAAATCTTTGATTGACCTAAATTCAGCTAATGAGCATAAAACTATATTATGATATGTGGTGAAAGAGAAGCTGAAGTTGTTAATATTTCTTTTCAATTGCAGAATATTTAGCATAGAAGTGATCGAAACATTGGCTGACATTTCTCTGTGTGTTCAGGTTGGGGAAGTAAAAAAACAACTGAGGTGTCATTTCTTAAGCTTGAATTGAAAGTTTTAAGGACAATACTTCAAACTGCAATGTAAAAGCTACATTGCTACACTCTGGCAAGCTTTAATAACCTCATACATTCGGTTACCTCCTTAATCTGCCAGTTCTGTTTTCTATACATCTGATCCCTGATATATTTATCTTTTACCAGCTGTCCCTCCCTCCCCTGTGCAGGCAGTGGCAGTGCTGATCCAAGCCAGTGCTGATGGGATTCCAGTCCATTAGCACCCCGAAGGTGGCTGGGATTTGGGTGCACAATGGGGTGTGACACCGTTGAGCGAAGGGAGGCAACTCCTTATAAATGACAACGCTCTGGTAATGACACACACGGAGTTTGGGAGTCAGCAGTGATGAGTGGACCTCTTAGTGCTCTCCTTGGTGGGAGATGATGCCCAGGAAGTAAAGATGGATGATTTTTCTGCGTGGTTCGTGCAGGATTTTGCCGGTTCCATCCCACCTCAGCGATGGGTTGTCGCTGGATTTGCACCGGAGTGCCACGTGTTGGCACTGAGCTGCCAGGGGAAGTGTGGAGGTTTTTAATTACCCTAATGGTGAGCTGAAAAGTGCTGGTGTTCCTAATGCCATGGAGAGTGTAGAAAAGGGCTTTAAAATGCTAAAACAATGGTGGGCTCCTCGCTGAATGATGCAGCGCTCTGTAATAATGCGGCACGTTTGGAAAAGATCTGTATTTTTTTCAAAGACAAACATCAAACAGAAGGAAAAAGGTTATGTCACCTTCACCCTCACAGTGCTGTCATTTATATGCTATCAGCTCATTAAATTCACATTAAGATACTCCATGGGACTTTAGGAGCTATTAGTGCACCTAAAATGGCATAACAAAATCTCAGTTCACTTTAAGAGAGATGGCATTGCGACATTTTGTATTTCATCACTGAATTATTATAGTCTCAGATGCATTCTGCTGTGATGGTAATGGAAGGAGGAATACTAGAGAGGAAAGCTGTCCATTTGTTTATCCCCAGGGAGGGAAAAAAGAAAGTTTGATAAAAAACTAGAGTGAAAGTAAAGCATTAACAATTTAACCCCTGTAGCAACGCCGAGGAACACGCAGGATTTTTTTATATTCTGCTTTTCAGGATGTTTAAAAAAAAGAAAGAAAGGAAATTTTGTATGTAGGGAGTCGCTTCAGGCAATGGAAGGTGCAGCAAATGTACTGCATGAATGCATCTCAGTCTTTTATAGGTGAAGTCTCTCATGGCAGCCATAAAATACCTTCCTTCATATAAATTCTCATGATAAAAATGAGATTGTGATTAAATCTGATGCTCTTGTTAGTTTGTTGTTGTTTCTTCCCCCCTTGGCTTTCATCACCAAATAAGTGTGTTGCTATAGGTAAATCCGCAACCTTTTATTTATAAATCCCACGTGGGGTAATTCCCAAGAACAAGGCTTAGGAAAGAATAAGGAAAACTGAAGCCATACCAAGTTATCATTAAATAAATTATATATATATATATGAATACTAAATAAACACCATACTGCTTGATAAATAATAATTTAAAAATGATATCTGAATTAA
The DNA here is from genome assembly GCF_003984885.1 of Neopelma chrysocephalum. Lineage (NCBI taxonomy): Eukaryota > Metazoa > Chordata > Aves > Passeriformes > Pipridae > Neopelma > Neopelma chrysocephalum. The sequence goes on from NW_020897767.1 coordinate 2,817,705, forward strand.
TCAATCATATATATTTATGTTTTGGGTCAGGGAAATAGCTTGGTCTCAGGATGCCTTTTCTACACAGTAAATGTAGCTGTATATTAAATTCACAAATAATATGTATTGAAGGATAGAGAATAAGTTAAGTTCGGTTTTTAATTTGAGGCAAAGGTAAATTTCTTATAAATGTATATGAATGATTTAAAAAAAAATCAAAAGTGGGTTGAAGGAGAGAATTTCTTCAGTGGAGAGGGAGCTCAAAGACATTGGAAGAGTTGCTGCAAGAGAAAGCCCAAGGTTTTGAAAGCAGAGGGAATAATCACTTAATAACTGCCCACCAAGCACCTGCTAAATTTAACCCAGTGTTTGGCTACATTTAGGGCTTCAGAGCATCATCTCTGCAGCACAGGGATTCTGCTGCTTGTTAGACAGTTCACCTGTTGAAAAGCTTGATAGAAACCAGGTTTATCATCAGGAAGCTGCTCTTGAAAGGTCACCCTGAAGGCTAAAACCTGGCTGTGGATATAGTTTTCCATCAGACAAAAAAAGAGGATGTGTTGCACTGAAACCCCAGAGTTTTGCCTGGTGTTGGTTTGCCCTTTCCTGATGGTTTGGGATGCTGATATTTTGGGATCCTGATGGTGTGGGATGCTGACATGAGCACTGGGCAGCTTGGGAGGCAGCACAGCTCATTCCCATTAATGACTGCCAGAAAACACAGAGGAATTAACAGGGAATTTTGTCCAGTCTGGGGCAGGATTTTTAAAGGTCTAATGAAGATTTGAAGTCCTGGTGTTATTGCTAAAGAGCACTAAATTTTAACCTGTCTTCAGGCAAGGGAGCAGTGGAAGCCATGAGAAGTTCTTGCACATAAACAGGGGAACTTAACACTTAAAATGATGTGAGGCAAAAATCAACAGTAGTTGTGCAATTTTGGGGAAGTTCTGGGTCTTCCTCATGGAAGATGTAAAACCAGAGAATGCTGTAAAGTGACTTATAGATCCAACGGGGGAAGGTGTCTGTACCTGTATTTTTTAAACTGTTCTGTTCAAACCTCAAGATGTCAAATATTTGGAATAGTTGGAGGAAAAGACAACCATATTTAGATTTACTTGCATATTTATTTCCAAAGGGAACTAGTGGCAAAAAACAAGTTTATACTTTTTCTGGTACTTGCCATATTACCACTGACATAGTGAAGTATTTTGGAGACATAAATTTAGAATTTTTTTTCCAGGAGAATCTCCATTGTGAGGAACAGAGATTCAAGCCTTGAGACTGTGGCCAATTTAATCCAAACACTGCAAGAGAAGTTGCACCAAGCTCCCAAATTTCAAGCTTTGTGACCACTGTGTCATGGATTAGGGCATTCACTGGGGGAATCCACAAAGGCTTGATCATTTACATAGAAATATAGTTTTATAACCCATTATAACATTTATCTAAACTTTTTTTATAGACTTATATTATTTATTTGGTTTCATTTTACTTTGATAGATTTATTTAGATAGGAGCAGTTCTTATTGCTCTTCAATGGCAAAATGATTGTGTAGAAGTCAATCATGCCATTAATGGATGAATTAAAGCTTCATCTTCTCGTTTAGATGAAGGGTTGCTTCTGATCCACACAGATTTAACTCCAAGTAGATTTTCCTCCTAAAAGTGAGTATCTTGGCAGGGAATATCCTAAGGCAAAGGAGCTCCAGCACAGCAAATTCAGAGCAGAAAAGCCTCCAGTGCTGTTGAGAAGACCATGAGAAATCTTTGTTGTGTTTTTTTTCTCCCAAACCCAGCACTGCAGTCAGGTTACTGAGAGTCACATTTGGTCCAAAATTTGTCCAAGTTGTCTAATCCTGTCCCTTCCAAAGGAAAGGTCAGGGACAGACAGACCCACTCCTGCTCCAGGCTAAGAGCACGTGGCTGGGTGCTGGGGATGAGGACGTGGGGGATGCTTGTTTTTCACCCTGTCACCTTTGAAAAACCCAGTGTGAGCCAGTTTATCTGCTCTGTGTTCCAGTATCTGCCAGACAGAAATAAAATAAATGTTAACACCATTACCATGCACTGGAGAGGCTGATTTTACATCAAAAGCACTGTGCAAGCTTTCATGAAGTTTGCCAAAAGATCCAGAGACTGTGATACTTAATAACATTCAGGGATATCTAATTTGCAATCTTTTCATCAGGTCCAAACAATCCATGTTATTTGTTTACTGTAAGTCTATTATAAAGTAGCTTTTATTTCATATCTCTCCTGGCCACCCTGTTAAGTGTTTTACACCATGTCTTACTGATCCTTAATATTTGTTTTATAAGGTGAAACAGCATCTACCCTCAATCTTTGTATAGTCATCTGAACCAAAAATCTCCTTCAGCCAGTAAAGAGCTTAATTTTGCACTTTATTTTTTTGCCACATCTCGTGACATAGATATTCATTTTTGCCACTAATGGCTTGTCTGCCCTGGGAATCCTTTCCCAGGTATTCACTGAAATGGTTGGAAGTAAATATTGCTGTGCTTATAGACCTGTCTGGGGCTCAGTATCTCGGCATTCTGTGGAGTGTCAAGAAAATAACCGTGGGCTGCTCACTGTGGAAATTGTTCTTACAGCTGCACTAGACCTGCACAGCTCCACGACATCTCCAGGAGGGCTCAGAAGCTAAAGGTAAACCAACCAGAAGTTAAACCAGGACCTGTCTAGGCTGGTTTGCAGAATCCACCCCAGAACACGCTCCTGGAAGCCTTTAACTTCCTCAGTCGCCAGTTTGAGAGGACTGGGAGTAGAGCAAATTGAAAGCTGAATAAATTTACGCTCTTTTAAAGAATTACAGGTTCATAGAATGGTTTAGGTTGGAAGGGACCTTAAAGCTCATCTTGTTCCACCCTCTGCCATGGGCAGGGACACCTTCCACTATCCCAGGTTGCTCCAAGCCCTGTCCAGCCTGACCTTGGACACTTCCAGGGATCCAGGGGTAGCCACAGCTTCTCTGGGCAACCTGTGCCAGGGCCTCCCCACCCTCACAGGAAAGAATTTCTTCCTAATATCTAATCTAAACCTCCTCTCTGTCAGTTTGAAGCCATTCCCTTGTCCTGTCCCTCCAGGCCCTTATCAATAGTCTCTCTCCATCTTGTAGCTCCCTTCAGGCACTGGAAGGACACAATTAAATCAACCCAAAGCTTCTGTTCTCCAGGCAGAACAATCCCAATTCTCTCAGCCTTTCCTCCCAGCAGAGCTGCTCCATCCCTCTGATCATCTTGGTGCCTCCTCTGGACTCTCTCCAGCAGCTCCATGTCCTTCCTGCGCTGGGATCCCAGAGCTGGAGGCAGTTCTGCAGGTGGGGTCTCATGAGAACAGAATAAAGGGGCAGAATCCCCCCCTCCCCTGCTGCCCCTGCTGTGAGATCAGCCCAGGACAAGGGGGTTTCTGTATTTAGAAATAATAAGGTGAAGCTCAGAGATATGAAGTCTGGTTTTGCTTTGACAAAAACAAACAAACAAAACCCTCAAAAAATTTAGAATTGTGGAAAATTTTTGCTGGACAGAACGACGAACAGCAACTTTAGTTTAATATGTAAGTAATTATACACAGTGAATGCAGAGTAAAATTAAAAAGGAAACCCTATTCAATAGTGAACCTCAAGTATTCTTGTTAAATCAGATTGGAATAAATAAAGATTTGTGGGTTTTTTTCTGGGGGAAAAATAAATATAAGAGGTCACAACATGTCTCTAACATATCTGGACATGGCTAGAGGGAAATGTTGTGTAGCAGAGTTCTCCCATGGACTCCAGACCTTAGTTCAAAGCAGCAATTTTGAGTGATCAGATCTGCTTCTGTCTCCTGCACTTGTCTGAGCAAGAAGATCTCAGATATTGCGATTCCGAGGGAAATCACTGCCATTGGTGGTGACATGAAACACTGGGTTGTAGCCAAATTCCCAACTGGACCCACCACCACCATAATAAAGAAAAGTTCTCTGACATTTTCTGGTGTTTCATAATGGCACATTAATACCTGCAGCCATGGTTTGATTCCCAGCATAAGGAATTTAGCATAAAGCAGTGACTGTTGCTTGATGTTTGGGTGTGGGATTGAGTTACTGTGCCTTGACAAATTAACAGACATCGGCTGAGCCCCAGAAAACAATTTGGTGCCTGTGGCAGCAGGAAGGTAAAATACATTATCCTCAACTAGAAAGAAAGAAGTGTAATCCAGCTTGGTTTATCCTTTTTTTGAGGTGGTCCAAGATCGTGTAAATGGGGCAGAGAACTTCAGCACCCACTTAGTGATCTTGCAAGAGCAGATACTTCACCACACATTAGTGATTTTTCAAGCTGTGGTAACTCTTGTGTCTCAACTCCAGGTTCCTGCACTGTTCCTGAAGATTCCAGGTAGGGCCAGTGTCAGACTAGTCCTGCCTTCTGTGGGACTGACGTGCCAAGGAAAGGACCATCAGGCGGGGTGAGGTAAGGAAATGAGTGCAAATAACCCAGACAAAGCAAAGTCCAGCTCTGTAACAAAATATCTCCCAAGAATCAGAGTGTTTGTCAATCTTTAGGCAGCTCCACATGAAGCTCCTGTTTACTTTCTTTCCATTTTCTAAAACACAGGCTCTTATGTCAGAGGAAGTCTGATGTGGGCAGAAATTAAGATATTTGCTAGAATTTGAGGTGACTGCATTTCTGAGTCTGGATTTTTCCTACGTTTTCTTGCTTGTTAAAGAAGGTGCCACGTGATGTGACACACATGTTACAGTGCACTCAGACACACTGTTAATTTTTGGAGGGGGGGACAGATAAAGTAGACTTTGGGGATGATTTTAGCTTTGTGTGTCTCACTTTGTTATGAAGTGCCATAAATAGCCCAGCCTGAATTTGACACCCTTCAGGAAATACTTATTCTAGCACTGGAATTGCCAAATACACCAATTTTTGATACTAATTATGGAGAAAATTGCTCTGGGAATGCAGAAGAAACATGGTGGTGCTTGTTTGCATGTTGGGGGGAGAAAATATTAATTTGGAGGATGAAAATGCCTTTTTGAAGTGGAGATTAGAAAAGATAATGAAGTTTACTTCTGTCCCTAAACTCTGAAACTATAAACATGGACTGCAGAGCCAGAAGTGGAAGATTGACCACTTGGACTAAGATTTGGGATAAAAACGAGTTATTGATAGAAGAAAATTAAAAAAAGTCTGTGTTCAGAAGAAGTTAAAATACGTAGCAGTAAAAAGAATGAAGGGGAATGCAAATCAATAAAATAAAAGAGAAAAATTGGACAAAAAAAGAAAAAAGAAGAGAAGAGAAAGAAAAAAAGAAAAAAGAAAGGAAATTTCAGGGAAGAGAAGGGAAGAGAAGGGAAGGGAGAAGAGGTTTGAGAAAATCATGTTATAAATTCCTAAAAATTAAGGTTGACCACCATAGCTGTGGATTTAAGAGTTGTTTCAGGTCTTGGTGGTTGCACTCTTTGCTTGATGAGATTTCAAAACATATGTTTATCCTTGACCAAAGTCTTCCTGGTCTCTGTTTGCTTTTCTGAATATTTATTAAGCCCTAAAGAGCAAAATCCCACTGTCCTTACCTCTGATGGCCAGCAGGAAATTGCATGAAGTCCCAGGGATGAGACCCTTATACTTTGGAAATATTGTTTTCTCAGGATGCTTGGTGGTGGAGTGCCTGGAAAAGATGGCTTAGGAAGTATTTATCCAACCTGTGTGTGCATTCAATGGGAAAACACTGAATTTTTAAATTTTAAATTTTAATTTTTTCTTGAATTTTTAACTGTGTCTATACATTTGATTTCACTTTATTTCTTTTTAAATAATGGGTCATTTCAGTACCTGCCACAGATGTGTATGATCTGCTCTGAGCTTAAATCTGATCTAAGGATGGATGAGTGATGCTCAAAGCTTCTGCCTAGACCAGAGTCATATTTACTGTATTATCTACTGCTATAAATGTCTTTAAGATAAGATGATAAATAAATCTGGTTCAATGAGACCTGGATAGTACTTCCTACAACAAATGTTGAATTGACATTGAGGTGAGTCCTTAAACCCCTGCCAGGTGGGATGATTTTGGGCGACTCAGGTCACCCTGGATGTAGCTCGTTTTGCCCATAAAATAGGGATAATTATTCATGCTTTTTCTCCTCTATCAAGTCTTGGGATTTGCTGTGGAGCCAGATATCCTTATTTTGTAGGAAATCAGCCAGATCTATAACTGGTTTGCAGCAGGGGAAAACATACAACAGAAAAAATAATCAGCATTGTTCGCTAGTAATTACTCTTATAAATAATTTTATTTTTGTTATTGTTTTGACTCACAAGAACAAGCAGGAACATTTCACAGCTTTCTTAGGGCTGTCTAGTATTCTTGCATTAGTTTTATTGCAGACTTCCCTTCAACTCATTAAATCAAGATCCGTATCAGACAAAACCTGCTGTCTGGTCTCACCACCCGACAATTTTTGCTTGATGAGAACTTCGACTCTCACTGGTGATGAGGGAAACTGTTCCTGAGCTCATCTGTCGGTGTAAAAATTGCCTCAAGAGTATCCAGCAACTCTGCAAGGTCTGAAATGAATCTGTCAGTGCGCTGACCTTGGCTTTGCCCTTATTCAGAGTATATGTATCGCTAGATATCAACAATCTAAACAGAGCTAAAACCCTAAGCAACCAAAATATAAACAATCAAAACAACAAATGCATTTGTTGCATTAGCTGACAGCACCCATAATGTCACTGGACAAATATGTAAATACTGACCTAAATCCCTTCGCTGGAGACTTTTGTGTTCACTTTGAATGTTGGAACAGACGCAGCTCGGGGGCTGCCCACAAACCTCGGTGCCCACACGGCCCCGGGTGCTGGGCTGTGCCACAGCTACTCCTCCCGGGAGCTGAGCTTTGCTGGGATTCTGCAGGATTCCAGAAAGCTGAGGATTTCATTCTCGTGAATTTGGCATAATTCAATTAATTAAAACCAAACTTATAACATCTTTTGGCTGAGTGCAAAAAATAGACATCTGAACGCGCAGGGAACCGGAGCGCTGACCCAATCCATCAATTAGTTGGACGTTAATTGCATTTTTTCCCACTGACTTCAGGAGTCGTGGATCAAACCAAATGTGGTTGTCTGTGTGGAATCAGCTTTTTGCTGCTGGACCCAAAGACTTTGATAGGTGTTTCCTGAAGCAGGTAATTCCTGGTAATGTTCCTTTCCATTGGATGGTTAATGGAAGCGGGATAACAGGATAACAATGCTTGGGTGGTGCTTTGGTCATGTTGGCCAGAACAAGGTATTCCAGCCTCTCAAATCTCTCTCAGATGCTCAGATTTTGCATCACCATGGAAATTCATATAAATTTCTCATTTTCAGCCTTTTGGCTGAGCAGGAGGTGTCCAGTTTTCCAGGTATTGCTTCTTCCCCAAGGATCAGGAAAGGCTGATGTTCTGGGGTCAAGATGAAACCAAAAGGCTGGATGGGTTCTCAAAGGTGCATTTTTAAATATCCAAGGAACCATTTTTGCAGGAATCATGAAAATATCTGCACTATACAGTTAGTTGGTACACAAATACATAAAAGTTAGTAGTGCCCAGATCAGCAGATAAATGCTGATCTGAAACATTTTGCAGCTTCATCTGTGTCCAGTTAAATGAAAAAGGTCACCAGTTCATCAAAACTATTAAGTATTCAAGAAAACCTATCTTTACATTGCAATAATTTTTATAAAACAGACTTAAAATAGTTTTAAAAGTTTCTCACCCCTCTGATAACAGATTTTTTTGGTAAGAATTAGGCAATTGCTAATGTTAATAATTCTAATTATAACTCTTTCTGAATTAATAACTCTAATTCTAGAGCTTCTCTTCCTCACTAAGGTGGTATTCACCTTGAGACAGACAGCATTCCCCTACTTCTGGAGAGCTGTTATCTGGTTTATGTGGAATATTGAGTATTTGTAGTATTTCCAGATGCTTAACTCAGAGTGATTTCAGCTGAATCCAGGCAGCTGTGGGATATATGATGTAATTTTCTCTGTATAAAATGGCAATAATGCCATTTACCTGCCTCAGTGAAATTTTATGAGGATAAAACTAAAACCAGAATTATCTTTAAGGGTGTTTCTGACAGCACACTTTTCAACAGCTTTTTGGGGAAAAACATGTTCTGCTGCTGCACTTTCTGTGGAGGGATGTGTGAGGAGATAATTTATGATGATTTTAAGGGAACTAAATCCCAGAATTTCACATTCTGGTTATTTCAGTATCCATGTGTGTTTGCCCTGTTCAGAATTTCTGTGAGAAATATTTCTGTTTGGAATACTTTTTATAATCTGGATGATTCTAAATGTGTTTGGAAATGGAATCATGGAATGGTTTGGGTTTGAAGGGACCTTAAAGCTCATCTCACTCCAACCCCCTGCCTTGGGCAGGGACATCTTCCACTGGACCAGGTTGCTCAACCTGGTCTTTATTTTGAGAATCTGATCGTTATTTTGGTCTGTGAAAGTGATAATACAATAAAATCCTATTTACTCTGTCACAGAGAGACCCTCAAGGGTCTTATGCAGATTTAAATCAGGAACTTTGCTGTCAGTTGTGTGATTTTGTCTTAATTCTCCTCTTATTTTCTATATCAAACCGTGAAGGAAATAAAGAATTGCTTGAAAACACACTCTCACCCAGTGTAACAACAAGAACTTACTGTATATAAAGTCCTGAACAATATAAAACAGGAGAAAGCAAATAATATTTGAACAATCCCAACATTTGGCTTCTCACATAATTGTGAAAATACAGCAAATCACTGCTTTTCTATAATACAGAAAGTTAGATTTTTAATAGAAAGGTCTGTTATCTCCTTTTGTGTAATTTCCTCTAAAATACTGAATAATCAAGGAATTTTTTCATGTCTAACGTAATTTCAGTCTGGATTTTATTTTTGATTCTGGTCGAGGTTAACTTTTATGTTCTCCAAATGAATTTCAAAGACCATTTATTCAGCTAATTTTTGCGGGCAAAAACACACTGAAACTTTTCTCCCAGTTGGTAAGCAGCTATCCCCTAGTTTTATTCAAGTTTTCACATAAAAATGCCAGTCGGGAATAAAACTGACAAATATATTCAATCAAAGATGGAATATTTTTTTCCTCTTAAGTCGCAAATGGCTTCATTAAAATAAAAGCACCACCTTAGGGATTGCATAAAGCAGAATATTGGTACCTAAATGGTATTTATGACTCGGCTAAATGTAAAGTGAATTAAAATTTAAAGGATTAGAGTCAGGTAGGCCAGAGCCACTCGGAGAGGAATGTCCATTAAGGAGATGGAAGGACCTGCTGTCCCCAGTGACAGGAACATGGTCAGGTACCTCCACACTTAGTGGCACTGGAAATGGAACCCCGAGGTACTTGGGTGGTGTTTAGGCAAAAAAAAAAATGAAATCCTCGTGAAAAAATCCAGGGATTTATCTAATTTTATGTCCATATATGTGTATATAAGATTTAGGTTTATGTGTATATATATATGAAATATGTATTATATATTATAGAGAGATACCTATATGTATTATATATTAGAGATTGCAATATATTATTTAACTATTAGATCATATATAGATGTGTGTATCTATCTATACATATATAGATATGTGTATCTATATATACATATATAGATACATATATGTCTATAAATATGTATATATGAAAATACATAGAGACATATAGATATATCACTGAAAATTATGTATAGATATGTATATATAGGTATATATAAATACATATAATTATATAGAGAGATATGTATATATCTATATATATCTATATATAGATATAACTATATATAAAGAGACATATATATATCACTGCAAATTATATATAGATATCTATTATATTTAGATATATAATAATGTAATATAATATATATAAACAATATTACAATAATATAATATATATAATAATTTGATATATAATATTTTCTGTACATATACATATATAACTATATAACTATATATTTATATATAGTTATATATTAGATTTCTATATTTTTATATATTTATATATATTTATATATTATATTGCAGCACTAGCAGGAAACTGCAGATGAAAAAGAAGAGAGTTAATCATGTAAAATATAACACTTTCTAAGTTAAATGCATGAAAATAAAATGCACTGTTATTTTAGCCATAGCACTGCAAACTCTGCTGCTTCCATGTCTTCCTAAAAGCTCCAAACTGTATTTTAAGGAATTTCTGAGACAGAAAGGGATAAGAATCCTACATGGTAAGAGTCTGCCAAAGCAAATTGAATTTTTGATATGAAGGGGACAGTGCTTTGGGGTTTGCACTGTATTTGCACACATTGTGATATATGTGCTGCATTTCCTGATTTTCTTATCTTGAAGAATAATGGAATAGTCACAGAATCACAGAAGTTTGGTTTGGGAGGCACCTTAAAGCTCATCCCGTTCCACCCCCTGCCATGGACAGGGACACCTTTCACTAGCCCAGATTGCTCCAAGCCCCGTCCAACCTGGCCTTGGACACTTCCAGGGATCCAGGGGCAGCCACAGCTTCTCTGGGCAACCTGTACCAGGGCCTCCCCACCCTCCCAGCCAATAGTTCTTTCCCAATATCCCATCTAACCCTCCTGTCTGTCAGTTTGAAGCCATTCCCCCTTGTCCTGTCCCTACAGTTGCTCATTTAATTCATTGAACTGAATGTTGGCCTCAACAGCCAATATTTCACAGCACATGATGGACTGAAGTTCTTGGAAGACTTGTTTTCTTCCCTACATCCTTGTTTCTTCATGGAACAACCATTGTTCGAGTTACTACGCAGTGGGGAGCTGATCAGAAAAGTTTCTCATTACTCAAAGTGTTTGTGACCAAACAATAACACATTCTTCAAGATGTGTGTTTTTAATTTACAAAAGCATTTCTGTGAAAACCCAGATTTTCAGTTACAGCTTTTAAAAAGCAATGGGGGAAAAAAAAATAAATTCAACCCTCTTTAACCAATTGTCATCGTATGACACCTACCTGTGTCCTTCTCTGGCCGTGTCACTGCAGTGATTTGCTCCAGGCACTGGCCTTGTTTCCCTGAAAAACCAATTCCATCATAGATTTAGCCAAAATAACCAGTCCTGATGTTTGTTCACCCAGCACCAGCCTCCTGGATGTAACACACCCGGGATCCTGACAATTGTTTGTGTGGAGAAATAGATACCACGTGATTCGCTGCCTTTTAAAAAGATGTGGTGAGTTTGCATGGTGCTCATTTGCATGATTTTTATTTATTTGATTTGGTTTTTATTATTACAGTTTTATTTTATTTATTTATTTATTGCTTCTACCCAGCTACTCCCTGTTGTAAAGTAGTCCTGGCCCTGTCCTTTCTCTCACACAAGCACCAGAGTGACATTTGCACAACCATCTGTGTCACCTCTGACCATGGCCCTGTATATTTAACTTGGCACATTATAATACTATAAAGCTTTAAATCCAAAGGAATGTGAGCTGGGATATATCCATTTATTAAAATATTAGCATTTCTAACGTGACATTTTATACAATGCATATTCCTTTATTTAAATAGTACCTCTGAGTCTTAATATCTTCTTTCCAATTTGGATAGATTAAAGTGGGTGAGTGGTATCCTTTTATTATCCATTTATTTTATGCTACACTTGGTTCTTTGATAGGACAGTGAGTAGTAGGATGCTTTTAAAGTGTGTGTCTTTGTAGCTGGGCATTGTTATTTAATATTTAACTTTATATATGTTTCATTTCCCATTTTAAATTTTTAGAAAAGTTTTTAACATCTTTTATGAAAAAAATATTATTATTAATAAAAAAGCTGGCATTTGCAGAGTGAGTTAGTAGACACTTATGAGTAATATTAAAGTGAATTTTCTTCTCTTTCTTACTTTGTACCTTCACTTAAACCTTCAAACACGTGACAAAAGGTAGTGTTTGAGTGAGGATTTGAAATGATCTCCCAGTTACACTTTGCAGCATAGAATTCCAGTTCAGCAGTGAGGTTCTATCTGTCAGTGCTTGTGCTCCAACACTGTCTGTGTTTAAGGAGGAAAACAAATATTTCAAGTAGCCCAAGAGGTCCCTTTAGTACCTGAAAGTGCCTCCAAAAAGATGGAGAGAGACTATTTACAAAGGAACAAGGGGGAATGGATTCAGACTGACAGAGAGTAGGTTAGATGGGGTTGTTCAGCCTGGGAAAGAGAAGCTTTGGGGTCACCTAATGGATCCCTTCAGTCTCTGAAAGGAGAGAGTAAAGATGGAGAAAGAAAGATGGAGAGAGACTGTTTACAAGGGCCTGGAGTGACAGGACAAGGGGGAATGGCTTCAAACTGACAGACAATAGGGTTAGATGGGATATTGGGAAGAAAATCTCCCCTATGAGGGTGGGGAGGCCCTGGCACAGGTTGCCCAGAGAAGCTGTGGCTGCCCCTGGATCCCTGGAAGTGTCCAAGGCCAGGTTGTCCAGGCCTTAGAGCAACCTGGACTAGTGGAAGGTGTTCCTGCCCATGGCAGGGGTGGAGTGAGCTGATCTTTAAGATCCCTTCCAACCCAAACCATTCTGGGATTCTATGGTTTCTAGAGGAGAAGGTGATCCAGGCACTTGGAGGTCCACAAGGAGACTGAGATCAGAAGGCACTTGACCAGCTCCACGAACACTCTCTTTATGCCTGAAGTTTTTTTTCTGAACCCCCCCCTTTTTTTGTTTTTACTCTGTAGGACTCATCCAGTTGTCATTCCTGAGTCAGTAGAGCTGGAAGGTGGAGCTCACAACCCAGTTACTGGTTTCTCATACCAGTTTCATATCAGCTTCTCCTAAAAGGGAATGAGGTCCTATTTATGCAGGGCAAATTTTAGCTTATTCTGGAACACCTTTGTGATAGTAACAGTTGTATTTTAAGTGCTTTTGAGGAAAGTTTGTGGAGGAATGAACAAGAGCAAAAGAGGTTCTGGTGGGCAAAGGCAGATGGAGATGGATCAAACCTTTCCAAGGGCAGTGATTCAGAGTGGTTACTGAACATTGTTAGGAATGAATGAGTGTAGAGAGAAAGGAAGTGAACCAAACCCACTTTAATTATGATGTTAAGCTCTGAAACACTGTACTTTTTTGACTATTTTCAGTGGGCTTGTAGGATGATCACCATAAAACTGCACTGCAGAGATTTGAATATAACGTGCCATGTTAAAAAAACAGAGTATGTGAGAAATATGTCTTTAATCTGAGGCACGAAAATAAAATGAAACTATGGAACTCTGCTCTGAACTGTGCTAATTGCCTTTTGCAATTATGGGGATCTGACTCATAAAAGTACCAGACTGACACCATCCAAAATCACACGAAAAAAGCAAACAGAACATTTGGAATTAACTTTTTGAAAAGGTTAATATTTGCTAAGGAAGGGAAATCATATCCTGGGGGGGGAGGATCTGCAAACTGCTCTTGGAGCAGGGAGAACTCAGCTCCCAGGTGGAGCCAAGGCAAAGACGTGGAGCTTGTATGTTCTGTGGTAGCTGCTCCAACTTGGGTAATCCTTGATGAAGGAAGAGGATGCCAAAAATACAACAGGGATACAGTAAGGATACAGGCAGGCTGTGTGGAGACTGAGGAAAACCAGTGTTATTAGTTCAAAGGAGTATGTTATGGGAGAGTGTTGGAAAAGTGACCAGTTCTGTCAATCAGAGGGGAAAACACTTTATTAAGCTTGACTTGAGTAAACTCTGTGTTTAGAAGAGATTTTAGTATTATAAATATTTTATAAATCCTTTTTAGAAAGCTATTAATAGTAAAACATAGGACTTCAGCAAAATCCACCCTGTATTTTACTTGAATTATCTCCACTAAACAGATTTGTCAATAGGTGAAACCACTTCTTAAGAAGTTGTTTGCCATAAAATTCTGAAATTCATCCACTGCTTATGCTGTGAAAGGGCCAGGACATGAAAAACTTGACCAAGAGATGGAAGTTGAACTCTTGAAGACAAGGATACTCTGGATAGATCATGAAAAGGAGCTGGAAAAGCTCAGCCTCCCTCCCAGTATCCTTAAAAAGGTTTTGATAAAAAATAGAAGTTAAAAAATGGACTGTGACAGGCTCATTTCTCTGGGAAAGACCATGGGAAACACAACAGGCACTGCAGGAAAACACCCAGACATGGGCACCTAAAGGAATATGTATAAAGGAAACAATTTCCATCACTTTGAGGGCAGAACCATGTGGGAGGTGACTGATACCAAACATTTCTTTGCACTGGATGTCCCAGCAGGGATCTGCAAGGTCACTCTGTACTTGTACACGTTTAGCAGCTCCTTTAAGGAAGAGATTCCACAAAGATATCATTTGGGTTGTGACTCAGCACTTGGGTGGGTGGCAAAGGAAAATAAAAGACATTTTTTAACCCCTAGAGGTGTTGTAAAGTGTGATGTTTATAGAAGGTAATTTGATGACACCAGTGTCTCTTGTAAAAAGAATTCTTCATCACAAAGAATCTCCCAGGACTAAAGGAGGAGAACGTAAATAACCCAGGAAATACAAAAAGCTAAAGGAAGAGTCTGCACAGAGGAGGTGAAACCACTGTCTGCTGCAGGGGAAAATGCTGTCTTCCCTTGTTACCCAAAGTAGCAGCCTAGAGCATTCCCAAGGGATGTGTCCAGACAAAACTTGTCTCAGTTCAAGCTTCATTGCATCACTTTCAACCACTGCACTTACTGGAGAAGCTGCACCCTCCACACTATCAGACTTATGTTTAATGTACAGATCTGCAGTGCTCTCATCACCTCCCATCCCTCTTTTTTTATCAGAGAAATTGAGGTCCTGAAGATGCAGCCGTGGGTCATTTTTTGGGCCCATCTCAAAATCAGTCCCAGGTCCTTGCAGTGTGAGCCCCAGAGCTGGATCCGTGTGGCAGAAAACTCTTCCCAGTGTTACTCAGGGAGAGAGGTCACTTCAACAGTTGTACTTCATTCAGACTGGGAGTTAGGTTAGCAATGCACAGGACAAGCTTTTGGCCTTGTTTATTTGAACCAAAAAGAATTATTTTTGTTTTTCATTAGGTGACTTCTGCTCTTTCAGTGAAGGTAATTACAGCCCTCTCAGGTTCTAGACACACCTGAAGGATGTTTGTTTGCAAACCTGACTGCAAGTGGGATTGAAAAAGGGGTTAATGTGGTCTGGAGCTCAGAATTAAGTACATCAGAGGTAAAAGCTTGTGGGTGGGGTCAGGCTGATGCTGCTCACCTGAGGGAGTGATGATTAAAGAGCAGCACCTGGGGAAGGGCCTGACCTTCCTGCAGTGCCACCAGCTTGGGTGTCGAGGAAGGAAGTTCTGCTGGTTTTTAACATGTCCTCCTCTAATGTCTGAGTGAGAGGATCTTGGAGAGTCATCACTAGCAGCTCTTCCTCCTGCTTCTGAGCATCACTTGCAGCTCCATGATCCATCAAGGTAAGTGTGATACAGCTTTTTTTCTATTTGATGAGTTTGGTGCGTCGTCCAAGGTCCAGTGTGTTGTTTGGCTCTGTTTTAGAGGATTTGGGTTAAACCTGTGCACTTCCCTTGGTCAGCAGGTTTTATAGAGATCTCAAGGAAGAACTGTGTTAGGTGCTCCTGGCTTCTAGGAAAAAAAAAACAAAACCAAAAAGGTAAAATTAATAACTAAGGAAGCTGTCAAAGCATGTAGAAAGTTTTAGAGGGGTTATTTTTCAAGATCAATACTCAGCCATACGATGAGCTGGATACAGAAAGAGAGTGGTTCAAACCAGTACCCATTGGTTTAACCAAGATCAAACTGGTCAGGGAAGTCACTGTGGTCTTGAATGTGCTGCAGTATCTGTGTGTGGTGGAAGCCAATGGTGCCTTTGTCAGGAAAAGGTTCTGTTCCAGAACAAACCAACTGCTCCAAGTGCTGGTTGCAACCAAGGCAATGTCTGAGTACTTTTAACTCCTTTTGTGGTGCTGAGTGTTTATGTTGCTGAGTTTTAGTGGGGAAAGCCAGCACAGGCTGTGCTGCTGGAATTTGGGAATGTGTTGGCAGCGTGAACTTTGATAGAGGATGTTGGGTTGTTACAGCAGGATAAATAGGTTAACTGTGGTATATTTGCATGAGTTTGACTGACTTTTCATGGTGCTTTAGTGAGGTGGTTGAACTCTGCGTTTTGCCCTTCAAACAGGCCTGTGGTGGAACTGTTTTGTTGTACAGAGGCACAAGCCTGGGGTGGGAAAGAGCTTGCTATTCCCAGCTGGGGAATTGCTCCACTATACTGAATTCAACAGTAAACTTGTGATTTGCAACAGCTGTGGATAATTAAAAATGCCTTTTCCATACCTGCCTGAGTCATTTTCTGTGTATATGACAGTCAGTGGAGCTCACTGAGACTCTTTCTGCTGTTTGTCTGTGCTGGAGACTGAGTGACCCAACCTATTTATCAGTAGCAGCAAATTGTTAGTCATTCTCATAAGCATCCTGGACAAAATGTGCCAGCTAAGCTGTACTCGGGGGAAGGAAAAAACCAAACAAACCCACAACAAAAAAAGCAAAGAAAAAACCTCCTCGAAACCTGATCTGGCTGTTATGGGAGACGATTATTATAGTTCTTCACTTGCAAATTTTTCATTTGTGTTAAGTTGCTTCCCACAGTCTCTCACTGTCACATTCATTCAAAAGCCAGAATGGCATTGATAGAGTTCAGCTTTTTGGCTCATTTGCCCCAGCTCTGCCTGGAGACTGGATGGACAGGATGTAACAGAAATCTTCCACCAAAATTCTGCCCTCCCGGTTGTCCCTATTTAACTTGAAAGCACTTCTTAGATCCTCCTTTTGTCCCAGCTCAAATATGCTTTGAAAACAAAACAAAACACTTGAAATGGCAATTTTGGAGCTTCCCCCTCTCGAAGCTTTTCCTCTTTCAGATGATTTTAAAAAACAATAAAAACCAGCTGAAAAATCCTGGTTTGAAGCTGCCCTCACTTGTCCAGAGGAGGGACATGAAGATGCTCCAAGGGCTGGAGCCTCTCTGCTATGGAGACAGGCTGTGAGAGCTGAGGGTGTCCAGCCTGGAGGAGAGAAGGTTCTGGGGAGACCTTAGAGCCCCTTCCAGTACCTAAAAGAGCTCCAGGAGAGCTGGAGAGGGATTTTGGACAAGGATGTGCATTGTCAGGACACAGGGAATGGTTTCAAACTGACAGAGGGATGGTGGGGAGGCCCTGGCCCAGGTTGCCCAGAAAAGCTGTGGCTGCCCCTGGATTCCTGGAAGAGTCCAAGGCCAGGTTGGAGCATCCTGGGCTAGTGGAAGGTGTCCCTGCCCATGGCAGGGGTGGAATGAGCTGATCTTTCAGATCCCTTCCAACCCAAACCATTCCGTGATCTCTAAAGCAATGCAGAGTGAGCCCACATAATTTTTATGAATTAATTTTTTTGTTTGTATCTGGTGATCATCCCGCTCTGGAATATTCCTGTTACATTAAAGAGAGCCCTGTGCCTTTTCTAGATGTTATCATTCTGGCCTTTTAGTGGAGAATTACCACCACTATTACAGCAAGCCCAAGGAAACTGGCTCCCACTCATTGCTGTGATAAGATGCCTCACATCCTCCTCCTTGTGACTGTTTCCTTAGTGTTCCACTTCTCCGATGGAGACACATTTGCAGCAGTGATAACACTTTTCAAAAAGAAACTAATAAAATGTGCACACATTTTTTTTTTATTTTTTTTTTTAAGGCTTGTGATTTCCTCCCAACAAAACTGTCACTGAAGCTGGTAACCACATTTAGTAGAAATGATTAGAGATGTGTGACAAATTTACAGCGAAATGCGCAGCAAAACTGGAAACGTTTTTCTTTTCATCAGCTATATGAAAAGTGAGGGGGGGAAATGTGTTTTTTCTCTCTCCCTTTCTGCCTGACAGAATACTTGAAAATTTAAGATATGGGAGTATAACTTCTGAATAACGTTTCTGTGAAAGTATCAGCCAGTTTTTTTAATAGAGAAAACACATTCTGGCTGGTAATCGGGTGTCAGTGGCCATTGGTTGGCATCATTAATCAACAGGGATGAGAGATCTTGGCTTATAATAACAAAAAGGTGGAAAAAAAATAACTGTTGGTGTTACAGTGATTATTTTGATTAAAGGCAAAAGTGTTTGCCTCACAATAATCATGTTGAATTTAAAATACTTTAAAGAACATGTAATGAACAGTCTAGAAACATATGAAGGTTTAGATTTGACAAATAGTAATTCAGTGGCTTATCCTCATCAACTTGAAATATGTCAATACAAGAAAGGGAAGAAATTGTGTGTATGGGGTTACATCTCTGTCATATATGAGTTTAGGTCCCC
This sequence comes from Neopelma chrysocephalum, assembly GCF_003984885.1. Classification (NCBI taxonomy): domain Eukaryota; kingdom Metazoa; phylum Chordata; class Aves; order Passeriformes; family Pipridae; genus Neopelma; species Neopelma chrysocephalum. The sequence continues at coordinate 2,836,055 of NW_020897767.1, forward strand.
TTCAAGAGTACTGAAATAAAAGGTTTCTATCTTCTTGTTTCTGGTCTTTCCTCAAAAATGGACTCTATTTCTCCCAGCTATTGCACAGATGATCAGAATGAATTGTGTGCTTGGTATTGTGTCTTCTGACCATGAGGGTTGTAGGTGATTTCAGCTGGAAAAGTTTTCTCAAGCTTTGCTTGGTTTTTGTTGTGTGTTTTTTGTGGTTTTAATTTAATTTTTGTTTCTCCTTTCTGCGCTGCTCCGAAAATGATTCATTTACCCAAAAATATCTGACTTTTGAAATACACATTCAGAAGTGCAGGTCTATTTTTTCCAGCTGGTTTGACTTGTCCAAGTGCATGCTGAGCAAGGTGCACCAGCTCAGCACATGGTGTTCAAGGGACTTTTGCAGTTCCATTCCTTTCTGTATGGAAAATCATGACACTCAGTTAGTGAAAATCTTATTATTCAGTGATTTTTGGACCCTTCTTGCACTTGCAGTTACCTGCTTTTCAAATCTAGTGTGGAAAACTGGACTAAACCTGTTCCACTATTCAGAGTATCTTCCACTTTGGAGAGAGGATTTTGGTTCCTTAACTCTGTTTCATCAGTGCCTGTGGTGTTCTCTCCTCCTTTAGCCAAACTCTGTGGAAGGCAAACATCTACCTGAAATCCCTATTTACAGCAGTGTGGCACAGATCTGATGCCCACAAAAATGATGTAAAAATATAAATATAAGAGCTCCTTGTTTCTGTGAGAAAGACTAAACTGCTTATCTTAGTGCCTCAACAAAATGAAGAGCTTCACGTTTGGTTTTGGTGTTTCCTTGTCACTATTTGGCAGTCATTCCTATTCTATAGCTTATAATAGAACATGAAATTTCAACTAATTTAGGCTAAACTGAAAAAAAAAAAGATTTGATACTTAGATAGTATTTCTTAAGGACAAGAAGTCTATGGAATAACAAACCCATTATCTATAAATTACATGTTTTGGATGAATATTCTTTAAAAATGTTTTTAAACAACAGATTTAATGTTGAAAACAGGTAAAATTGTATCTCATATTCCATATAGAAACCTGAATAGAGTTGATGAAACACTGAATCTCCCAAGGAGAGGGACATCTTATTTTGGGATGAGGTTATCAGCAGCAAAATGGAAAAAGATTAGGGGTAAAGTATGTGGAGGCCTCAATTTAAAGTAAGTTAATATTAAAATTATGTCTGGAAGTCATTTAAATCCCACAGTAGTGGTTAACTAGAGGGAAAGCAATAGTATTGAAGTGTTAAAGGAGGATATTGGCCAATTGATTGTGGGGTGGAGGGAATGGAAAGGTGTTGGACAACTTTGGGAAAATATAACACACACATCCAGTATCTGAGATTGCTGTTAAATACCAGACCTTCCCTGGAGTTACAATACTTTATTTGTGCTCCAGGAAAGGCTTATCAAGAGAAAAGAAATGTTGTGAGGTAGGTTTTTTTCTGTTATAATGAATGTCCCAGTTGATTCTCTGGCCTGGAAGTGAATTGCTCATTTTTATACTTCAATTTTTATTGAAAAATATCTCAAGTATTACAGTGGTCTTTAAGTTAAAAATCAGGTCCTGAACATGCCACACCATAAAGATGATCTATGTAAGTTTTGACAGTAATAACATGTAGGGTCTGTTTTATAAAATGTTATTTTTGTTGCATTTGGGGGAGCAAACACTGAAACATCATGTCTGCATTTTGGTTTATACCTGTATTTTTGACTATTTTGAGGGATTTAACTGTAATAACAACTTGTGTGCTTTTTCTGTGGGTTTGTGTTGATCATATTGTGTCACCATGAGCTTTATGGGGATAAATTTACGTTTTGATTTGAACTGAGTTGTGTTTGTTCACAGATACTACACAGTTTTACTCCTATAGGTCTCTGTCGATAAAGAAATGACACACACAAGGAGAGGTGACAAAATGAAAGGAAAAGAAAGGCAGAGAGTGCTGATGATGCCTCAGCATCACCATTTTGATGGCCCAGGGAAAGGAAAGGGACTTTGGTGTTCCTCTTTGTGGAGGAATTTGAGATACCTGTTCTAAAGTCAGCAGTAAAATCCACTTAAGGGCAGCATGTCATGATCATCCTGTGCTCTCATCACTACCCTTCCACTGATGTTGGGGTGTGGGATTATTTTTGCCTCTGTTTCCCATCCTGAAAACCCGGGCACTGTTCCTCATCTGTCTTGCAAGGATGTTGTATTTACCAGGGAGTGCACACAGAATGATTTTTGAAAGATGCTCTGGAGTGCAAAGAATTATTGCATTGTTTTTATTCATGACTTGAGCTGGGTTTTAGCTACTTGCCTGCCTTTGTATGCAGCGTGTTGGGTTTTTATAGCAACCTCTGTGTTCTCTGGGTACCTAAGCAGAGATTTTCATTTTAATACTACATCATTCACATGCTGGATTCGTCCCAAATTCACCTCCTCCACACATTTGAACTGCATTATTAATAATAATATGGTTGATTGCTGATGCTGTAGATTTGTTTTCCGAGGAGCTCGTTGAGGAGCTGGGTGTGTTAATAAGGTGCAGGGTGTTTCTCCCGTGTTCCCAGCAAGGCTCCTGCCTGGAGCACGCAACTGGCACTGCCTGGATCCTCTTTTCCCTGCTCCAGGAGTTTTCAATTCACTGGATCATTCACAAGTTACCTCCAACCCAACCTTGTCATTGCAATTGGTCACACTGGCAGTGGATGCTTTTATGTGCTGTATCTCGCCGAAGTCTCATCTCGCCAGGCCAGTGCCACAGGGTACGAGACAACAACAAAGATCTCAAGCATAGTTTAAAAGGTAGCACTATAAAAGAGGGAAAAATAATGGCTGCAATTGCTGCTAGATCCCCTGTTCCCACACATCCTGCAGCCTTTTTTTAATTTCAAACTAAAGCTAAGTTGTACAAACCTTCTCCGCTGCCACCCTATGCCCAGGATATCTGGCATCCTCTCCAGGGAGGGAGAGGAGAAGCCCTGACACAGCATATCTGGGGGGAGTGCTCTGGGCACAGTTTCAATGTGAAAAATGTTTGAGGAGGCTCTCCTTAATCACCTCTTGGCTAAGGGTTTGTGGGAATTAGGAGGGTGTTATGAATGGCTCTGTAGAGTTCCCGACTTTGCCACAACTTCTGGGGTGTCCCTGGACAAACCACTAAAAGTTGCTTTGTCCCTTGTTGGAAGCAGTGAAGTTGTGCTATTTCTTAAAGGAAAAAAAAAAAAAGGTGAGAACAAAATAGGTCTGCTTTTCCTCTGTTCTTCAGCTGGAAAATGCAAGTCATAATTTTCTCATAATCCTTTTCCATCTGGTTTTTAGATACTGGAATTTGTGCCTTAGCATGTTTTCATACAGTCCCTCACATAATGATTTCTTGGTCTCAAGGATGACCCTCAGGTCACTGAAACTTTATGGTAATTTCTGTCAAGAGATGCTGTTGCATTGTCAAGTGCCTTCTGTGAAGACTTTAGGACAGTCTGTGCCCCACTTCCTCTCCTGGTGTCTCCAGTTCTTGTTTTCTGTCAGCACGGCTTAGGCCTGATAATGATTTGGTTATAAATACCCCCGAGTGAGTTTTGGCACAAAACATGTGCAAGCCTCAACACGGAAGGTTGCAATTCCAAGCCAAGGAATGGCTGCCTTGAGGTTCCTTCTTAAATTTCTCCTTTCCTTCACATACAAGTGCACTGAAGCTGCTTTCCTCAGGTTGCAATAAATTCCTGTCTTGGGAGAAAGAGTGAGGATTTAAACTAATGTTGAAGCACATGAGGAGGAAGGATCTTTTAGGAGGAAGAACTTTTGTGGGATTGAAGGAGAATGGGAATGGGAACATTTTCAACCCCATCACCAGGGATGTGATGTTGTAGCAGAGTAGCCAGTACCGCAGGAATTGCAGGAGGAGCCAGTTCATCAGAGATGTGGTTCCTGAGCCAGTGGGTCTGTCCTGGTGCTGTTGTTTTACAGCAATTAAAGCCATTTGGCCATGGATAGTGGGAAAAGTGCAGGTCTCCTTGCTGTCCCTTTGCCTTCCCTTCTTTCCATGCACACATTGGAGCTGGCAACTGGTGTAGCTTCTGACAGAGGCTCATTTAACACCAGGAGAGAAGAAATCCAGGTGCACACACAGGAAGGCACAGCCTCAGCTGCTGGGGCACCATAAATCAGAGAATCCCAGAATTGTTAAGGTTAAAAAGCCCTCTAAGATTGAGTCCAACCATTAACCAGCACTGCCAAGCTCAGCACTAAACCATGTCCCCAAGTGCCACATCTACGAGTTTTTTGAACACTTCCAGGGATGGTTAATCCACCACTGCTCTGGGCAGCCCCTTCCAATGCCTGAGAACCCTTTCAGTGAAGAATTTTTCCTTGATATCCAATCTAAACCTCCCCTGGAGCAACTTGAGGCTGCTTCCCCTTTTTCTGTAGCTTTTTACCTGGGAGCAGAGTCCAACCCTCACCTGGCTACAGTTCCCTTTCAGAGACTTGCAGAGAGCAAGAAGGTCCCCCCTGAGCCTCCTTTTCTCCAGGCTGAGCCCACTCAGCTCCCTCAGCTGCTCCTGGTGCTCCAGGCCCTTCCCCAGCTCCATTCTCTTCTCTGGACCCGCTCCAATCTCTCAATGTCCTTCTCGTAGTGAGGGGCCCAGAACCAGACTCAGGATTAGAGTTGCAACGCTGAAAAATCACAGCATTAATTTTAAGTCCTGGCACTCCCAGCACAGGCCCAGACTGCCAGCAGGTGATGGATTTTGGGAATCCTGTAGTGTATTTTGGGAATACTGTAGTGTATTTTGGGAATACCGTAGAAGTCAACAAGAGCTTGTTTTGGTGGTCCTAATGAAGCAGGAGGTGTGGCAGTTATGCTGTTAACTCCTCTTCCAAGAATGTTTTCATGCCTCATAAAAAAGAGGAGGGGTGGTCCAGGACACCCTGGATGGGTGTGTTTGTGCTCTGCCTGGAGCTGCAGTGAGGGGCTCCCGTCCTTCCTTTGCTCCACCCGCCCGGCGTTCTGAGCGCGTTTCCCTCGCTAGAACAGGCAGGGTGTTTCCATAATAAGATTAGGCCTGGACTTTTCATTGCTGCCTCTCAAGTTTCTGTTAACATGTTCTCAGATTGTAGGCATCTGCTCAAATAGGCTTCCTGCAAACAGGCTCTGCTGCCCTCTCCCCTCCCAGAGAATGAAAGGATTGAAAAATGACAACGCTGTCCAAGTTCTTGGGATCGGTTTCCCGAAGAGATGTAGGATTTCATTGCAGATAATATTCTGGAGATGCATTTTTTAATAATGATTTGGTGAACAATTGACAGGAAGAAAAGGTTGAACAGTAATGAGAAACTCCCCTAATTGCACTTTTGAGGAGTGGTGCTGTAAGTGATTACATGCATGATTGAAATCCATACGTTGGTTCCAGCCTGACCCACCTGTATATTTTCAATAAGAAGTAAAGTCTCCCATTTCTAAGAGAAGCAAAAAGAAAAAAAAACAAAACCAACCTCACCCTGCTGTTTTTAGCTATACACAAATGATAAAAGCGAAGACATCAAAGTGTGCAGCCTTTCAACTCCTGCTCAATTAGAATAAAAGTTTGGTTGCTGTTTTAAACATTTTGGGCTAACTGAGTGTGACAGCATCTCAGCTCTGCAAAGGGGATGATTTGGGATTGACTTTTGATCTGACTGACAGTTGCTTATACACTTCAGTGTTGGTTTATGGCATACAAGGCTGCATTTGAATCCACATGTGACTAATTAGGAACTGTTTATAGGGTGTGTATATACATTCACACAAGAATAAAAGGGTTATTCTCGAACTGGAGCCACGTTATTAATGAAAGAGTTAATTTAACAAGGTGCTTGATGTGCTCTTTTTATAATGTCTGCAAGAAAGATGTAAAAAAAAAATTACAAAAGGGTGTATTTAGCATAAAGAATGAATTTATATAAATGGTAATGTCAGATATGTAAATTGTAAGAATGAAAATCTCTTCTAAAATCCCTCTGTAGTTGTTTGACCATTACAGGAAAACAACAGGTTGAATTTTAGACATATTTTAGGGCACATTTACAGTTTGTGGGTACCTTAGAAATTTAATTCTCATTTAATTTTTATCCTTTCTGTATAAAATGTGACAGAGGTATGTACATTAATGTTAATCTCTTCATCTACCTTTATCATGAGGGCTCCTGACACTGCAAGCAGTGCAGCAGCATCTGCGCCCCCAAATCCAGCTGGGGGGGTTGCAGGAGTCCACAAAGAGCAGTTCTAAGATGAATACAAGGATAATAACATTTTCCTGATAAAATAATGCTCCTGTGTCACCGAAAAGAGAACTGTCAGCACTCCTTTGTCGGCCCCTCTCAGGCTTAAGAAAAGGGTCCCTGACAGTTTCAGCATTGCCTTTAAATATCTTATTGAAATGTAGATTAAGACTGTACATCTTATAATAGTTGGAAAGCCTTTTCATTTTAAGTCTTGTAGAAAAGCAAGCATTAAGTAAGTATTAACTTTAGCAGTTATATTTTAGCATTTTTCTCAGGTTGATCCGTCCTAGACCTAATATTTAGATTTATTTAAAGAGGCAGTAGATTACCTGCCAGTATAGTAGTAGAGCATTGTGCATTCCTCTGAGTCTCCACAAAGTAAGATTAACTGTATCTTTTATTAGTGCCATCAGCTCTCATGTATTTTACAAAAGTATCCTGTGTATGTGGATGCTGCTGTAATCAATGATGCCTCAGTGTTCTTGGTTTAGCATTTTCAAATTGTCATTATCACTTTAATATGAACTTATTTAAAATAAAGTGATATAGAAATCTGTCCTATAAGCAGGGCTTTTCCTGAATCTCCTGTAACTCAGGAATTCTCATTATACAGCTCTTTTAGTTTAGTGATGTGAACCATAGTTTAGTGTAGATGGTATTTATCAGTCAGGACTCTGCTTTCACTTGGTGTGTAAACCATTTATCCACTTTGTGTATAAAATGATATTTTAAATCAATTTGTGGGTCTCAGTTTCTTGGTGAGGAGTTTTGGATGCTTGGACTGATTTTTCAGAAAACACTTGGTCGTTAACTTCAGAAAATCCATTTTTTGCAGGTGTTGGTGTCTTGCTTTGACTTAGAAAAAAAAAATTGAAATTACCTACAATTATTAATCATTTGTGCATCTCGTATTTTGATATAAAAATCTCCCCCAGAACCCTGAAATAATGACTAAGCTCACAGGAGTCTTGACTTCAATGTAGTGACCTGCGTGTGACAAGGTTATTATTCTTATTTCATATACAACCCTTATATTTCTTATATTCCATATGGAAGCTATATGATGTATGTAATGAGCTTGATTTTTGCCAAGCTTATCTATCAGAAGCATCACTTCCAGCTGCACAAATGTGATATAAAGCTAATTGGGAGCCAATAAACACACTTTTTATAAGCTCTGACCTTTCAGAACGGGTTCCTGCTTTAAACAAGTGCAAGAAATACAGTGCTTTAATGACACTTGGGCAGATTTAATGCTTGCTGAATGTATATAAATAAATATTTGAATGCAGACAAGGAAATATTAGCCTGGGCTCACACGAGGTGGGAACTAGACAGCAGAAGGAAATGATTCATGAGTGAAAAAAGAGATGGTCTGAGCAGCTCAGTAACTCGATTCAAAATATTAAAATACTGCATGGGAGCTTCTTGAAGTCCTGTGGTACCAGTTCAGACCCCAATAGCCAATAAAATATATAAAATTCTGCAATTGTATGGAAGAGTCTTCTAAGCCTTTGAAAATGTATTCCAATATTCCAGAATATTTGAACACTTTTTTTCTTTTTCTTCTGAATGTTTGGTTGGACTTTGATACAAGAACTACCCTTGAGGTTTTTACACCTGGACCCTGATTTTATGCTCAGGGAAGGAAGAAAAGTTTTGCTGGAATGTTTAGTGGCCAAATTAAAATTCTTCAAGCCTGGAAAGGATTTCTGTTTTCTTTTAATTGGTGGAATATCTGTCTCAGTATTTTGGGTGTGAGCTGTGTTGGTGTAAAAGGAAATAAAAAAGGTCTTTATAGAGCAGTTCTGGAGAAGTTTAACGTACACAAGACTTGAGGTATCAAGTCAACTGAATTTTTTTTTGTATTTTTTTATTATTATTCTCTTTAATTTTCCTGTGTCTCTGTTCTTATTCTTCTACAAAACCATAGCACTCCATACTTCATGTGCAAAAACACTAGAAGCAAAATATCAGTATTCCCTATTTTACAGTGAATTGGTTGGTTTGGATTGGAAAGCAAAAATAAACAACAAGGTATTTTTGTTTTGAATGCATTTTGTACTTTTGGGGAAAATAATCCAGAGTGGGATATTTCTCAGTCATGACTAAGGAACACAATTTCATGGAATTAGTTTAAAATGGGGAGAAGAGCATAAACTTCAATATACTTAGTCATGGAACTGTGTTCAGCCCTCTGATAGGGGTTTATGAACCAAAGTTTAACAGTTTTATGCACAGGAACGAGAAGAATGTTCAGCTCTGTGGTTTGCTGGGACTCATGGTAGAGATGATGGGATTGCTTTTTTTTCCCCTCTCAGCCTTGAAACGCACGTGAAAGTTTTCATTTAAAATGTTGTAACGTTGGAACAGCACCAATAAAATCACTGTTGTTCCCCTGGATTTATATCCAATAATATAAGGAAGGACTTTGTCCTCCTGATCTCGCTTTGAGGTTTAAATAAAACTGAGAAGTTGATGTGCAGCACACACAGCAATGCAGTGTTGGGCTTGAGATTGAGCCAAAACCATGAAAAATAATTGAATTTCCCATAGTTTTGATAAAAAAACATAAATGGTTCCAAGTTCGCTCGAGCCGAGTCCGGAGATTTCCGGCAGTGAGAGGTGAGGAATTCTTGAAAAACTTAGGGAATTCAGCAAATTTGGGATGAATGTGGACTGAGATTTGTGTTTAATTACAGAATACGAAACCAAGCAAATTTTGTCATCTTCTCAGTTGGGTAATAAAGAAAAGTTTGTCCAAGGTCTCCACGGAACTGATGGTTTCTTGTGGGTCCTGATGAATTCTGCTGTGATTATTCCATTTTATTCCAGGCTCTGCACTGAACTTGGTCAGAAATACTTTGTGGCAGTTACTAAAAGAGGAAGTTACTCAGCATTATGATTAAGATGCCTATTTTAAGGAAGTTGCTTGATTTTCTGTTTGGTGAGAGAAAGCTTTCCAGCTTTTCATCTGTACTGCTAAATTTTTGGGGGGTTGAGTTTGTTTTTTATCAAAGCAACAAGATTTTCTTATATAATTTTTAAGCATTTGTTACCTGGTGAAGCAGATGGGAATATTCAAGAAAACAAACACCCCAAAAATAATATTAATTACGAGTGGGTATTAAGTAAGGATTTTTGTAGCCCTTTCACATTTTTCTGTGTGCTCTTGTGCTCCCTCTACTGACTTTCCACCTGGGAATGACAGAGACCTGGTACAGCAGAGAACTTTCCTGTTGGCATCACTGGGAAAAATATCTTGTTTTAATTAAGAAACAACTAATTTGGAGATTTCCACTTTAGTTCTTGCAGTCTTGGAAAGAGAGGAGGGGAAAATAAATCGATGTTTAAAGATAAAGAGAAAATTATCTCCTTTTTCTCGATATTAGGGAAAAGTTGAAAACACTGAGCGGGCAGGTAAAGGGGTAAGAGATATTAATAATTGATTTTATGAGATTTTATGGAGAAGTAAAGGAATATAGAAGCCATTGGAAGTTCACAGTGTGTGCAGGGAATAACTATGTCATTTGTTGTCTCTATTCCCACCCAACTCCAGAGCAATCATTGAAATCCATGGTGAAATTTTGGGGTTGGAAATCGGTATGACCACCTTTTTGTTCACTCCAGCAATGGGAACCCTTAGAATTCATAAGCAATTTAGACAAAAATAAAGTTCTCTTAACTTGTTTTGACCTGGAGCTCCTTTCAGTCAACAAAAAAGTTCTGTCAAACATAAATAACTAATTCAAGGAAGGAATTTCTTCTTAGTACAGTCTCAATATTTTCTTTCAGGTGATCAAAAACCTGGAAAGGTTTTTGATTTTTTTTTTTTTTAACTGTGTTGGAGTGAGATTTGGATGAAGGTGGTTTAGGTCTAAATTGTTCATTTCACTTGTGACTTAAAACATTTCATTTTCAATAATTTGAAGAATAAAACGCTTTATCTCTGTGTTTTTCAGCCTTCATGTGTGTGGGTTTTTTTTTCTTTAATCAGTGACTGGTGATGGGATTAATCCTGGGGATAAGAACAATTTGCAGGGAGGGGGAAAAGTAAATTTGTCCTTGGATTGTTGGTGGCACGTTTCCTCTGCAGAAAGCTGCAACTGTTGGATATTTTTCTCTTACCTTATTAATTATATGAGTTAAATACCTGTTAGATCATTTGTTTGCAGGTCAGTTTGTTGTGACATGTTGTGTGTTTTTTTGTGGCAGACACACGGGTTGGGTTTCACCCCCCCTGATTTTACCTGTCTGTACTTCACTGTGGATTCCTAAAGTACTGGGACATTTCTTCCTTTCAAATAAATAAATTGCTTCCTAGAGGCACCTTTTTGTGTGCCTTGACTTGGGAGGAGGTGAGGAATGACCACCTGAGACAGATATTTTGTTAAGTAAAGGAAATGTCATCACCTGTCCCTGTGAGAGCAGTTCTGTCTCTGCATTTTGGGGTGGGTTTTGTTCTATTCTGACTCTTTTTTTTAAGACTCATTTTTCCAGTTGCTTTGGGGGAATTCTGGCACCTTTGTACCAGGTCAAAATAGCTCTCTTTCTAAACCAACCCAGAAACTCAAGGGATGAAAATGCATCTCTCTAAGGCTGACAAGAACCACAATATGTACAATTATTGCGTTCCTGCCATTCTGCATGAATATAAATGTTAAAATGTCCCTAATGTAATTCTGGAACATTTTTAAAATATGTATATTGCAAATATGAAGCTTCTGAATTACTTTAAAAAGGGTTTTACTAGAGGATTCCAAAGCACTCAGCATGCACCCAGCAACTTGAAAATATCTTCTATTTAGAGATTGAAGTTTGATAACAAAAATTTCAGGTAGGAATGAACGTAATCTGTCCTCTAAATTCTTCAAGTTGAGTTTTCTAATTTCCTTATGTCACAAATATCAGTCTCTTCTATTCCTGCCATGCTGGGGCTGGAGAAGGGACCACCCTGAGTGATTCTCCTCTTTCAGCCAGAGGTGAAAATTCACTGCAGATGCTGCACTGAAGTCATGTGCAGTGACCAGCTTGAAGTGAGAATCTGTCACTTGCTTAACAATTTGTCATACAAAAGTCGTCTCAGATTGCTTTTGCCTTTTGCCACTTCTCCCAAAAGCCCTGGTGGTGGATACCATGATCACAATATATATTTCCATATAATTTTGTCTTACATAAACTAAGCGAAACTTTATTAAATCCCAAACACTAAAATTCTTCTAAGGTTTATGCTTTATTGAAATATTTAATCTTTATCTAAAGATTAGGTTTAGACCTGAACTAGAGTGACTTATTAGGACCACAAAATATTTTTTCTAAGTTTTCTTGCTTTTGGTGAAACACCAGTAGTGAGAAAACATTAGTTAGAAAGAAAAAGTAAAAGAAGAGGGAAGAAAAAATTTAATGCAGAACTAAAAAACTTAGGTTTCAAACAGTTCACCTGGGATCTTACAGTATGTGCACCAAAATTTTATTAAAATAGTAAATTTTATTAGAATAGTAAATAAATCTGGGACATCTGAGTATTTTTTTCAGGTGGATCAGAAGTTTTTTGTTTTCATTCTTGACCCTGATTTTTATTTGCAGTGGATTTCGGGTTTTCTTTTGTTTGCAACCTGTAAATGGCACTGATTTACTTTTATAGGCTGCTTGTTACATGTGAGTGTGGATTAGAGCTACTCCAAGTGCAGTTTATCTGACTCTTCCCATGGATGACTGATCCACCTTCAGAAAGATTTGGGAGCTGATTCATCCCTTAGTAATACACTAAGCATAGGCTTATGTTTAAGATTTACCTAATTAATTAAAAAAGGTTTATTTTTCCAAATAATTATTAAAAAGGCAGCTCTTCATTTATTCTTGCAAGTATAATGTCAGACTAAATCCTGGGAAGGAGGAATAACTATGAAATGGACACTGAGAAAAGCTGTATGAAAAGAATTTGCCCCAAATCTGTGTTTAGTCACATTTACAGCTGAGTATTCATGGAAATCCATGGCCTGAATGAAATCCTGCTCAATTTGGAAGCAGAATTCCCATTTCACTTCCCTGAGAACATCCATCAACCCTGCACACAAAGATTAACCAGAAGCTGGGCTACATCCTGTGAGGACAAACTTGCAAAGTTAAGAAAACTTCTGCCCAGGGATCAAAATCCTTTCGTTGTTCTTGTTGCTTTCCTTCATCCTCTCAGTGGATTCTAGAGAGGTATGAGAAGAAAGCATAAGAAAAACCAAAACTTGGGTCCACTTTTAGGAAAAGGCTGACATAAATTTTTCCTCTCCATGTTAGACATTGTAGATGAGAGCTCCCTTCTTGTTGTGCTTGGCTTTATGTGAATGTAACTGAGAAATCTGTCAATTTTTGTTTCTTTTGGAGGAATATATTTAATTATAACTGTCAAAATAGCCTGCGATGATCCCATTTGCTCAGGTAGAGTTTTATTTGTTTTGACTCCTGTATATTTAGTTTTGCAAGCATTAAAGCAACAACAAAGTGTTTCTTTATTGTCAGAGGGAGCAATAATAACCTTTCTGTCCCATAAATAATAATAAAAAGTGAGTCATTGATAGTTTGCAGCTTCTTAGCTATAAGGTGTCTGTAAGAGAAGTCAGTGTATTGCCTCAAGGGAGTAGATTAAAGGGAAAATGAGTTTCTGCTTACTTTCTTGGCTCATTGCTTTATGGATATGTGGGATCTGAGAAATAAATGGTGGTCAGAAAAGAACAAACACATTTATTAGAGCAGTTAGGAAAAAAAGACCCTGTTTTGCTGTTTGCCAAGGTCCTTCTGAGCAGCACGTTTGGCAGCTACCAAATGACAGGGCCTGCACAGAGCCGGGTTTGACAAAGCCTCTGGGATGTGTTAAAAAGTAAACCAGAGCAAATCACGGGCTGGAAAGCATAACTCAATCAAGGAAAAATGTATGATTAAGGGCGACATGGGCAAGGAAAGCTTTGCCAGAGCTCAGGGTAAATATTTGTATCAGTGTGAAGTGAAAGCTTCACATCGCTGATGTCAAGCAGCTGGAATTTTCATTGTTTATAAACTTTTGTTGTTACAGTTGGGTTTTGGCAGAAAAGGTACCAAGGAGGGAACAGTTTCCCAGCAAGAAAGCTTGAGTTTTGATAAAACAGCTTGAGCAGAGAGGAATGTGAAGATGCAAAAATTTCTGGGCCTTTTTTTTAAAAATAGCATCCCATGTGACCAACCAGTTGCCTTGTGATGTGCAGTTGACTTGTCCTGCAGGAGTTTTTTGTGTGTTTGTTTGTTGTGTTGGAAAAAAAACAGGGATGCCGAGGATGAGCACCAGCCTCCTCTCACAAAGGTGACCAGCAACCACCAAATGATGGGATTTAAATAGTTGCTTTAATAGTTACAGCTCTACCTTGTTGTGAGTCCAGAGTTCATTTATCTTCAGAGAATATGAATCAAATATTGTAATGAGAGGAAAAAATATGGCCTAACTGGGGATTGAACCCAATTTCTTGAGTTCTATCCAGGAGCCTTAAGAGGATAAACTAACATGCTTCATTCTCCCACCCCTTACCCCCAATGCACTTAAACTACAGCTGTGGGCGTGTTGCTATATTTTAGACCATATTTTATTCAATGAGTTTTTTATTCAAGTATTTCAAGGATTTCAGAGCTGCATATTTAACCTGTGATGATTTCAATTGTGGGGTGGAATTTTTTATTCTTATCAAAAGTGGGAAGCTGGTTTTGGGTATTTTTCTTGATGTTGGGTACGTATTTAATACAGGAGGAAAGGGATTTGTACAGAAATTCAGTTGCTGTGAGGGAATATTTTTTAATGTTGGGGGTTCTTGGGAGATGACCACTTGGCATCATGATCCTAAAACCTTCTTATGGGCCTGGTCTCCAGCCTTTTCTGTAGGTGAATTTGCAGCTGAGCAGCTGGTTCCTTCAAGGAAGAAGAGAGGAAACTGAGGTATTGCAGAGGCCCATTGGGAGCAAAAAAAGTAATACAACCCCTAAAATTTAGATGAGTGAAAACTGAAACTGGTGATTAGATTCCCAAGTAAGCAAATATTGAACTTGAAAGGAATCTGGACTCTGCTTAAGAGTTGGTTGTGTGGGTGGTTGAAGTGCACATGCTCTGTTACCTACGTGAAGATGCTTCAATTTGAAGAGCTCTGTGTTTTTGTTCAAGTAAACCAGGGGCTATCCCTGCCAGTGAAAAACAGTGCTCTGCAAGAACCTAACAACATTACCCAGCTGCACTAAGAATAGAAATCAAGCCCCTGCTGGTATAATTAAGAAATCTTCACTTCCAGTCCCTGGGCTTTAGAGACCTGGATCACTAACTAATTCCAATTTAGAGAGCTTTTTTGATAAGAGCTTTTGTAAACTAGGAAATAAGCTGAGAATGAAAACTTTTCAGTGCGAGTGTTTGAGCTCCATGCTCAGCCTGTTCAGTGTTATTTCATGTTTGGTTCTGTCCTGGAGGGAAATCAGATATATCAGCATTGAATTGAAGAAATGCAGCGTGCTCGTTCTCCTCGGGGTTTTGGAAAAAAAAGGTGGCACTCATCCGTGGGCTGGGATCTCACATTTGGAAAAAAGCAGCGATTTCATTCATAAATGTAGGGCCTGGCCATGCAGCCTCGTGGCAGAGCCACTTCCTGAGAGCCCTGGCTGCTCAGAGCTCTGGATAATGCAGGAGTAGAAATGCAGCCTGGGCACAGTTTTCTTTGTGTGTTTTTTTTTAAATTAATTTTATATCTATCTTTTTTTTTTCTTTTTTTTTCTTTCTTTTGTAACATGAGCTCCATAGTTGATTCTACTCTAGCTTGTTACTGGTGTGGGAGCTGGGGTAGGGGAGTTGCTCTGGTTGACAGTGAGGGGAGGGATCAATGTCACACCTGTTCTTTTTTTTTCTCCAATTAAGATTAAATAGATATTTATCGATGTATCTTTAAATAGGAAAGATTTATCAAGAATAAAAATTATCAGAAGATTTGCTTGACATGTCCTGCTTTTTTTTTTTATAGTTATTCTTGCTTTCTGTTTTCATTATGGCTTCTACTCTACTCATCTCTTGTATCAGGTTTTTTAATTTCCTTTATTCTTCAGCAGTTGGGTGAAGTTTCTTTTCCCTGCTTTTCTCCTGCAGTTTCTTTGAAGCAGCAGGCAAATTTGGTCCTGCTTGTGTGTGATTCAAACCTCGTAACCCACACATTGCAGGAGGCTTAAAGACACTGATGAGATCACCCACCCACTCATTACTTATTATTATTTTATGCATCATGGTGTGACAGGTCAAATATCTGCCTCGTAAAAGGGTACATGGAGAAACGAAACCGTTGGGGAAGTGGAGATGGAACAGGGTATCCTATTTCTAACACTCCTTTTGGCATCCAAAGCCCTCCATCTTTCTTACTTGGCTTTCTCACCTTGGATGAAAGAATGGTAAAACCTACCATCGTATGGGAGTTATGTAAATTCTGGACATATTGGACCATGAAGTGAGATGATGATGATGATAATAATGCTCATTAAAAGTTCTTGCGAGAGCTGGAGGATTTTTAGAAGGTTTGTCTGCTGTTTCTCTTCTGTTCAGTGTAGAAGAGGGTTTTTCACAAACTCACAGAATGGGTCAGGTTGGAAGGGACCACAGTGGGTCACCTGGTCCCACCTCCCTGCTCAAGCAGGGCCATTCCAGAGCACACAGCACAGGGTTGTGTCCAGATGGTTCTGGGATATCTCCAGTGAGGGAGATTCCACACCCTCTCTGGACAATCTGTTCCAGGGCTCAGTCACTGCTCAGGGAAGAAATTCTTCTTCCCCATGTTCAGGTGGAACTTCCTGGGAATCAGTTCCTGCCTGTTCCTCTTGGTCCATTGCTGGGTATCCCTGAGCAGAGCCTGGTCCATCCTCTGCTCCCTCCCTGTAGACACTGACAGGCATTGATGACAGACACTTCTCCAGGCTGTACAGCCCCAGCTCCCTCAGCCTTTCCTCATAGGAGAGACACTCCACACCCTTAATTTGTCTTAGTAGACAAATAGAACCTTTGACAAATTAATGATAGTCAACCTTATTCTCAGTCAAGGTGAAGTCTTCCTTCTCTGTCTCACTCACTTCCTTTCCTCCTTCCAAGTTTTGGTGTACATCCTAACTTTTGCCTCTCCCAACAATATTATTTTGATAGGAATTCAAATGTAGGAATTCCTTTAATTGAAGAGAGCTTCCACCTCCTGACAGTCTATGAAGAGACTGGGTACTAAATGGAGCCCCCTGGCACAGGGGTTTATGTGAACCTGAGTTAACAGAAAGGAACACAATATACTTAAAGTACCCACTTATTTTTTTAGTTTCTTTTGTCACTTAAGAAACACCCAGCACCTTTGCAGAACTTACATAAGGTTCACCTATAAGGTGTATGAGATGGCAGAAGTTCATAGAATTGCTTAGGTTGGAAAAGACCTCTAAGATCAGGATGAATGAAGGAGTTTCCCAGAAGCTGAACAACATCTTTTAATCTTCTAATCCCTTCTGGGTCTTGGGGAGAGGAGTTTTGGCTGTAGGTATGTCCTGTTCACATGATTGGTGGCATTTCCTCCCCATGGATGGTGTGAGGGGACTGGTCTTGGACTGGTGACCTGCCCAAATCTGAGGGCCAATGGTTGCTGTGTCCAGCTTTTCTCAGGAAGAATCATAAATCTCATGGCAGGGGAGCTGCATCCCAGGTAATGGCATGGCAGGGACCAGCTGGGTGAAAACACACCCTGTGAGATGCCACAGGGGACAAAGTGTGGACTGGGATGACCTTGGCCCTGCTGCCTCCTGGAGCTCCATCAAAGGATGGTGATGTCTCAAGGGTGACCCAGGCTGGTGGCCAGGCTTCAGATGTGGTTACCTGGGCATGCAGGCTCCCTCATGTGACCAGTCCTCTGTCTGAAACACATCACTGGTGTAGGAGATATAGTATTGTGTGTCACCAACATCGAAGCTTGAATTAGGGTCTAAAACTTTTTTTTTTTTTAAATTAAATAGAAAATAGGAATGATTTTACTTCATGCTTTCAGAGGCTGGCTACTGCTTTTAAAAGTTACAACCCCAATCACGTTTGAAACTTGATTTCATTTGATTTTTTTTTTATTTTTCTTTTTTTTTAGGAAGGGCAAGAGTACAATTTAGACAAATATTTTTTATATATATATTTTTTTTTCCTGGAATGATGAAACTACTGCACTGCAATCAAACTGCAATAAAAATGTGAAATACTGTCAGACAATACGAAGCTGGTGCAAATGAAAGCCAGAGATAGAGACAGAATCCTAAAATAAATTCCAGGAAAAAGGAGGCTATTTACTTTCAAAATACAGACAGCAAACTAACCTTAAAAGTGCTGGGACAGTCCAACAGCTTTAGCCACATTCAGACTGGGCTGAAACAGAAATGCAGATCACTTTGGCAGTGAAAATAATTATTGAAAAAAAAATTGAATAGAAAGAATTATTAAAAAAAAAAAAAGATTCCAGGAGCAGGCAGGGGAGGGAAGGCAGGGCTGGAGTCAGCTCTGCAAAGGGGACTGTAGGTGGAGCTCGGATCTGCGATTCCTCGCTCCGGCTCCACAATGAAGCAATTGTTCCCCCCCCCCGTCTCTCTCCGCTCAGCAATTCCTGCTTCCCTCTCTGTGTGCTTTCTGGTGGCACGTTCTATTTATTTTAATGTGTACCTTTGTGCAGGGCCTGTCTCGGAGTGGTCGGATCCCCCGTGGATATGTGGCCTTCCCGGCGGCGGGAGGAGCGCTGCCTTATTCCCGTGGCACCCGCGGGCTTCGGAGAGCCAAAAAAACCTTCTCGGGAACACCTAATCCTTGGGCTCCCTCCAAGTACCACAATCTCTCTGCATGACTGACATGGGCCACTTGGGACACTTGAGGGCTTTAGGTGTGTCTCTCTGAAGTCAGCCCACAGCCAAACATGAGGCAAAATGTGCCCAGACCAAAGAAAATAAATTATGTGGGCTCCAATTTTCAGCAGTTATGAAGGATTAAATTACACATCTGAGGAATTCGCTGGGGGATTAACCCTTTGGAACCCGCACGGAGGGTTGTGGTGGCTCCTCCCGGAGCCCACGTTTCAAAGGCACGTGGGTCATTGATCACAGGGCCGGGATGCTAATTGAAATATGTGTCATAATTAATTGTTAACACAAAAAAGGGAGAGCGGGAACAAGGGGGAGAGAGACCTGCTACCTGTGCAAAAGCTGGCGGGGGGAGGATGCAAGAAGCATCTCTGGATGCATCCCAAGAGGGTCCTCAATGCCACAAAACTTCAAAATAAAGCTATAAAGTTTTAACCTCTGTTTTGGAACCACGAGTGCAGCTTCCAACACACCATTAGAATTCACTTCAGCACAATCAGCACGGCCTTTGGAGCTGCCTCTTCATCCAGGTTTGGAGAAGTGCTCGTGAGCCAACGCGATTCTGCTGAATTTCTTGCTGAAAAGGCATTAAGTCCCGCTAAGAGATACAAAAAGTACAGCTTGCCCTTCCTCCCTCAAGTATTTCTGGTTCCCCACAACCATCTGTAACACCAAATATCTGGTACGTCGTGTTGCTGAAACTTTAAAAAGTGTAAACCCCACGCTGGGAAAACAAACGGCTGATTTTTTTTGTTTATTTTTTTCTTTATGAGTGGATTTTTAAAGGTATTTTCTTAAGCAAATAATTAGCTTGGGGAAGCTGTAATGATGAACAAATAGACAATTATTCAGAAGGAGGCTTTGGGCTTGTTCACTGCCTCCCCTCTTGTTGCACTAATTAAAGTTTGTGGTCTTGCAACTTGAAACTGAGTTTTGTAATGACTCTAAAAAGCTGCTCCATCGGTGAGTTCACTGAAGCTGATGCCCCCATGCTTCTATCTCTTGGCATATACAGTTTTCCCATGGATAAAAATCAGTGCTTTTAATCATTATGTACTTTATTCCTTTTTTTAAAAAATCTTGGAAGGACCTGATCCTCAAAGCACTGCAAAATGTAGTATTTGCGTGCATGAAGAACAAACCTGGGTGATAGCAATAAACTTCAAAGGCAAATTGGGATAACTCCCCCTGGTAGTTCCTGCCCTGCTGGGACCATGGGTGACCCTCTCTGAGAAGGGACACACTGTGGTGCTCATGGATCATGAGGATGCTGGGCTGGCTGGAAGCAAAGCAAAAGAGACACACACAAATTTTGGAGGTCATTGCTGAGGTTTTTGGGGATTGCTGTGGCCCCACTGTCTGTAAACTCTGTGGTAGGATGAAAATTCCAATAACCCTGTAAGATTTTGGGCTTGCAAAATGCTGTGTGTGTCATTAAACTGCTTTTATGCCTTATACACCCCTTAGAGATGATGTGTTTACATGCTTTGTACCACAGGTGAACATCTCTCCAGCTTCAGTGTCTTTCCAAGCTCCCTTATTTCTCATTTCTGTTCCTCAATAACATAATAGATTTACAGTACCAAGGTAATTTTCCACCTCTGTGTTTTTAGGAAGGTTTTCACTGAAGAATAAACCCAGTGTTTGAGGGGGAGGTTGGTGTAAGCATCAGTAAAAGATGCAAGTTATAAAAGATAAGGTATGGAGGAGGTAAAAATAGTATTTTTATATATATTGAAAATGGCTTCAAAAGTGAGGATGTGTTTGTTTTACAGTAGTATATTCTCCTTAAAATCTGCTGTAGCAGGGAATGAATCAGGAAGGGCATGTGTGTGTAGGGGGTTTCCCTTTTTTTTTTTTTAGGAATTACTTACTCTTTGATGTTCCTTTCAGCAGTGTGACAGTTTTCCAAGAGTTTCCAAAAACATTTTAGTGGATTCAGTGCTTTGACTGCTTTTTTTTACTAAAGTGTGGTATTAAAATTCACATAAACTGGGATTCTAGGAGTCTTTGGAGGAAGAGAATGAAAACTACAGTACTTGAGTGAAAACATAATAAATGTGAGTCTTCTACATACAAGCAAATGGGCAGAAAGAGCAAATAACCAGTTCCATGGATTTATAAGTAGATTTTAAAATTCTTTGGATTAAACTTGGTAGAGAAATTATCCTATGGCTTTTTTTGAGGCACATGGATTTTTATTAATAACTCTCACTCCAGTTTTGTCTGACTGTCTTTGGACCAGGTTGTAGGAGGTTGCTCTTCACAAGCAACCCTTCCACAATCTTTTTTCTAAACCTCATCAAATTGGAATTCATCCTTAAAGACCCAGAAAGTGCAGGAATTTGGACTTGCTACACTTTATTGCTCTGTTTGCTGGAAGCAGTTTGTGTAACACTTGTCGCCTGTTGGTTTTCTATGTGACATTCAGGTGAGAAGGTCATTGATATGTGACCCTGTCAACATCAAAAAAATGACAGCAGAGTAACCAGTGCTTTTAGGATCAAACATAAAGCATTTCTGGATGTACGAAAATCGGGGGGTTTTGTCTGCTGAAGAGAAAAGAGGATTTAGGAAGTGTGGAATAGAGCTGTATGTGAGGGCTTTAATGCGGATTAGGACACCGAAGCATTTTGGCACGTTTGGGGCTGTGCCAGAATATCACTGAGATGTGGCCAGATGAAAAACCTGGATCTAGAGTCTCTTTCCAGCATCCCAAGTTTGCTGATGTTCAGGTTGCTGCATTAATTCCAACTTTTGGGCAAGCTGGTATTCCCATGTTCTGGTTGTGAAGCCCTGGAACATGTGGATTTCTTAGCATATGTATTTAAGAGACTCAGGAGCTTTTCTGAAGCTTTCCTGAGCTCCACTTTTGAACCTAATCAAGCCCTTTTGCAGAATTTAGAGTCAAGTGGAAAGTGCAAAACCTGGATTGTGATCAAGGAAATGCAACAAACTCAGGAACTGGAAGGTAAGGGGGTAAGGTGCCTCCTGTGACTCAGGAGATCCAAAACAGCACTGCGGATATTCTCTCTCCTGCTCTAGAGAAACCAGATCCAAGTGGTTTCTTTGCTCTGTTCCCCTTGTAAAGTAGCTATGAGGAAAATTACAGATAAGTCTCAGCCAGAAAATCCATCTGGTATGAGAAGAAGGGGCCAAAGTACAGCTCTTTGAACACTCAAGACCGCCTTCTGTCTTGACTAAACTGTCTCCTGCCCAGTGTTGGGTCTCCTGTTTCCTTTGACTCTTCACATCAATTTTATTTTTGCATGTGGGTAGTGAAGGTGCAATAGCAAACCTGTCTTCAAATCCTGATGGATTTGGCACAGCATTTACTGTCCTTGTGTAGGTGTCCTGCTCATTTCTCTCCCCAGGCTTCTCTTCCATCAGGTTGTGTATTACCCTGTATCTGTATCCAAGTGGTGGGATGGCCATGAGGGATCATTGGGAGCAAATTCTGGGGGACAGGGGAGACTCCTTGTCAGATCTGTTCTTACAGCTCCTGCTTTGCTTTGTTGTTGACTCCATTTCTTTTTCCACCAAAAAGATTTAATAGTCACTTTGGTTCACAATTTTCAACCAAAGTTAGGACAGAAAAAAATATTTTTTTTGTTGAATTTCGTGTTCAAACTGTAAGAAAACACCCAATATGAGAAGTTACTTAAAGTGGGGAGATTGTATGGAAACTCTGAAGCCGAAGGGTTTCTAGCTTTGTAGAATATAATTTTCAGTTTGTGTGCATTTATTTAAAGACAAGTTCACACTTGCAACGTCTGCGTGTTCTTATTTCTGAGCAGAGCAGGGTATGGCTGAGCTATTGCCCACCTCTAGACCGTGGTTTCATTTGGAATACTTGCAGGGGGTAGAGCAGAGGGACCTGATCCCTTCTGAGTGTCCTCTGTTTGCTGCAGGGGAGTATCCTGCAGCCTCTCCAGCCCTTCCCCTGCCAGCAGGACTGTGCTGGATGGAGCTCCATGCTTGGGATGGTGGCAGTGTAGTGTGCCAGGTGGGAATATAAAAGTGACTTATTTCCCAAGCCCACACTCTGCAGTGGCAGTCACCTCTAATTAAATAGTTACAAGAAGTTGCTCTCAGGCAGTTTCAGGGCAGCAAGGAAAAGCATGTTCAAAGGTAGGATCAGGCACAGCTGCAACAACATATCCCTGAGGGCATCTCCTGTGCTTGGAGTTGAAGTTAAGGCATGTGTCTGAAGAGGTCTAAACCTCACCTTTAGCTTTTCTATGACCTAGCTGGAAAGGAGATTATTCTAGTTATTGCATGGCCATTAATGCATCCACAAGTTTCAGGAGGTTCATCTCCATGCTTTTTCTTCTATTATCTTATTTCTCCTGCTCTGCAAAAGTAGGAGTTCCACTGGTGTAACTCAGCAAGTGGTGATATTCTGCAATAGTCTTTTTGCTCTGTGCCTGATGGAATCAGGTGTGCTGAGGCAGTTGTGTATTGGAGACCCCATAACCACCCTTGGAAAGGCTCAGAGAATTGGAATTGTTCATCCTGGAAAGCAGAAGGGTTCAGGGTGACCCAATTGCTGCCTTCCAGTACCTGAAGGGAGCCTATAAGAAAGATGAAGAGACTCTATGTATAGAGACACACTCAAGAGAAAAGTTCTTGAATGACAGGACAAGGAGGAGTGGTTTCAGGGTGAAAGAGGTATGTTTAGATGAGATATTAGGAAGAAATTCCTGGTTGTGAGGGTGGTGAGGCACTTGCACAGGTTTCCCAGTGAAGCTGTGGCCGCCCCATCCCTGGAAGTGTTTAAGGCCAGGCTGGATGGGGCTTGGAGCGACCTGGACTAGTGGAAGGTGTCTCTGCCCATGGAAATAAGAGTTGGAATGAGTTGGTATTTAAGGTCCCTTCCAACCCAAACCACTCTGTGATTCTGTGATATAGATGATGCCAGTCATCCATGCTTCTGGAATCTGCAATGCTGGCCTTGACCTGAGCATGTCCAGTACCCACTAACTGTGAGTGGAATCACAGAATCCCAGAACGATTTGGGTTAGAAAAGACCTTAAAGATCATCTTCCAACACCTCTGCCATGGGCAGGAATACCTTCTGCTAGACCAGGTTGCTTAAAACCCCATTCAATCTGCCCTTGAACACTTCCAGGGGTGAGGAAGTCACAACTTCTCTGGGATACCTGTTCCAGTGCCTCATCAAGTGGAGGAACTTGTATATCTGGTAGCATGAGACATAAAGTCACCTGTATTGGGTGCTGTACCTGAGAACCCATATGGGTGTATCTGCTGAGGCAGCATGAAATGAAAGATTTGCTCTGTGTTCCTGCAACTCTTCCTCATGCTCAGACCCTGCTCTGGGCTCAGCCCAGCCCTGGCTGTGCAGCTGCAGCAATTGGCCCAGGGCAGAGGTGTGAAGGCACCTCAGGCTGCCTCCTCTGCCCAGTCCTCCCTCCCCAGCCCCCTGCAGCGACAGCAGGGCTCACTTGAAAATGTTTCAGAGCCACAGATGACACGGAGAATCAGTCTGACATTTGCAAGGAGGTTGGAATGATTCACTGCTCTCAGAGCTGCACTACTCAGGGAGACCCCACTGCTGTTGCAGTTGGTGCTGCAAACTTTTTTATTTTTTTTCCTATGCTGAATACTGTGGAATGTTGTACTCTTTTGGCAGGTTGATTATAGCTTGAAAAAATATCTCCTTGGCCTTTTTTTTTGTGAGGCTGCAGTGGTGCCCTTCATCTGGAAGTGTCTGGGATTTGGGGAATGGCTATTTTGCTACCAGAGAAGTAATCTGAGGGCAGTCACTCTGCCCAAAGGAGACAGGGATTTGAGCAGCCAGACTCATGTGAGCCAGCAAGGGCCATGGGATAAAACAACCTCCCCTGTACAGTGACTGTGGCTGTCCCTTCATATCCCTGCCCCCAGGACCCTCTCCCTGTCCTCCCTGGCCTTGCACTGGAGGCAGCAGGTTGTTTGGCTTGTGCCTGTGTTGGAGGGCTTGGGAGAGAGATGTCAGATGGGCAGTCTGACCAGATGAAAGAGGCACAGGACTGTTATTTGTGTATTTCCACATTTATTTATTATATTTTATAACTGGGAGGTGGAGATGGTGTTAGAGGATGAGGCTCTGGAGAGGTTATTAGACCCTGCTAAGGGATGGTGAGCTGGGTGAAAAGGTTTGCAGTGTCCAAACAAACCCCATGTCCTTGCTCTTTCTGGGAAGTATCAATAGCTACTGTTTCTTCTCTGGGTTATATTAAATAAGGCTAATGAGTAATTAACTTTATGTTGGGTGCTGTGCCTCCCCTTCCCGTGCCTATGGATCTCAGGAGGCCCAAAGGCAGTGAAGGTGAGGTTGCTTTAAGGCTCTGCACTATCTTATCAATGCCAAGGACATCATTTTAGTCAGTAAATGCTGCTTTTACTTCTCTTCAGAAATCCAGTGGATTCAATAATAAACATGATATCCCAATGGATACAGAGCTTGTGCCACTGGAACCTCAGTGCTACTGAAATACCAGTAAATAAGTTGAGAAAGCAAGAGCTGATGTTGGAATCGCTGGGAAGTACATAGGGATTGCAATCCACAGAGTTGCTTTTCCTTTGCCTTCCACAGTGTTCCCCTGCCATACTTTATTTTCAGAAAAATAGTTATACTGACACTGGACTGGGGCTTTTGCCTGTTTTGAGACAGGACGGGAAAGGATCAGAGGTGGTAATTCTTTTTCCTAAATTTCATCCCACGAGTTCTTTGCACAAGAGAAACAAAACATAAGAGCAAAAATTCTTTCATTATTCTACATTATTTTGATTTTTTGCTGGTGTTTTTTTTTCTGTTTTCAGTTTTTAATAGAAGGTCAGTTATGCTTATGAAAAATCTCTGACTTTAGTATCTATGTCTTTGAAGCTAAGGTATAGAAAGAAACAGAGTGTGATGAGGTACCACATATAGCTGCTGTACCCAAACACAACACTTTTCTTGCCACAAACTCTTTTTTAAGAAGAGGCTTTCCACAATCATTGTCCTGCCTGCAGTCCATGGCTGTCCTGGGAGAGAGGACACATTCCCTCAGGAATTGCCATGGCTGCTGGAGTGGCACATTTCTCAGTTGCAGACCACGCTGGGTTTAAAAGCAAAACTTGTACCGTATCAGGTTTTTAAGAACAGAACTCATTTAAAAAAAGACAGAGTTTCTTTAAGGTTTCTTTAACCCCATTAACACAGCTGTTAAGAACATAACCACCAGACTGTGTTTATTTTTGTGGGAATTCTTGGCAATCACTCAGGGGATGCTATTTCCCCCAATTATTTGCTTCTCCCTCCACTAGAGGCAGAAATTCAGCTTCTTCTCTGTCGAAGAGAGTAGGAGAGCTGCCATCAGGGCTCTGTGCCCAAGTCATAGGGATAGCAAACACTATCTGGTTGCTTTGTGATGATGCCCAAATGGGGTGGTTCTGAATGTTTAATGGGTTGTTTCTTCATGACAGAATGGACAGGTTTGGTTTTTAGGCTCTGGGGACTGAAACCCATCTGGTCTATGATTGAATCATATACAGTTATCACAGAAGGGGTTGGGTGGGAAGGGACCTTTAAAAGTGATGTTGTTCCATCCCCTGCCTTGGGCAGGGACATCTTCAACTAGCCCAGATTGCTCCAAGCCCTGTCCAACCTGGCCTTGGACACTTCCAGGGATCCAGGGGCAGCCACAACTTCTCTGGGCAACCTGTGCCAGGGCCTCACCACCCTCACAGCCACGAATTTCTTCCTTTTATCTAAGCTAAATCTACCCTGTGTATGTGTCCACCTCTTAAGGTGTGACACAAAATCTTTGTGCAGTTCTGTGACCTGCCTTTCTCAGTTTCCTGGTACATCAACTGAGAGTTAGTTGGGTCTTTTGTTGAACTCCAAGCAGGTCCTCACATAAATCTCATCTGACTGAAAACCCTGTACACCCCTTCCATCCATCTCCGTTGGTAGAACAGAACATGCACAGAAAGTAAAAAAGAATAACTCTTAATCAATAACAATCTTTCTAGTGATTTTTCTATACCTAGAAGTTAATTTTCAAAATGTCTTAATACTCTCCTTCACCTTGACAACTTCATCTTTCACCAGTTTTGAGTGTAGTCACTGTGCAGGCCAGAATTGAAAGCAAAACCATTTATTCCATTTCCATCTCCTTTTAAAAAGTATTGTTTACTGCTGGACAATAACATTATTTAGTATTTTTTTGAAATTCTTCTATCAAAATATTCTTATGTTTTTTAACATGGAAAATGACCGAATTTCTGGACTCTAATGCACAGTGTTGGCTTAGTAAGAAAGAGTCAAATTCAAAAGGGGATGATTGAAAATTAAAACCACTAAAAAGCAGTGACTACTCTGGAGTGTTTGGCACCTGAGAACAATTGTTGTTAAGAATGAGGAT
The DNA here is from genome assembly GCF_003984885.1 of Neopelma chrysocephalum. Lineage (NCBI taxonomy): Eukaryota > Metazoa > Chordata > Aves > Passeriformes > Pipridae > Neopelma > Neopelma chrysocephalum. Next base: position 2,862,637 of record NW_020897767.1, read on the forward strand.
AAATAGGTTCTGATGACAGTAATTTATTTCCAGTTAATTTTTTTGATATCAAAGGGGGTGAAACAATCCCATCCTTATTATATTTTGTGATAGAAATACTTTAATTATTATTATTTAGGGTCAATACTTAGACTTAAGTGTGGGAGGGAAATGAACTTAATCATAAAGTGAAGTAAACTTAATCTTCAGATTAGTAGTAAGATTCAGATGGAACTAAAAATGAAGTTATTTCATATATTCTTAAGATAGCTGTCTAATATTCTATTTAAATTCCCTTGCTCAGAGAAGGAGTAGGGCTCAGCAAAAGGTGGGTTCTGCACTGTTTCCTCTCCACATTCAGGTGTTGAGGATGTGTTTTCCATCCTGTGCCTTCATTAGCCAGTATGGATTTAGGACTGCTGTGCAAGGTTAGGCTAAATTGTCCATTGCACTTCAGCAGCTTGAACAACCTTAGGAAATGAAAGTCTTTTACCCTTAGTGCAGCAGTGATATGACTTAATAGTGCTGTTATCACCTTATAATCACACAACTACGTGGGAAGCAAGTTGTCCATGGGCTGTTGTGTCCTGCAGAGTTGATGGCTCTTGGTAACACAGCCCAGTGAACAACCTGGGGGGAAACTGCCCGAGATCTTAAAAAGGGCCAGTCAATTAATTTGTGCCATCCCTGCAGGTCAGGAAAGAGATGAAATCACTGCTGTTTACAGCTGATTGTCTCAGATTAATATATTTATTTTAAACATTCAGCTATGTTTGCCTGGAGGTGTTCAGGACTGGGCCACAGGTTCTCCACCCACGCCAGTTGGGGTTGGGATCATCAGCTCTGGTGTGTCAACATCTTCCACCTGGGACTTATAGGAATAAAGCACCTTGCCCATGTTGGAGTCTCATTTATTAAATCCTGCATTTGTATTATAAAATCATAGAGTGTTAAGGGGTTGGGATGAACCTCAAAGATCATCTAGTGTCAGTCACCCCACCCTGGGCAGGGACACTTCCCACTGGACCAGGTTGCACAAGGTCCAGTGGCTTATCCAAGCTGGCTTTGAACACTGCCAGGGTTGGAGCATCCATGCCCTTCCTGTTCCAGTGTCTCACCAACCTCACAGTGAAAACAATATATATTTTATTTATATATTTACATTCATATATTTATATACGTTTAAACTCAATTTCCCCTCTTTCAATTTGTACCCATTCTCCCTTGTCCTGTCACTACAGTTCTTGACGTAGACTCCCTCTCCTGCTTCCCTGTAGTCCCCCATTACAGAATCCCAGTATATGCTGAGTTGGAAAGGACCCACAAGGGTCATCCAGTCCAACCCTCAGCCCTGCACAGGACAGACCCAAGAGCCACACCCTATGCCTGAGAGTGTCATCCAAACCCTCCTGGAGCTCTGGCAGCCTTGGGGCTGTGCCCACTGCCCTGGGGAGCCTGTTCAGTGCCCAACCACCCTCTGGGGGAAGAACCTTTTCCTGAGATCCAACCTGACCCTGCCCTGACACAGCTCCAGCCATTCCCTGGGTGCTGTCCCTGGACTCCCCAGAGCAGAGCTCAGTGCCTGTCCCTCCTGAGGAAATGAGACTACAATGAGGTCTCCCCTCAGTCTCCTCCTCTCCAGGCTGGACAGTTCCCATGGTGTTCTGTTATCCCTCAGGTATTTCCCTCAATGCCTCGTCCCTTTCCCTCTCCCTGTTCCTCAGCGGTGGCGCTGCGGTGGCTCACGTTTTATGTCCACGCGGTTCTAGCGTTCCCTCACCATATGGTCATCCTGATGTTACCATTTGCCTCAATCATCCTTTTTGTAGCTGCTTGAACATCTTAATTGATCTCCTGAGCTATGTTAAAGATTTATAACAGCCGTCGGTGTAATTCATTTCACGAGCACGTAGCTGGGCCTTTCCGTCTGATTGGGCGTCCGCACCTCTCCCTCATAAAAATGTGCACAGAGCACGGGCTTGTGTCTCTGTGGTAAAATAATGGTCGTCTTGAAGGATATTAGAAACCTTGTACCACTCTACCCCAGCCAACAGGATAAGCTGTGGCCTCTCAGTTGTTGCTAATAAGGTGTTCTCTGCTCCCTCTCTTCCCTAAAATCAAAGGAATAATTTTTCTGGGTAGTTGGGAGTAGAAAAAGGTAGAGAGCAGTTCCTTAATTAAAGCACTTTAGGTGCTCAATATATATATTGGACACCCACGCAGCACAGGCTCTACAATTTTTATAACACTGGCTAATTATAATATTTGACCATTACATCACTGGTTGCACCCAGCCCCAAAACTCTTCATCCCACTGGACCTCCCATAGATATGCATCCCAAAATTGAGTCAGTGGTCATAAGACCACCCCTTTCTACCCATACTCCTCCTTGTCATCACCTTCTTCCCTTATTGGAACAGTTTCAAGGCTTCTGAGTCCTCTTGAGTAGTTTTAACTTGGTTAGATCAAACAATGTGCCTGTTATATCTTGTCTAAGCACATTCTCTACAGACAAGATGTTCTAAAAATCATTGTCCATTGGAATCCTTGACGGGGAATAATAAACAATATTTCAGGAATTTAGTACAAACAGTATTTGGCTAAATGTTCTACTCTAAAAGTGTTAAAAGGTGTGTTAAAGTCTATGTAATATGGATTTTAAGGCATCACCTCTATTTGGAGAACTTTTCCTTTCTTCACTAGTAACAGAGATGGTGAAACTTTTTTCTTTTTTTTTTTTTTTGAGTAAGATTCCAAACCATGTGTTGATAATATTGTTAAGCTGAAATGCATATATCAGAGTGGCAATGGTGCCAGGAACTGCTTTTGGCCAGGCCTGTGTTTCTTAGTATATGCAGCAGAGTCATGTGCAATTAATGATGTTGGCAAAAGGAGCACTGTAGAAAGAGCACGCGAAATGAGAGGTTTGATGGTTTCTGCAAAGTGCTGTGCCCATCTTTTCATGCAGAAAATGAGTAAACCATTACTCTACATGTGATTGGAGCATAACACAGCACTTTTTGATGGGGTTTGTCAGAGAGCATTCAGAAGAAGCTGTATATTAGAAAATAAATTTCATCACCCAGTTAAGAAAATATGTCTAAGGGTAGATAGGAAAAAGATAGGGAACATCCTTCATGCCATTAGAGGGGTGGATTCTGGAGTGTAAATGAGAGCCAAATCTGTTTTGTGGAGAATTTTCTCTCAATTTATCTGCATCAGGATATCCAAGTATGAGGTAATTGTCAAAAATTATCTTTGGACAGAGACTTTTCTAAGGAGCCTTTGTGATATCCTTTTCTACCTGTGTGACTGTACTTGAGCTAAAACCATCTTTAGTGGCTTTCAGCTTTAGTTTTGATAAGAAGGTGAGAGGCAATTTGGTACCAGTTTTGCACCTCTTTGGTAACATCTCTGTGTAACAGTACCTGGTCAGACTGTGCACTGTCCAAACTGTTCAGCAAAACCAGTTAGATGCAGAAATTTTCTTGCAACAATTTGGAGGAAAGATTGGATATGACCCATTTATTTCACTACCCCTTTGCTAAGAGCCTTCCTCTGTCATTCACTCTCTTCTCTTTGAGGTGTTAACATATTTGAACATTTCTGTGTCCACGAGGGCAGTTGGTGCTCAAGTTGTGCTTCTGTTCTCTGATGCCACCCATCTTCAGGTTGCACTTGTTAAGCATTAGTTTCTTTCTCATTTGTGGTGCCTGTTCCAGGCTGAACCACTTCTGGTCTCAAAACCTTGTATTTCTTTTAGGAAATGAGATCCCTTTAGTGGGAAGATCAAACTACTCAAAAACTTTGTGGGAGTGGGATGAAGCACAAACCTGTGCTTCAGTTCTGTTCCCTGTAAAGGGAAATCAAACTCTACACAACAAAAGCTTAAAGCTAAACTTGGTTTTAAACTCAGAAACTTCTAAATAATCTTCCTAACGTATTTCAAGTCTTAAACACTGTGTAAAGTGGGGTTTTCATTATTTTTTTTCCCCTAAGAGATGGATTGAGCCTTTGGTCTTAAACCTTCCAGATGATGGACAAGGTTGGGGAGAATTAGTTCTCTTCTTCTAGGGAGGTCAGAGTAACTTATTGCTGATTTTTGAGATAACTGTTGCTATTTTTCTCCAATTCTAAATATTTCCATTGTTAGATTTTTATGGAGTTGAGAAGCAAAAGTTATTCTATCAGACTGAAGCAATCTAATAAAAGCAGTTCTTTCTTAACTGTACAACAGCCAAGATATTACCTCTGATTCCTCAGTTCTGCTCCTCCTCATGTCTTACATACACTGTCCAGATAACTTTCCATAGCATGTGGGGACAGAAATAGGGAATTTATTGCCTGGATAGTTATGTAGAAAATGTCCAATTTTACCCCAAGGAAGGTGTTTCATAGTTGACCAAAGTCTTTGTAAAGTACAGTCTTCTATTCTGCTTGGAAAATCCTGGAGAAAAATATTCTCACTTTTTGTGTCCAATAAAGCACGTGAAGTAAATATGTAAAAAGAAAACCAAACTTGGAGAGTATCAATAAAATCACAGATGAAAGTAGGCAATAAATGTGTGTGTTCACCTTGGCTATAAATGGTGGCTGTGAGTTGTCCATCACTTCATCCTCCTCCAAGGAAGCTGCATGTGGGACCGGCAGCTGAACACAGATATTTGGAACCAGAGTGAACCCTCACACCAGGCCTGTGTTTGTACATAACACTGGAACAGCTGGTTTGGATTTTAAAAATTCTGTTTTTATTAGAACACTGACTCTTGTTTATCGTTATTGATTTTATTGGGTTATTATTGACTGACTGCACCCCATGGGCCTATTAGTGAAGTGCCAGTAAAGCATTAAAGGAAGACTTAGGCTTTTTTGTGCTTTGTACTTGCAACATTTGCTTTTATTGTGATTTTCAGCCAGCTGCCTGACTACAAACATGGGTAGTCTCACCCACCAGAGATTGAAAGGAGGGCAAGAAAGGAAAGAATTTTTTATATTTTCAATCTTCAGGAGAACAAAACAAAGTTTTGAGATTGTTTACTGGTTTGTTGGACTAATTTTAATTATCTGGGAAATGTTTACAGCTTTCTCATCCTGCTAAGAATTCTAGCTAATATTAGAAATAGGGCAAACTCATCAGTCTTACCCACAAAATAACAGTAAAAAGGATCTGCAGTAACTTTTATATGCTATTTGATCTTTCTGGGTGGAAAGGGAAATTTATTTTCTTATTAATGTGAATCAAATGATACATGATCTTCAGGTCAAGCCAGATAAGGATGAGGTGAACTCTGACTGGTTGGACATGAAAGTCTAGAGGCCATTAATGAAATTTTAGGTGGTATTGATCACTCTCTCCTAATATAGTATGAATTCCCATTGTATTATAATCTCATAATGGTCCTACTGATCCAAATAATCTTTCACCTTTCCTTTTGGTCTTATTTTTCTCTTTCCTACTCCATAAAAATGAAGTAATCATTTTTTTTCTGTGTATCTCAAGTGAGGGTTGGCCTTAATGAGCTGTAGCAGCATCAGTGGCACTGAGCAAACCTCATTTGTGAAGATTCCATGCCTGGAAGTGTCCAAAGCCAGGTTGGATGGGGCTTGGAGCAGCCTGGTCTAGTGGAAGGTGTCCCTGCCCATGGTAGAGGGTTGGAATGAGATGGTCTTTAAGGTCCCTTCCAACCCAAATCATTCCTGTGATTTACAAACTCCTGGAACCACCAGCCAGAATTAAAGGAAACTTCATGAATAGATGAATACATTGTAAGAATTGTGAATTGTCAACTCCTGAAGTTGTAAGAATTTCAAGTACCTCTTCCTTTTGGATGGGAAGAAAAGGAAGGGAGACTTGAAGAGCAACACAGGGGTCCTTCCTGAAGAAATGAAACTGCAGGAGCTACAGGGAAGTGGTGGAAGTGTCCTGGCATCAGAGCACAGTAGATGCTTATACTCCAGATAGAGGCAAGAAGAACTTAAATGTCCCCAAAACTGCAAGCAGCAAAGAGATGGGAATGGCAAAGAGGCCTCAAACAGGTCCACTTTCCTCTGAATGGCAGCCTGTTGCTGCTCCTGACTGCTAAAAATATCTGCTGTGGGATAACAGCAGTGGGATAAAAATAAGAGAGACTTCTACTTCTCTGTAAGAGCAAGAAAGTCACCATACATTAATTATGGAAATAATATTTTTCTCTGTCAGATCTGCTGCTGTGGGTAGTAATAGCTTCCCCTGAAAGCTGTCATACAGTGAAAATGGTGACAAGGAGATGGCTCTGCAGCATAATGTCAAATTAAACTGATGGCAAACTTCGTTCTGTTTGTGAACGGAACATCTTTGGGGTTGTGAAACCAGAAAATAGCATCTAGAATAGAATATTCAGGTACCCAGGGGTGAGCCATAGTAATGGTCAGGTGTCCACTGGTTTTAAAACTGCAAATTAAACATATTTACTGCATTGTGTCTCAGAAGGCAGGTAAATAACTCACCAAAGAGATATTTGTGTTTACTCACCTCTGCTGTGAATTTTGAGGATGGAAAGGACAGTGTGATCTCTACGGAAAAGTGCTGCTGAAAATCAGTTTGGGCTCTAAAGAGGGAAAACGTGTCTTACAGCTGCAAATCCAGAGTAACTTTGGATTTTCAAAACGAAAAAAGTTTGCTTTTCAAAATGATCTCAGTGCAGGTTCAGCTCACAAAGGAGGCTCTTGGTCCCTTTCAGCCAATGTAACATGTGAATGTGTCATTAAATGCAGCAAGTAACCCCGGGAACTTTGTTGAGAAATGAACACCATTTGATTTTAAAAGCAATCTAATTTTGTCTTTGAATGTCATGATGGGTGCAGCAGATAACAGCCAGGCATCCCCAGTCCCTCTTTCATTTGCTGGTACAATCAAACGGCGAGATGCTCTTACAATTGACTGTGCCCACAATTTTGTGCTTGACTGCAGGTGCAAAATTGAGGATGCAAAATCAGAGCACAACTTGATGATCACTTAAAAATTTGGTCCGTTGCTGTTTGCAAACCTTTGACTTCTGTCTGTTGTGTAAAATATTTTGGCTTTTTTTTTGTTTTGTTTCAGAATTGGAGCTGTTCACCAGAATTTACTCTCGGGGGTAAATAATCCACCTGCAAGAAAGTACCATATTTATACTCTAAAATTCAATGAAAATAAAAATTTTATTACTTTTAATGATCTACTCTTATAGCATTTATATAAATTCCTCCCAATAATAAATTAACCCATTGCTCCACTTATCTCAGATAAATTAGTGTTTTAGGCACTCTTATTTTTTTCTTTGAAAGCTTTTTTTTTTTTGCCTTTGAAAGCTTTTTTAATACAGTGTACAAAAAGCATTTTTAAAAATCCTGTCATGGAAATAAACATTTAAAAACTTATTTTTAATAATAACCACCCCAGAAAGCTATGAATATTATGGAAATTGGATGCTATATTTTTTAATCTGAAAAAATACACATGTTAACACATGTTTTGAGGATGGAACTAGACAGAAGTATTAATTAAGGTGTTGTTCAGTAGCAGCAATATTACACCTTGACCTGTGTGTGATATTAAACTCTTAAACTTCTGGCAAAATCAGTAATTTGCTTGTATTTGGCTAAATTCAGTAAAACCCTGTGCTAGCCAGGCAATACAATTCAGGGACTTCTTCTTTACATATGATTGAAGTAATTATTATTATTATTACTGTTAGATGAATGTCAAATATGCTAACCAAAGATTAAATATTATAATTTAGGTTTACAGCAGCTAATTAGTTATTTCTGATTAACACTAAGTAGGATTTCCCAACTTGTCCACCTCAGAAAACTAGTTAATATTCAGAGAAATGCTTTTATTTTTATAAACTTGGATTTCTATTGTAATTTTGATAACTACAAAAAAAAGCACAGTAGATTTCTGGAGCAATATTTTTCATTCTGAAGTAGAGGACCAATTTGTTGATGGAAGTCTCTTCATTCATATGCAATTCATAACCCTTTCTTTATGCTGAGGGACATTGTCTGCCTGTGCTGATGAAAGATCGACCAGAGATACTCGGTGTAGTTAATGCCTCTGTGTTGTGTTAAGTATTACAACACTCATGGGATGATGTAGGACAGCACTTGATGGGAGCTAAAAAACAGGAAAAAAAGATGTAGTTTGTGTGTTTGGTTTGTGCCTAGTTTTTTTTTTTTTGCGTCGTTATCCCAAAATACTGATTTTTATTTTTAACTAAATGTAGGATTTTATTTTTTTTAAAGAAGTGGTCTTATTGTAACAATGTCATGTTTCACTTTCCCCATCCAAATGTGCCTGGGGATGGGGAACAGACCATCAAAAGCAAGTCTAGACCTGTCCTGTGGGGGTTCTCAGAATTGTGTTGGAGTGAAAATGGAGTTTGCAGGACATGGCCAGTGAAATGAAGTGTCTACAAGAGTCCTTAAACCACTTCCCTGTTGTTTGCATACGCGTGACCTTCCCACAGTCCAATAATCTTGATCCCTGCTCTTCTGCAGATACCTGAGTTAAAGTGTAACTCTTGAGAGTTCTCTTGCGTCTTTTACGATGCTCCTCATTTTTTCCTCTGCTCCTCCTGCTGCCTCTTCCAGGACAGCTGGAATTTTTAGCGGGCACTGCAAGACTTTTTTCATCACCGAAAAGAACAAATGAACAATAATCCGACAGAAGAGGTGTAGAGGAATTTGTGGGATTTTTTTTCTTTTTCCTCCAAAGCCATTTTCCTTTCCTTCATATCTTCTCCATTTCCTCTGCTCCATTTCCTTTTCCCAGTCCTTTTCTCTCTTCCCTTTTTTTTTCTTTCCATTCCTTTATTAATTCTTCTTCCTCACATCATTTTTCTACTCACTCCTCTCCAGCCCTTGCCAGTTTTTAACAGTCCATGATTTCAGATGGAAAAATCTGTCACCAGAGCCCCTCCTCCAGTAACATTAATGGCCACTCTCGAAAGCCTGCCCTGCCCTCCGTCATCTAATTTCAGACACTGAGGGGGCAGACGAAGCAGATGGTTGGCACAGGGAAGGATGATTCACTGCTTGAAATCATGGTGCAACATTTCTGAAATTGGTGAGGGAGAAGGAGGTCTGACATTTGACAGAGCCGTGTAAAAATTGCCTGATCCAGGCAAAGTTCAGACTAATCACTTGACTGTTATTTTCCAGATGTACCGATCATATGACTGTAATTGTAAAGATTATATTGACAGTGCACCGTTTCCCAAACATGCTGTAGTCATTCCTAACAAAATGATTCACCCTCGGGATGCTCAGGTCAGGCTGCTGTGGGGGATTGTGTGTTGCCATTTATTCATCCTTGAGTTTTCCTTTTTTTATTTTTTTTTTTGCCTAGAGTCTGTTCATTCATCTACTTCCCTGTCACAGAATGTTGTAGGTTTTCAGGTACCCAGTCAATAAAACTGAGAGATAAATTTGAGTACTTCCTTTCAGGCAGATTTCTTTATACATTGGGCTGAAGTGACAAGATTTAAATATGAAAATAAAGAAGGATCAGAAATAAGAAAGGAAAATTACAGGGTATCAGCTTTTCAGCATGTACCTGATGAATGTTAAATGGGTGACTGTAATCATAGAAATAAAAATTATAAGACCCCAGTATAACTGTGGCAAATATAGGACCACGAAGATTCTCTGGATATGGTTTACATTTACCAAAATTGTGGAAATATCCACATCAAAGTTTGATTCTTTACAAGTAGCTGCTTGTGCTGTCCATTTTGGACGTCCTCTTCCTAACAGCCTTCATCCTCCCTTTGGTCTGAGCTACGTTGAAGCAGAGCAGCAAATTCCATGTGTAAAACCCTTTTAATCAGTAAAGGGACATTGATCTTGAGCATCATGGTCAGATTTCATGTCTGTAACCACCATAAACCCCAAATTCTTAACTCCCGGAGTTAAAAAACGGCTTAGGAACTAGAAAAAGTGGATGAATTTTAGATGAGCAGTTAATTTTTTTGGGTGCTCTTGAGAAATTCCAAACTCTTGTCGAGCCCTGATGTCATTTGAAATGTCTAAGCATCGAGCTTAGTGAAGTTGCTTATAATTAGTCTTGCTAATTTTTATGAGTTTTGGGGATGGCTTCCCAAATGTTCTCAGCCTTCTGCTGCTCCTTTTGCTCCGAGCACGGCTGCGAATCTCGCTACTTATTTAGATGTCAAAGTGGTAACTGAAATATCCTTAAATGTCAATGCAGTTTCTGTTTAACACCCTTGAAAATTAGGCCTTTGTTCGCTGTATCGTGCTAAAATTGGGGCTAAAGAAGGAGAGAAGAGGTGGAAGAACTTGATTTGCAGTTTTCAATTACTTAACTCCTTTGAATTCTATGGGTAAAAGTTATGCCCCTGGTTGTTAAGGGTAAATATGTTAAAGAATGGACAAAAGTCTAGATCATTTCATATGATTTCTCAGCTGAAAGGCTGGTTCTGTTGTCTCAGATAAAATTAACACCTGGAAAGCTTCAAAAATGAAGGATGTATTTCCCAAGGGGTTCAGATGTCTCAAACTCCTCGAGATGGAGAATAGGAATGAAAACATAATGAGCTGGAAAGTATGGAGCTAAATGAAAATATATCATCTCAAAGAAAAAGTTGGGAGCAGGGGATAGACTGAAGCAGCTCCAACTAGGGAAGAGCAGGAACATGGGGAAGACCTTAAATGAACCTTTGATAAACAACTGTTAAACTTGTGGGCTGAAAATTTCTATGAAATAGAAACGATGGAGTTTTTATTCTCCTCGTAGACCTGGTGACTTTTTCCTCTGGGAGAGTAATAGTGGTGTTAGTTATGAGAAACCTGGAAGAGCAGGTGGGACCCGGCTGTGGAAATCCCTGCACATCATCAGGTGCTCAGTACAATTAAAATTGTCTTACATTTACTTTGGTGTTTATGTAGGTACTTAAGAGTCTGAGTCCATGTTCCCAGATTAGAAAATGCTGGTCTTGGGGTCTTATTGAAGAGTTATGGAAATTAATGCAAGGAGCTTTCAGTCCTCAAGAAGCTGTGGGAAGGAATTCAGTAACCCTCGCAGTTGGAGTGTTGATTTAAGATAATACGGAAAAAACTTAAATGCATTATTTCTGTTGTTTTCTAACTGAAAACCTGCATTCCCTAAGTTTATAGAGCTTTGGATTTTTCTTTTTTAAATTGAAATGTTGTAGTTGGGATTTTCTTTTGGCAAACCAGTAGCTGGATTGTGCTCCTGACCAGGGTGTCTCATGTGACTTTGATGTCCAAGATCCTTTTACAGCAGTGAGATCCAGTCAATACAATAAATGGAGATGAGAAAGCATATCATGGAATCATTAAGGTTGGAAAGGACCTCTAAGATCATCAAGTCTATACCCACCCAAACCAGATCCCTGAATTTGGTCTTCTGAGTTGCTTTTTGCACTGAATGAACTCGATTGACTCTCTTTTGGGCCATGGGGGACATGGATGTGCCCAATAAAAACGCAGAATTCATCCAGTGCCTTCAGCTGGAGCTGAATTTCCACTTGTGTGTCTTAATCCTGAGTATTTTTGGTTCTCACTGGACCAAGAAAAAAAATCCTGGACCCTTGGCAACAGGGAGAGTCAACTTTGATGGGGGCAGGAGGGTGAGGACCTGCCCCAGGATAGGGACCAACTTCAGCACCTTGTTAGAACTTTCTTCTTTTAAATTAATTCTTTTTGGCTCAAAAATGCCTTTGGAATGAAGGTAATTGAAATTGTAGGGTTGTAATAACAACCACCAAATTCTCATTATTTAGTGTAATAGATGGGAAAGGCCGAGAAGTAGAAAAGGTAAATATTGACTTTCATGCATTTAAGTTTTATTTGTGTGATGCTGGTCCAAAATCACCAAAATAACTCATGACACTTTCTATAAAAGTGTGTGTGTGTATATAACTTTGGCCATTATAAAAAAGGTGAGTTTCTTAGTCACCCAAAAATGAACCCTCTCACAGCTTATGGAAAAGCTGCTGGCACACCTTTGTCCTGTCTCACTAATCTAAACCTTTAAAGGCCAAATAGGACTTTTCATAAAACATAACTTAATGATTTTTATCTCTCAGTGAATTCTGGGAACCTGTCCTACCTGATGCTGCTGGATTTGATAAATATAGGGAGCTTTCCTCTTCCCAGCCCTTGTCTTTGGGAATGTCATTCTGAATAAAAACTGCTAATTTCATAGTCTCATCAAAAAAACAGAGGAAAGGAAGGCAAATGGTAGGTTTGGATGAGAAAAACTGATACAATTTGGTCTGGCAACATTTAGCTGAGAACTTATGGAAGTCTGGTTTACTCTCTAGGAATAATCACAATTGCCTTTTAATTTTTTTTCAGGATATTACTTGTACTTTCCCTTTTATGACTTGAAAAATAAATATATTTATCATTGTAGTCAAATGTTAATGCATGTTTGGTTATTTTTGAGCCTTTAAACTTAAAGGAACTGTCAAGAAATTATTGACTGCCTTACAAAAGGTTCAACTTTTTGCTGGGATTTGGGTTCATACAGAGAATTTTACTCTATCCCGATATATATATATATTAGTACAAATGATCTTTTAGTAACATTTTACACAACTTTCTATTCCTGAAAGTGTATATATTGATAGATTATGGGAATGTATTGTTTATAGGAGTTGGCAAATATCAATATGCTGTTCTTGATCATTAGAAAACTAGAATTAGATCTGAATTTCTGAGTGGTTTGTAGGCAAGGATTATTTTAAGAGAATTTGCAGAACTTGCAGAAAGTGTGCTTGTATGGAAATTAAGCTGCTCTGATTAACCACAAAATTTGGGTTGAACAGCTCTCTGTCCAAGAGAAAAAATAAATACAGTATGGTTTGGAGGATACTTTAAAGGTTAAAATCAGCTTCAACACCCAGTAATAGTTCAATACAGGAAAGATGATGGAGGGAGTTATGACTATACCCTGGTTTTCTGAAAGGAAATCATAGAATCATAGAATGGTTTGGGTTGGAAGGGACCTTAAATCTCCTCTCATTTCAAACCTCTGCAGTGGGCAGGGACACCTTCCACTAGCCCAGGTTGCTCCAACCTGGCCTTGGACACTTCCAGGGATGGGGCAGCCACAGCTTCTCTGGGCAACCTGAGATCTGTGTGTAACTCAGTGACAAGAACTGGGGTTTTGCTCAACTTTTTTTGATTTATCTGTGGTTTCCTTTTCACTTTAACTTAGAAAAACCAACTGCCAGGAAAAGAACACGACCTCGTGTTCTGCCTCTGGGGAAAATCCGTGTCCCATAGAATCATGGAAAAATGCCCCTGGGGGCTTTTAGGCATCATAATGTCCAGCAGCATCTATACAGCTCTACCAAAAGATGTCTCTGGCCAGCAGGACTCTGCCAGGGAGCCCTGCCAAGCTGTGTCCTACCCAGCCAAAAGGCTTTTCCTAAAAAGCCCATTGCTTGAGCACAGCCTGACCTTAGTTGGCTCCTGAGATCAGGGTCATACCATGGTATGGCAGAAGTTGTATTCCCATGTTGTGACCTATTCCTCAATATTGTATGGGATAACTTTGTCTGGGGTCAGGATTTGGTGGCTGTGCTGTGCAACGAGACGAAAAGCCCATGGAAGGATCACTGGAAAATGCAGTGTAGAACAGGATCATAGAAAGTCCAGAGCTGGAAGGAACCCATGAGGATCATCCAGTCCAACTCCTGGCCCTGCACAGGACACCCCAACAATCCCTCAGGGCATTGTGCAAACCCTCCTGGAGCTCTGGCAGCCTTGGGGCTGTGCCCACTGCCCTGGGGAGTCTGGTCGGTGCCAACCACCCTCTGGGGAAAGAACCTTTTCTAATATCCAACCTAAACGTCCCTGACACAGCTTCAGGCCATTCAAAGCAAAGAACAGCAACACAGCAGGATGGACTCACACTATGTATCTCTGTATTTACGTATTTCTTCCTGGTTTTAACTACAATTTGAGTTTGCTCGTCCCATTCACTGCAAAAAGGCCAAGTTCACAACTGGGCTGCAAACAAGCAAAAGAAAAAAAAAAAAACAACCTGGGATTTCCACAGTGAGCCCAGAAATCTGTTTCCCATCACTCAGCCAGGCAGGGCACTGTTGTGAGCTGTAAATGTGCTTTTTCCTCCGTGTGGGCAATGAATCAGCAAATGCTTCAGGAGTTCAGGGGGAAATGTCAGGTGTTATTTCAACAGTGGGGTTTTCACAAGCACCGGGGTGGGTCCTCACAGAGGGGACCAGCCTGGTCATGTTAACGCCCTTATCTCTCCCCCTCTTGAAATTGGGAAACTAATGCCTCCCAAAGACACGCTGCCTACTTTGGTTAATTGATGCCTGACCACAAACTGCTTAATAAATAAGTTCTGTCTGGAAAATATTATTCCCTGAAATCATGTCTGTATTACCCAAAAGTCAAATTAAGTAATTGAGAAAGCATCTGCTGTGTGGAAGGATGTTTGTTTGTTTGTCCTGTGTTTTGTGGTGGTTTTCTTGTTTTGTTTGGTTTTTGGTTTTTTTTTTGATTTACCAGGACAATCACTGTAGCATCTGTCTGGGAGGAGGTTTATTTGCAGAACCACAGCTCAAAAACTTGAGATGAGGGGGAGCATTACAAAGAAATGGCATGGCTTTCAAATGAAGGCTACAAATAGGTTTGCAACTTTCTTCTGTCTTTGGTAAATTACCCAAGTGAGGCCAAATCACATTCCTAAAGACAGTCCCCTGGCATCCTTCAATAAACAGATTTTGCCCTGTGTATAAAATGTTTAGCTCAGTGCTTTATGAAGTAAAGGTCATCTGAACAGAGATGTTGCAATAAAGGGCTGCCTGAAAGTGCCTCCACTGAGCGTGAACAGCAGCAATATTGCCTTGAAAACTCTGGATTAATTGATTAAACTTCCAACAAACTAATTTTAATTAGCCATACTAGCTTAACTTTCTTCTTCCTTTTTATGATTCTAAAGGTTTATTAGTGATGCATGTACATCCACAGTTATTTATCATGAAAATTATTAAGGTGTGAGAGAGAAATATGAATATTACACAAACTTTGACTGTTTAAATGAATGTTTTCTGCTAAAATACACCTGCCCTTAGCTGGTAGGTAAAAGAACAAACACCTTTTTCATTGCTATTGGTCCTTAACATTCATGTACTTGCACCCTAAAATTACTCCTAACTCTTATGTCACTCTTGGAGCTCTTAGAAAAGAGTCACTGCACATATCAAAGACACATGGAGTCCCTCTTTACCTCTTATTTATGTTTTTTTGTAACAGTTCTTGAGGGTTGTGAACACCCTCATTATTTATGCAGCATATTTGATTTAGTAGGTTTAAGCTGCCTGGTAATTAATTATCCGTCCCACTGCTGATTGTCCCCAAAGTGAATCATAGAATAGTTTGGGTTGGGAGGGACCTTTGAAGCTCATCTTTAAAGTCCAACCTGCTGCGATGGGCAGGGACACCTTCCACTAGACAGGTCACCCAGAGCCCTGTCCAACTTAACATATTTGATATCTTTTCATACCTCGTAGAGCAAAAGCTTTGGATCTTTATGCAACAGCCCTTATTTCAATTCTGTAATCATGAAATTAAGTAAAGACGGACCTTTTGCCTTGGCGTGTTCATGCAAATGGATTTTAGCTATGAAATATTTATGCAATGGCTGTAAATATGATATTTTTCTCTCATTTTAACTAATCTTTCAGTAGAGGTATTAATGTTTGAGGCTTACATGGAAATAGGATCTAAGCTTAACATAAGAGCTCTAGAGAAAGGGAGTGGTGTGAAGACACCATTGTTGGTCTGCAATTTTGGTTTGAGTGCAATGTGGTTCTCTCATGGTTTTTATAACCAAGTTCATCCTCCTGCTGAGACTGGACAAAACATTCTCTACCTTGCTTTTTGAAGGGTATCAAGGACTAGGCTGTTTGTCATGTCTGAAACACAACTTGTGTCTGGAACAACATGTCTTGTGATCTAGGACATGGTGTTCCCACTTCTGATACTGCACTTGGTGATCACAGAATCCTAGGAAGGAACCTTAAAGATCATCTTGTTCCAACCACATCACAAGCACATTGTTCCCTTCTGGGTGTGTTTCTTCCCGTGCTGGATTGGAGAAGTTGCACTTTGCCTCTTCAATTCTAAAATGTTTTGATCTACTGACAAAACACGCGACAGAAGCAACACGTTGGGAGGTTTTTGGTTCTGTGCCACGTGTTTAAACACTGTATCACCAGAGAAATGGATGCATTTCAAAGGGTGGTAGGAACTTGGCAGGAGCCATTACTTTATACAGAGGTAAGAGATGACAGATGTGCTGCTCCTGCATCAGGACAGTGGGGCTGGTGCTGGGTGAAGCCTTGGGATACCAGGCACCAACCTTGGACTCGCTGAGCTCAGAGGCACCAGGGCCTTGTGGAGGGACAAGGTGCCCGTGGTCTGCTGGTTGCCCATATCTCCATTCTGTGTATAACGGGCTCCCTCTGAGGTTTTCAGACCTGGAAACAGCTGTTCCACAAAACGAAAAGAATGGGAGTAGCTCCTGAGCAGAGCTGAGCATCCCCTGTTTCACTGAAGCCTCATCCTGGGGCTGTGGTCATCATGAACTACCCATCCCTCCTGCTTAAGCCAGTGCTGCTGCTGAGGGGAAACCCATCATCTCTCACTTTGGGCTTGGTGTGAAAGGAGTGTTCCATTGACTCTGAGGTTAACTCAGCATAGTGCTAAAAACACCAAGGAAACTCAAGGGTTCAATCCCTGATGGACTAAGAGTTGGATTTGATGATCCCTGTGGGTCCCTTGCAACTCAGAGTAAACCATGAGTGATCTCTGTGATCTCTTAAAGTGTTCCAGATGTGTTTTGTGGGGTAAAGATGATAATGGCATCACACACCGAGTGGTGCCATGTCATGAGCTCTGCCAAGTGCCTGCTTATGGCTCGTGTTTTGGGCATTGGAACGGGCTGCCCAGGGAGGCAGTGGAGTCACTGGAGGTGTTGAACAAGAGACTGGATGTGGCACTCAGTGCCATGGTCTAGTAGACAAGGTGGTGGTAGGTAAAAGGTTGGACTCAATGACCTCAGAGGTCTTTTCCAGCCTGGGTAATTCTGTGATTCTGTGTCTGTTTTGCTGCAGCCCACCAGGTTGGGAAGGAGATGCCTTAACAAACAGCTTCTCCCTCTAATAGGAATTTGGGACCATCGGTCTGCACTCCAGTGCCAGCGAGTTGTCACCAGTCTTAGGACTCAGGTTACCCACAAGTACATGCTGTAGACAGTCTAAACCCTTCAGGGAATCTGTGTTAGGAACAACAGAAAAGGAAGCCTATTCTGGGATTGTCATTTAATCTGAATGTCAAGGTAGTTGAAAGAAAAAGGGGGGTTGAGGAGGGAGGGAAGCTTCCAACACTGTGTTAACTCTGCTGTGGGCACTGGGAGAAGGTGCTCAAAACCACTTTCAAAACATGACACGGGGACAAAATAACCTCCATGCCTCTTCTGACTTCAAACCTGTCTCCCCTGACCCTGCAGTGGGGTAACAGCCAGTTTGTTTCACGAGAGCTGGGCTGAGAAAATGTTTTGATTAACTAGAATAGCCCCGTTTATTTAGGTGTTGCAAATTTTGGGCAAAGGCCACAACTATCTTTAAATTAGACACTGTAATAGGTGTTGATTGTGCAACGTGGACTTGGAGCTTTAGTATGGGAATGTTAAATTTATTACAGTACCCTCTGAGCTGGGGTCTCACTTGCCAAATAGGCTAATCCACTAATTCACTTCTCTTTGAGCTGCTCTCAGAACAAAACCAACTTTCAAACATTTTCCATTTGCAATTGTAATCAAAGGACAAGCAGTGATACAAGAAATGAAGCAATGTGGGTGAAGTAGAACAAAATCATTTAGTGGGCTACTGGAGGAACAATTTAAAGTGTTTAAACATGCCAAAAGGAAGGAGGGGGAAGACCAGAATTCCACTTTCATGAACAGTGTATCAGAAAATAAGTGAAAATATAAAGTGCTGGCTGGAAATCTGAGGTGAGGGTTTTCTATTTTATGTATTTAAGGATTTAATGCATTTGAAAACTTGGCAAGCCAGTTTCAGTGTTGGAAGCATGAACTGATATTGTACACATGCCTAACGTGGCTCCTCATTCCAAGGGGATGTCTGGTTTGGATGGCACAGGGAATGAATGTGAGTTAAAACAGTGTTAATGGGGTTGAAGAGAACTGATCAGAGATCAATAACTGTTCTTGGGAAGAAGCACTAAGGTGGCAAAGAGATTTTATCACCTGATGGCTAAGGTAGAAATAGTGTAATGGTGAGGACTGGGATTTTATAGTACCAGTGGAATTTGTGGTTTCTCTTCAACCACACACTTTTTAAATTTTTTTTTCTAATAAAGTATGCAAAATGTTCCCAAACTAGCTTCTTTTTCTGTCTTCTTCTTAGTTCTTTTATTCCCTCCCAAATGTCATAGGAAACCCTCCAGCTCTCTTCTCCAGGCTCAATTAGTGCTTTCAGTTCCTATTAGGTTTCCATATCCATCTGACCCTCCCTGCAGGGTTCCAGGGCCCTCCACAGCCCTCTTGGCCTCTGCCTTCCCACCAGCAGGACTCTGCTCCCTCCAGGTCCCTCCCAGGCATCCAGCCTGAAGGCATGGATGGAGTATCCTCTTGCTCTTAATCATTGTTGATTAAAGTCAATTAAAAACTGCTTTTCTGTTTGCTTTAGGAACATGGGACTGCTCCCTTGGGTAGCCCATGGGTGCTGCAGGTTGCTGTCCCGCCAGACCTGCTTGGTGGCAAATGGGACCTGGAAAGGAGTAGAGAAGTATTCACCAGATCTTTTCCTGGTGAATATTACAGCTTTTTTCCCCCTTAGTTTATCTCCTGTTAAATATTTTCTTCCAGTTGCGATTTGGTTCTTTTGACGGAGTTTTTTTGTGGTTCTTTGCTTTTGGTTTGTTGTTTGCTTTTTGGGTTTTTTTTTCCTCGGAGTTTCTTGTACCTGAGGATCAATTTTTCAACTGTGGTGTAGTCTAGAAAAATGAATTCTGATGAGGACAGGGGTGGAGAAAGGGAATGAAGCAGATACAAAAGTTTTTAGCTTCTTCATCCTGTCAGAGTGAGGGCTGAGACATTGTGCTCTAATTTTATATGGACTTTGGGATATGGATTTATCACCAGGGAAGAGAAAGATGTTGAAATTAGAGGCAGTAGTGCACATTTATCCTATTCCTTTCCAACTGTGGGAAGTTTTGGGTCAGTGCTTCCTTAATACAGGTAGCAACTCTTAACCTGCGTGGCTTTTGTAAGAGCAAGAGGCCCTTCTGATCATATTTTTGTCTTTTCTGGACTAATTAAGAGCAGGAGAAACTCATTTAGAGATGGTCACTACTTGGGTTGCTCTCAAGGTTATTATAAGTTTTGTTTGTTGGTTGCCCAGAGAGGCTGTGGGTGCTCCATCCCTGGAAGGGTCCAAGGCCAGGTTGGACAGGGCTTGGAGCAACCTGGGATGATGGAAAGTGTCCCTGCCCATGGCAAGGGGTGGAATGAGATGATCTTTAAGGTCCCTCCCATCCAAAACATTCTGTGATACCATTGATGATTCACAAAGTGGAAGGAGAGAAGAGTGGAAAAAAAAAAAGGTGTTGCCAAATTCTCCTTTTTCCTCCATGAAATTTCTCCTGGTCCCAGCACAGGGATTCTATCCCAAATTGGGGTAATAGATATATATTGTTACTTGAAACAACTAGATGAACATTTAACTGCCCAGGAGCTTTTTTCTGTGTGTTGTTACAAAGGTATAAACCCCCTTATAAACACCCTTAAATGATGAGTTGGGGTTAATGGCCCTGAGCTGAGCTTTGAGCCAGCACCCCCTCCCAGATGGTCATTAATCCTCAGATCCTCTGTACATTGCTCATTACTGCTTAAAGATAATATTTTGCAGCATTTTTAAAAATTCTGTGCTGCAGTTCCTTTCGGACACCTGTTATTCTGCTTCCAAGAAGGTGTCTAACGTGGCAAAAAATGTGCTTTATTGCACCCCTGTAGCCCCTGTGACTGTCGAGCTGGAGCTGAGGTTTACAAAGCAGGACAGCTTTTAAAAAAACATGTATACATAACATTGCATACATAATAGATGGGAATGGTTCCAAAACAATCTATTGCATAATTACCTAATTAATACAATCTGTAATAATTAAAAATCCTTTGGAGAATTTGTAAAAACATTTTACCATGCGTGTGTCATAGATAATTTTTAGACTCGGTGTCTCAGCTGTTTGCTTTTTCTTCTTCTTTTTTTTTTTTTTTCTTTTTAATTTGGTCTTTCAAATTGCCAACAGTCTTATTGCTGCTTTGTGGCCCAGGCACTTAACAAATTTCATTTCTCAAATGGAAGGGACCGAATTTTCTCCCCAGAAGTGCAGTTCACAGGCAAGGGCAACATTCAGCGCTAACTTTTCTTTTGCAGAGAGACAAACACAAAAGGCAGGTTTAAATAAGTGTATTTCAAGGGCTCTTTTCAACTGTTGGGAAGAGTTAATAAAGGAAAATAAAAATTTCAAAGCAACAAAAATTGCTTTGGGCTCCACTTTTAAATCAAGACAGAAAAATTGATTTTGCAGATACATTATAACCCTACTCATCTCAAAATGGTCCCACAGTGCAATTGTATCAGTGGTGCTTATTTATATTTATATCTATATCTAGCAGATATTCTGGAGCATTATATAAACCTCTGCTTCTGGAAGTATCAGCTACGTGGCCTGGGGTGACTCCTGTTTGTATGTTTGAGATGTACAGGCAGGACATGAGGTCCGGGCCCAAAATTGCTTTTAACTTCCCTGGGAGTGTCTAAGGCCAGGTTGGACGGGGCTTGGAGCAACCTGGGCTAGTGGAAGGTGTCCCTGCCCATGGCAAAAGATGGACTAGATGAGCTTTAAGGTCCTTCCTAGCCCAAACCATGCTGGGATTCTGTGTCTCTCTTCAGCAGAGCAGCCCTGCAGTGGAGCACAGGAGCAGTATTTGCCCCCCAGATGCACCATTTCAAGTCAGTTCTCCTTTCTCTGCCTCTAAGACAGCATGGGAAAGCTTTTTATTTCCCTTTACATTTCCTTCTTTTTAAAGGAACCCAACCAGGCATCACAAGTAAAGGGGAATGATGAAATCTGTACTGTCCTGGACAACCCCACTGCCTGCAGCTGATGCCAGGGCTAAAAGCAAAAGGTTTTTCCTCATTTTTCTCTCTCTGTGATACCTGAAATAAAATGGTTTGAATTAGTTAAATGTGGCTTAAAAGACTCTGTCTACCAACACCTTAATATCAGGTGATTCCTGGCTGTGAGGGTGGAGAGGCCCTGGCACAGGTTGCCCAGAGAAGCTGTGGCTGCCCCTGGATCCCTGGAATGTCCAAGGCCAGGTTGGATGGGGCTTGGAGCAACCTGGGCTAGTGGAAAGTGTCTCTGCCCAGGGCAGGGGGTGGAACAAAATGGTCTTTAAGGTCCCTTCCAACTCAAACCATCCTGTGATTCTATAATTGTTTGTAATTGGGTCATCCTGAGATGTGTAACCTTGACTAAATTATTACCAAACTGTCATGAATTCAATAGTCACACAGCAAACCCTGCAGACACACAATTTGTGCCATTAAATCTCATCCTGGCTCCTTCTCAGTGAAAAAAGTTTTCTCTGAATAAATGATTAAGCCTAGTGGACAGCGTTAAGTGTGTGGTCAATGCAGGAGGTGCTCAATGAATAATTATTAGAAAATAAAGGATTTTTGCTTTATCGAAGTGTGGGGTTGCATCTAATTGATTCTTAATGGTGAAATCCATTTTTCACCTCAAAAGAGCCACTAATAGTTTTGTCAGCTGGGTTTGTTATTTAGCTTTGCAGGGGCTGGAGTCTTTAGTACCTGAAATGAAGAGATTCACCTTCCTGTACTCCGGCTTTTTAGAAATCCAGCAGGGAATTTACCAGGGAAAGCAGGTTGGAGGATTTGCCTTTTGGGTTCATTAGTGATCATTGCACATCAGCTGACAGAAAAAATCCCAAAATAACAGAGCAAAGAGCGAGGGTTCCATCCAAAATCCCAGTCTTTTGCATTATAGCAGAAAGCAGGCAGTGAATGATGGGGACTGAGCACGGTGTTGTGAGCGACAACGTTGTTGGGTTTATTTAATGTTGGTAAAACTGTGGTGGAAAAATATAAAGGGGAGATTCCGAAGTTTGGACTCCTGGAGGAGATTTTGGGGTTATTTTCTTTTGTTTCCTGAGGGTTTTCCTTGGTGCTGGCTGACATGTGCTCTCTGGGGGGTGTCCTTGGCTTGTCAACTCAGCACATGAACATTTTCTTTCTGGAGATCACCTGTAACTCGGAGCTGTAACTGAATTTGGGCTTTTTCTCACGTAACTGTCTTTCCAAAGCAGGGCAGTATTTTCCAACCTCCCTGACCAAAGTGCATGAACATTTGTTTTGGACTCAAAGTTGATAAACAAGGGTGGAAGATCAGTCCCCAAACCATGGGACTGTGGTTCTCCGGTCACCTCTTCCCTGCACGAGGACTGTGAGGAAATCCCCCTCTCTCAGTGCCACTATCACTCTCCCCGTGACAAATTCTGCTCATATTTTTGGCAGCAGGGTGCAGGCAAGTTAAGGAGCTGTTGTGTTCTCCCCATGCACCTAAGATATTTAATTCTGTCAGCAGAGGTTAAGTAACTTCTTGATTTTTCATAACCCAGGCAACTAAAATACTTCTTTTTTTTTTAATGTCTATTTTGCAATCCCTGAATCATATGATCAGCCTAAGGATATACATTTTGCAAATGAAACTGGATTATTATTAGTCTTGGCTATTTCAGCATGGGGAAGAAAGGAGAAAAAAACATTACTTGCAGGTTTTTGCAGACTAGTTGCAGTTTAACAACTTCTCAAATACACACCAAGGAAGGTGATGACCACGTGAAATAGTTTCTTGTGCACAGGGTGATTCTCTTAAATGATAAATTGGAGTGACCTGAAATGCCACTTCTGGTCCACAAAATAAAATATTAAAACAAAAACCAAACCATATTTGGTGTTTAGATGAAAAGGAAGACACATATTTCTATAATTTGTTATATTTTTTTTTCCCCACTGGCAGGAGATTTCTTGAGAGAAATTGTGCCAGCAAATTAGCATTTCCAGTGCTTTAATATACATTCCTGGAGGTATCCTTTTCCAATGAGAGCACTTCTGGGAATGACAGCAGCATGCTTGGTACTGCTCCAGCTGTCTGGCAGGGAGGTGTGCTCAGCATCACTTGCCTTTCAGTGGTTGTTGAAGGACACCTGTGTCTTATTTGCTGTGTTATACCTTGGAAGTTTTGACTCTTTAAAAGGATAACACGTCTGCCAGGCAGATCTTGGGAACCTGCCACAACTCAACTGCTGACCTGTAACTCCTCCTGAAGTCACCACTCAGGTGTCACAGATCACTTCCAGTAATTTTTTTTGATGGCCATAATATGGCCATGACTAATGTTGTTCTTGCTACACTCTTGGTTCTGTTTCCACGTGTCTTTTTGAACAGTTACACTAATTCAAAATGAGCAGTGGCTGTTGAAATTGCCTGTGACCTGGTGGGCCAAGAGGAGGTAGCACATCATCTGAAAGGCTACAGTATGTTTTGTGACATCATCGTGACATGATATAAAACATCATGTGACAGCTCCTGTTGCACAGGTGTCATTACATTTTGCAATCAAAAGGCTGCAGATGCCTTTTGTCAGTTTGTTAATTGGCTCGTGTTCCTGTGTGGGAACCTCCATCGCCCTCACCTTGGTGACACGTAGAGGGATGAACTCGATGGTGCTTCCACCCTCACACCCAGGGCCAACCTGTCCCATGCCAGCTAAAGCTGCAGCTCAGAGGAGACACAACTCTACTCTGATTTGTGGCATTATCTTGGCTGGTTTTGACTTTGTGGTGATTTTATAATGATAAAAGGTGAGAGAATTGGGATCGTTCAGCCTGGAGAAGAAAAAGCTTTGGGGTGACCTAATTGTGGTCTTCCAGTACCTGAGGGAGGTACAAGAAAGATGGAGAGAGACTATTTACAAGGGTCTGGAGTGACAGGACAACAGGGATTGGCTTCAGGCTGACAGAGAGTAGGTTTAGATTGGATATGAGGAGGAAATTGTTGGCTGTGAGGGTGGTGAGGCCCTGGCACAGGTTGCCCAAAGAAGCTGTGGCTGCCCCTGGATCCCTGGAAGTGTCCAAGGCCAGGTTGGATGGGGCTTGGAGCACCCTGGTCTGCTAACCCATGTGTCCTGCCCATGGAAAGGGAGTTGGAACTAATGATCTTTAAGGTCCCTTCAAACCCAAACCTTTCTGTGATTCTGTGGTATTTAAAGGCTTAAGGGCTGCTCTCTATGCTGGAAAATTTTCTACTGATCCCAGCTTCATCCAGTGTTAACTCTGATTCAGGAGCTAGAGCCAGGTTCTGAAAGTTGAATAAAATTAGGTAATATAACAGTTTTTAATGCCTTGGACCCAGTGATCAGCATGTCCAGTGGGGAGGGAAATAACCTTCATCTGGACTGGAGAGGTGCCTCCAGCAGGACTTCTTAGGTCTTGCTCCTGCAAACTGCTGGTAAAGTTGGTAAAGCTCTTGTGACAAATCTGAGAAAATGAGGCTCTGAATAATGATACCTTGGCATGCAAGGAAAGAAGGAAGGCACATGTTAATAGTAGTGATAGGTAAGATTAAAAAAAAAAAAGGGTGGGTGGGCAAAGGAATTGTACTAAGGAAGCTGTAGATCTGATTATTTTTCCTAGTGCTTTTTTTTTTTCCCCGTTGCCTTCAACTGAACCAGAATTTCAGTTCTTAAATTTTAGGGTTTATCTGAACTTTTAAATCATACTGAGTGCTTGGGCTGTACCTTTTTCTTTTGTTTTTAAAAAAAGGAAACTATTTTCTGCTGCTACCTAGAAATGTAGTTTTACTTGTTCCACAGAGTTTACCCTACAAAATACTTGGCAGTGCAGCAAGATTTTCATTTGTACTCAGTCCTGTTGCATGTCACCATCTCAAAGGTCTTTTCCAACCTAAAGGGTTCTATGATTCCGTGCCCTGTCGCTCTCAGTTGGCTTGGTCTGTGAGTGGGAGCTGCTGCCTCCCCTGGCACAGCTCAGAGCTCCCTCCTGGCTTCCTTAAGTCCAATAGACCCACAAAAAGCTGTGAAAGTGCTTTTCTCTGAACCAATCATTGCATCAACCCCGGGAAGTGCATCTTTAATATACAAATATACAACCCCCCTGCCCCTCTCGCAAGACCTATTCCCCAATTTCTAACTTTGTGTAAAGTTGAAATACTTGACTTGGCCTGTTATAAGCTTTAAAGGAATAAAGTCCAACATCCCTCATTATGATTTACTGATGCTGAATAGAAATCTTTCCCATCTAAAATCACTCTGGGCTATCAAGGACTCAACCTGAAGCAACGAGAGTGTTACATAAGGATCAAATACAGCCCATAATTAACCAATGCTGGCTTTCTGTTATTACTGGCAATTTACAATTACAGTCCATTTGCACAGTGCTTTCTTCTGTGATTATCCCATGGAAATTTGTGATAACTATCAGTAAAGCTTACATTGAAACTTTTATTTTGAAGCATGAGAACAAGATAAGCTCTCGGAGAATTTTACAGGTGTTAGGAAAATTGGTTAAGGAATTATCATCGGTATTTTCTTATTCATGTTGTTACCCACCCTTTTTTCTTGAGTAGGAGCACTTTGCTGGTACCTTTTGATAAGAGTTTTCAGGTAATTAGTAATCTGTGACTCCTTGCACTTTTCTCTTTAAAAACATGTACATTTAAGACAAATGAATTATTTGGATTGTTTTATACAAGGAGCTTTATGAAAATCACTTTCTTGGGGTTTAAACCCCTGATTCAAGCTTGAATCTTTCTTATGCTTCTGGATAAATCATCTCTTCAGTTCTGGTTAATTTTCTCCTCTCACTCCTCCCTGGTTATCTAAAAATACTTTAAGGAAAAACTTCGAGGTGGTGTTTTTCCCCCTCCATTAATGGTGTGATGGAGCAGAAACTCGTGGAGAAAATGAAGTCATGAAACCTCAGACAAATGCAAGTAAAAGTAAATGACCAAAAAAGAAGCGAGGTGTGGAGTAGGTAAAATTTTAGTAGCTCTGGAATACTGATGCCTGGTACATTCGTTGCAGATGACATGATTCATATACTTTTATTGGACACAAAGTTTATTTTGCAAATTATGGATCATTTGATACCAGTGGGATGGGGGCTTTAGGAATACTTGAGATATTAGATGGATGCAAATGAACCAGGTAGTGAATATTGGTTTGATATTGGTCAGAGACTAGATTTTAGCCTTCATTTTAGGAGATATTTAATACAAGAAAATATTCCTGATAATTTTTTTAATGGTGTGCAATGGAGCATTGTTTAATTTAATGCCATATAAGCTGGACAAGGAAAAGTTCAGTAGGGCAAGTGCACTTGGAATGCTTTATAATTTGTTCCTTAAATAAGAGTGAGGCAGCTGGACTCCCAATGTCAGGCTTCCCAAATGAGGAATCACTGCATCTGGATACATGAGGAAATATGATGTCAGGCAATCCACAGCTCCAAAAAACTGGACATAAATCTCCAACAAGGTACCCCCTCCTTTGGATAAATATAAGACTGAAAGGTCTTTCCTAAGGAGAAATGGGATGAGCCCAAAGTGACACAATATTGAGTCTGGAGACATCAGGATTGCTGGAGGAAAGGAGGGAGGTGTTCTGAAGGGAAGCCAAAATTTGTTTTAATAACAAACTCAGGTTAAAAGGTAAGATGGAGATGGTCATTTATCCAAAGAGTCCAATAAAATGTGTCCAGTTTTGTTTGCTTTAGGTCTGGTGTTATCAATTTGGCCATTTGACCTCCATTATTTATGTTCAGTAAGGGATGCCTGCCATCACTTTTATGGGAACATCACTAAGAGAGACAGTCACTGATCTGTTGTTTCTCAAGAAAACACCCAAAAAACTTCAAACCACAAACAAACCCAAACAAAATCCCTTTTCATTAAAAAAGAAAAAAAAAAGAAAGCCCAATATGGTCAAAAATTCTGTTGGAGTGATTAATGCTTATCTGAAAAACTTAGTGAGAATGCTGGTAGCCAAAATTTACAGTGGAACTCATAGAATATTGTGGACATACAAACTGCATAAATAAGTTAATATTAAAAATACAAATTTGCATTTAAATTGGGAGCTGAGCAAAGGCTTCTCGGAGTTGAACAGGTCAGAGAGCCTCTGGCCAGGGTGCTGCATGGTAAACTTCCATGAGCCAAGTTTAATTTAAGACACAGTTCTCTGTGAAAATGAAAGCTTTGCTTGGAACACTCAGAGGGAGGTGTTTTTCATGTGTGTCCATTCACAGGTGTCTAATTTTATTCTGCATAAATTTGCTGTGAATTTGACCACAGCCACCAGTAGGAGATGAGTTAAACCAGTGCTGATCATTTCAATTGTCTGGTCAAAATACCTTTGTTGAAAAAATTAAGGGTTTAAATACCTCCAAAAATGAAGAAAGAGGGGAAGTGATATGGATAGAAATAGTAAGAAGATCAGGGATGTGACAGAAGAAATCTTGAATTGAAATCCTGACACAGAACCCTTTGGGGCAACTGCCCACCTTAGAACTCTTTTCTTTAGGGAATTATTTAACAAAATAATTTTTCTTAGGGAAATTATAACTTCTTTCACCTGGTCAACATATTAAAGGTACATTTCACTCTTTCCACATATACAGAAACCTTGCAACCCCCTCAAGACTTGCTTTCCCACCGATGAAACACCCCTTCATCACTTTGTCATTCCCTTCTTGTGCCCCCCTGAAGTTGCCCAACATCTCTGGGACATTCCCACCCACCTCAGGAGATCCTGCCCATGTACCCAGTAAAGAGTTTCATTCTTAAAAATCAAACCCTTGAAACCAAGGGTTCCATCTGCCCAAACAGGGAAGCAGTGCAGAGAGTAATGCATGTACTAGAAAACAGGATTTTGCTGTCAGCACTTTTAGGCAGCGGCAGAAGTTTTGCTGAACCACTGAAAGGAACTAACGCTAACAAGAGGAAGGTGAGCAGAAAAATGCATCACAGTAATCAAATCTGATTGCAATAAAAGCATTCAGAAGAATCTCTGCGTGACTTAAGCAAGAAAATGTCTTTTTCTGGAACCACTTTAGGTGAGGAAATACTGAAAATGCCAATAGTGTGGAAAACCTACTGTTAAATCTAGATTGGTTAAAATATCCCAAGAGCAGGATACCTGTTGTTGCAACACAAATTTGCCCCTTGTCACAACTATATTTCAACATTCTCTAAACCACTTGTGATCTGTTTTTTGTTTTTTGTTGCTTTTTTTTTTAAATTTGGCTAAGTCCTAAGAAAAGTTTTCTGAGCCTAAATTAAAAATAATTAAAAAAATAATTGCAAATAGAAGATTGCATAGAAGAATTTGAAGGAAAAATTATGAATAGGTTATCTGTTAAGTGAAGATAACACCCTCTTTTGCTGGAACCACGTTAGGTGAGGAAATATTGAAAGTGCTAATAGTGTGTTCAGATGTGGAAAACCTACAGTTAAAAACAAACCCAGATTTGCTAAAATATCCCAAGAGCAGGATACCTGTTGTTTCAACACAATTAAGGAGGTTTTCTCTGGCTCACAACCATATTTTTATCTTCTTAAACCACTAGTAATCTGTTGGGTTTTTTTTTAAATTTGAGCAAGTCCTTGTGAAAGTGTTCTGAGCCCAAATTAAAAATAGAAATAAATTAATGCTAGAAGATTATATAGAAGAATTTGAAGGAAAAATTGAAGGAAACAGCCCTTTCTAATGATATACAGAATTTAATGGATATTGGTGGAACTGGAACAAAAGCCAGCAGAGTTGCACACACCATTCCAGCGTGGCTGGAGGTATGTTAAAGGAACAAACAAAATCCTGGCGCCAGCCAGGACAGAAACGAAGCACTTAGTCCAGCACAGGACATTAGACAGTCCAATAAAAGTCCATGGTTCACAGAACTGAAGGCAGCTGCAATCTCTAATAACATGAGTAGAGTCAAGGACCCTGCACCAGAGTTAATAAGCAGATCATTACAGCCTCTGACCAAGGCAGTCTCCACACTGACCTAATCGAAATCCAGAATGAACATTATCCTAACGTGCATGATGAACCAATTAGCCCAGAGCTGGGCTGCTTCCACCTGCTCTACTATCTCAATTTAGAATGGTAAATTAAAACCAAAAAGGGATGAGAGAACATGTCAGAGGTTGTTTAACGTGGGAAGATGGCACAGACTTTGAGGAAAGCGGGTTCCTCCGTGGCTGCAGCTCAACGCTGCCAAACAGACCAGTTCTTTTATAGATCCCTGTGCTCCCACTCAGATGGGATGGCCAGTCCCCAAAATAAAAGATGACTCATCTAAGGCAGGGATGTAGATTAACAACTGTGATGCCTGAAGGTTCTGCTCTGTGGATCTCTAAATTCTCCTCCTTCCTGAGGATGTTTTCCATTTCTCTTCCCTTTCTCAGGGACAGTTGTGACCATCCGGTCTAGGGGAAAATTCACAAAGGATTTGGTCACTGTGCCTTGATGAGCAAAGGGCTCATGGGGGAATTGGGAGTCTGCCTGTGTCCTGCATCTCTGGGTGCCCATCAGGCAGGATAGGATTTGAATCTTGTCTCCTGAAAAACCTGTGTGTTTTGTTCTGGTGTTCAGTTAGAAACCAGATTATAAATAGTCTGGAAAGTAAGGTTTTTGTCTTGCTCTTCTGTCTCATATTCCTGGCTACACTCCAGGGTGGTTTCTGTAAAAGGAGTGCAACTTATTCTTGCTAATTCTTAGCAATTCATTAACCAATGCATCGTATAAGGAAAGCAGGATGGAAAAGTGGGAAAATGTTGTCCAGGGTTTTACTGTGTAAAATAAGTTAAGAGTGGGCCTTTGCTGCTTGAAGAAACATTTAGGTCCTTCCATCTGTTTGTGGATCCACCCATGAGCACCAGAGTTGTGTGTAACAGAGGTTTGAAGAGTTCAGAGATGGGTGATTACCACAACTCCCATGTGCAGACAGATTTAAAAGGTCCTGACAGCTCTATGCAGAGGGTAAATACACAGGAATATGGCAGAATTCAGCCTAAGTGTAACACAGGTGATACTTCTTACTTTCTTTTAGGAAAATAGTTAGAAGGGATAATAATCCACAGTCTAGAACTGACCTAGAAAGACAGCTACCACATAATATTTTCAGCACCCAAACTGGCTACTAAGGGGGTATTTCTGGATGCATCCTTTCAGTACCATTCAGTAAAGGGGAATTTCTTGCTTCTTTCCAAAAGTTATTTGTTGTATTTCCCTTTTAGAGTAACTATTTGACTGTTTAGACTCTGGGTTGGCAGGTTTTGTTCCTAATCTTTCTTTAGTTCTGGTTCAATATTCATTTGGTAAACCTTTTATTCAACTACTAAAAGGTCTGTGCCAATTGCATGAGTTCCTGCTGATTATAATCTAGATTAATGTGTCCCAGCTCACCTTGCACACACAACAAAGTTGATGTCACCTATGTGACATGTGCTTGATATTTGGTACCAATGAACGATCTACTGGTAGATTATTATATGTATTCTATATTATACTGATTTTTCAAGGCTGAAGTTTGCATTGTTCATAGATTTTACTGACAGCTTGGGAAAAGCACGGGAGGAATGGCCACAAACAAAAATATAATGAACCAAAATCTTGTTCTTTCAATGTTGTTCTACATTTGAAGGGCAGATGTTCCCTGCTCTGCAAACTGCCCATAGCAGTGGCCTCTTGCCTCACACAGAGCTGCTGACCCCGTGATTTACTGAGGCTCTCGTGACTCCGCACGTTTGTTCCTTTGTGGGTTTGGAGGAGAGTTTGAGAATAAGATTAAACAAGAAGAAGTAGGAAAATTCAAGTCTGTAATGTATCACTTCAGAAGTCCTGGTGCTCTGCAGTGCAGGTTTGGGTTTGGGGGTTGGGGCTGGAGGAGGGACAGAGGACCCTGAGCACTCAGAGCTCTGCCAGCCCCGAGCACAGACGATCCACGTTGTCCCTGTTATTGGAAGTCTGCTGAAGGACACAAGTGCCAGGATGGCTGTGGAGGCTGACATGTGAAATAGGTGGTGAGGAACAGGGAGCACAAAGAAAGACTCCAAGCCCCCGAGTACACATACATATCCTGGAGTCCTGGCTTTAGCTGGGAAATGGGAAAGGTTTTAATTTAAAATTTGATTTAAGGGAGAGAGACTTTTTCATTAGCGTAGCAGTTACTCACTCAGTTGGGAGCTATTGGAAGAAATTAAAGTACATTTGGCAATCTATATGCTTCAAGCAGGAATGGGATCTATCTAACTATTTATCCACCTTTCTGCCTAATCACATAAATTCCATGATATCCAGGGTTACATTTTCCCTCTCCTCCGTGGCTGCAAAATCTGACTGCCTGAAACCCCACTGAAAGGAGAAAGTTATTATCAATGTCAACCATTCCCTTAAGTTTTTTTTCTGCTGTTAACATAGGAAGGGTTTTCTCTCAATCAGCTGAAAAAACATTTTTTACTGGCTTTTTTTTTTCTTTCTTTCTTTCCAATTTTTCAGAGAGAACAAAAAAAAAAGGAAAAACAGGCAAAAAAAAAAGAAATGTAAATCAAAAATTTAAGACAAAAACCAGGGGAGAGTGGTTTGGGGAAGCGAGTGTTGTGTACATGGCCCTGTTTTAATATGCAGTTACCTCCTTTCTCAGAGAGCTTAGCACAAAGTTTTGTAAGTTGTGGGTTGTTTTTTTTTTTCCTCTTTTGTCAAAAAAAATTATGAAAGTGTCGCTTTTCCTTTGCAGTTAATTCAGGAGAGATCCTCAATTCGAGCAGGGCACATTTTCATGCAAATACAGCAGCACAGTTTCCAGCCCCCTAATAGCTTCTTACAAATGATGTGCCATTACAACGAGGTTTATTTAAACAAATTTAATACATCTTTAATCAAGCTGGAGAGCATTTTCAAAGGTCACGCTCCAAATCAGGATCACTGTTCAGAGCTTATCAAAGTATTAGCTTAAGGGGGAGGGAGAATTATTTCTTGGACAAGTAATTTTAGGCAAATCTTTATTTACATTTTTATTCAGTTATTAAATTTTATTCCTTTCCCTCCTCCTCCTAGTCTCCATTTATGAACCTATAAGAAAGTCTGTAAATGGAGCCATAAGCATATCACAGCAGTTACTATTTCCAGGGGCTATTCCTTTGAATCGAGTGGGGCCATAAAAGCAAGGATGAAGTCACTTTTTTTTTTTTTTAAACACAAGCTCTGTGTATCCATTTCATCCAGCAAGCTCTTGCCCGAGGATCTGATATTAGGATAAATACATTAGATAT
Organism: Neopelma chrysocephalum; assembly: GCF_003984885.1. Classification (NCBI taxonomy): domain Eukaryota; kingdom Metazoa; phylum Chordata; class Aves; order Passeriformes; family Pipridae; genus Neopelma; species Neopelma chrysocephalum. Next base: position 2,895,121 of record NW_020897767.1, read on the forward strand.
ATTTGGAATTAAGAAAACAAGCTAAAAACAAATTTTGAGGATAATGGGTGTTTAAAGGTGCTTTGCGCGTTCCTGCTGCGAGAGGACAATTGTTGATGTTCGGTCTTTAAAACTAATGGGAACTGCACTAATGGACCACAGGAAACCACCCCATTTCACACCTCTGGGATCGTTCATTAGGTGTATATCCTTAAATAGGTCACAAATGGTTTAACTGGTACATAACCAGTTGTCTGTGCCTGTGTTGGTGTCTCCAGTGTCCTCTCTTTTGCCACGTGCTCTTAGTGCTCGCCCTTGTGTGCATAAAACTCAATCCTTTGGCCTCTGCTTTGCAAGAGGAACTAATGAGGCACCAGGATTACAGGAGGACTGAACCCTGTAAGCTCACAGGCAGAAATACCCCAGAGATTTTAATGCTCATTAGGCTGAGGAGCCTTCAAACTTTTCCAAACGGGGAGGTAAAGCTGGGCATCTGTGCAGATCGTGAAAAGAGCTTGTGCAGGCTCTGTTAATTCTCTTTTTAAGGCTCACCTTGCAGCCAGGATTTGGGATAGGGTTAAAAAGGAGCTATGCTGAAGTACATTCCCAGGCACTCCTGGAAAGCTGGTTTTGCAGGGCACTGATTTGCCAGGGAGCTCTGAAGCGTTGTTTTGTACCCAAACCTTCAATCCTCACCAAGAAATCTTTGGATCTAACACTTATGGCATCCACAAGGCGAAGGAGTGTACAAAATAAATAAAGTGTGCTCATATTACCAGGTTTTCACTGTTTTATGAACTTCTGGGCATCCCTTGGGGCTTTTTTTGGCAGAACAATTTTGCTGAAATGTATAGGTGTTTTCAGGATTCTGTGACTGCAGAAAGCAAATGTTGCTATGTGATATTTAGGCAATAAAAATCCATATGATACAGAATGAAAAAGAAGGCAGTTACCTGACGGGGGTCAATAGTGAAACAGCCAAATTCCTGAGTTCAACAGTCAGCTGTACAAAACCATCCTCTGAACAACAAAATATGCTCTCCCATGCTCCCGCTCAGGTACAATTTTAACATGACCTGTTGTGCTTTAACCCCCCAAAAGTGCAGCATCTTATTGCAAGAAACCTGCCTTGATATGAGAGGAATGGGAATGTCTTTTAATCTGAAATATGTAATGGTCACAGAATAATTTACCCAACAAAACTCTATTTTATTTCAACTTCCAAATGACAGTTTTTCACAGTGGTTATGGATTTTTATTTTGTGGGATTTTTTTCAGTAATCATGAATGGTTTTTCAGCTTTGGTTTATATTTGACGTTTTCACCCTTTGTTGCTGGTGACATAAAGGATGTGATATTGTTTCCTTTCATTGCTCAGAAGGGCCTTTTGAGAAGGAGGACTTGAAGAAACTTTGAACTTCTGAGCAAGTTTATAGAGGAACAGCATATCAGTAGAATTAGGAAGCATCAAAGGACATTTAACTGCCTGAAAAGTCTGGACTTCCACTTTCTCTGTTGTCAATGGGACTGTGGATTCAAATCCCTTGGTTTCTGAGACTCTTACTTCATCTTCCCTTTTTTTCACCCAGCTAAACATCCCTCAGAGAAAAAAAAATGGAAAAAGGGGTTACTTCATGAAATGTAATAACTTCAATGTTGAGTTTTATGTGGCATCGTGTTTGGTTGGTTGGTTAGGGATGGATTTACTTGGGAATCAGCTGCCAATGCAGGGAATTCAGTGGGGTGAACACTGGTACCTCATGACCCTTCAAATGTAGAAGCACAGGGGACTTCTAACAGTCCAAAGGTGGTGAAGTAGGTGAAGAAATAAGTCGAAACTGCCAGAGGGAGCGTGGAAAGTTAATAAAGTTTGGTAAATCTTAGGATGGACTGAACATACCGGCACCAAGGCAGAACAAAACATTAAGGAGGAAAGGGCAAAGGGAAATATCTAGAGAAAGCATAAATTTTGGGGGCTGTACAGCTGGAAGTGAGCACACAAGGACATCAGAAGAACACTGTGGGTAATCTCAAGTCGTATTTGCAACAGCACATCTCCACTCTGGGGAGCAAATCATAAAGGAACACTTCAAACTCCTGCACTTTCCCTTTCCACTGGACTTGTGTTGGTGGTGATCCTTTTGTCTGCAGTGAGAATCCACTTTAGCAATCCATATCTTTCCTTCTCTTAACAAATAAAAGTTTCTAAGAATTTCAGTATTAGCTCAGTCTTTGTGATACTTTCTAAATGACAGGATTGGCGTGTGGTTTTCTTTCATTTCATGTTTGTGCTGTGCTGGGTTTAGTTCCCTTTTTTTGTTTTCGACATTTCATGTGTTTGTTATTTGGAAATCGGTTCTCAGCAATATTTTGTTTGACCATAATGTGCTGCTTGGTCTCTTTTTGTTCCCAGCTCACAGCAGGGAGGGATCACTTGTGCTCATAGCAAGAGTTTTGTAGCCCTGGTTTGACAGGCTGTGGTTCTTCCCAATACATATTTGGGTGTATATATTAATGTATTCCTGCTGCAAATACTAATGTATATGAAGCTCATGCCACCATTTACAAAGTATAAGGAGGATAAAATATAAACATAAGTTGGAAGTGAAGAAATTTGAATTCTAATCTCATCCCTAAAAATGTAGAGAAAAGGAGTAGTGATCAAACTCCAACTCGAACATATTATTGTGAAAATAAAATAAATAATAATAAACAACCCCAAACTACAACGTCAGTTTGCTCCTGGACTCAAAGAGTGGAAATGTATTTGTTAAAGACTAGAAATATTCAGTTTAGAAGTGCTTACTGGTGCATTATTTTCTGTTAAATTGTATTTTTAACAAGAAATAGGTTTAGAAAGTTTGAAGTTCTGTGGAATATTCTGTTCTGAAATTCTCTAAATGAGTGGAGTATTCAAGCAATCTGAATCTGTTCTCATAGTACATGTTCCAGAAACTGTGTTCAGCTCAGGGTAAAGATTTTTTTTCTTTTCAGAGCTCAAGATTTCAGGATGAGAAAGCTTATTTTCCTTCCCTTTTTTGTTTTGTTTACATTGTTATTAGAAATATCTAAACATAGCAGCTTTATTCAGCTCAAGGTGACTGTCAACTGGTTAATCTCTGGCTGTTAATCTCTAATTCTTTAAAGCAGCAAAGCACTTCGTCCATCAGTGGTGATGTTTTTCTGCTGTTTTGCATCCGTGGTGTTACAATTTTGTGATTGGGGTTTGAGGAAAGAGAATCTAATGGTACAAATGGCATTGTGGGCACTCACTGGATGTGCACAAATTACGTCTAGCAGTGGGTTTATGCAAGTCTGACAATATTGCTAAAATTCCCCTAGTTTTTTATGCCGTGTGACAAAATTTGATGCGAATTAACTGAGTCCCCTTTTGATCTTATTTCGCTTCTGTTAAACAAGGAGTGGGTTGAGCAGAAAAACAAACAGCACAGGACTGTTGACACTGGAAACCCTAAGGGTTCCTTTCCAGATAGACTTAGTTGGATCAGAGTAAATAGGTCAGCTGCTCTGCAAACTGCATCCAGGGCCTTTCAGGACTGTAGGACCCATCAGGCAGTCGATAATTTTGGCCAGATAGTGCCTTAATATGCTCTGGTAGAGCCAAGAAGAGTCTTTTTCTCAGGAAATAACCACAATAGCAGAAATGTAATCACCCACATTTGTGCTCTGAGGGTAGTGTTCTGTCATGTACTGTGATAAATGCTGAACATGGATGCTGTAATGCTGTCATTTATTCCTTGTAATAATCCCAAGAAGTGATGGTTATTATTAACTGAAAGCTTTGAGTATCACAGCAGAGATTTTTTTTAACCACTTCCAAAAAAGTACAAAAGAGGAAAAATAATAATAATAAAAAAAAATAGCAAGTGCTCTTCTCAGTTGTGATGTTAAATTTACACTGGAAATTCTGAAATTTAAAGGATGAAAACTAATTTGCCAGTGCCAGTCAAAGTGTATTGCACAACACAAAAAATAAAATGGATATTTAACCAGGAAGAAAGCAACAAGAAATGAAAATACCCGATAAGATGGGAATATATACATTTTGTTCAATGTACTAAGCACATGTATATCCCAAAATAATGATGACCTGGTAAAAAAAAGCAAAACCACCTCTGTAATACGATATTGATCTTGTAACAACATTTTTTTATTCTATTAGTGCCCTCATACATCTTTTTTTGTGAAGTTCAAGTTTGTAGCCTGTGCTATAATAGAAATTTCAGGACTTTCCCCTAGTTTTCTTATTGTGAAAAGACTTCAGTCATTTTCCTCTTTCATCATACACCCCCAGAAGTGAGGGAGAGAGAGAGAGATGGGGATGTATAAGTGAGTTTTAGCATGTGAAAATAAAGACTATATGTCATTATAAACCCAAGAAAACAATGCTTATCATGATTATAGTATTCAGGAATATTATACATTTTTTGGAGCTTTTGTCTGATGGGTCAGAGAGGTGTTTTGGGTGAACTCTGGGTTTGTCCTGGAGGAGATTTAACATGCTGATGTTGGGATATTCACAGTCACATCGGTGTAGAAAGTGTTTCACAGCTTGCAGGCTGCAGGGTTTGCTCTTCATTTTACAGCTTTGGGTCCTGCTCTGAATTCCCACAGTACCTTAGTGAGGAATATGTTCACCACACATATATGAACATCTGTCCTTCAAAAAAGGACACTTCTGCTTTTCTTCCCATCTCTTCCTCTTCCTGAGGGACAGAAACCAGTGGGTGTCCATTCACTAATTGTGCTAATACAAAATAAAGAGTTTTTCATCTGATACATGTGGTCCTAGAGAGCAGTTGGAGTCCAGATGAAATTTTTATTTCTGTAGCCCCACCAGTGATCTTGTGCCTTTTTCCCTGGCCCAAACCCATTTTTGCAGTAACCCAGAATGTCCATGTTTTCTGTCCCAGTGCTAAGATCCAACCTCCACACTTGACCTAAGCTATATTCAGTTTCTCTCCCTATAGTTACACAGATTTGAGGGAAAGCTTCAGTTTTCCATAAGCTTTTCCATATAGAGCTTCCCTACCACCTCCTTACCATTTTAAATCTCTGGGGAGATCATGTCTCTGCTCAAAATTTAACTGACTCAGTTCCTGCAGCATTTTCTTCAGAAAGAAGAAAAAAAGCTGTTTTTTTCCCTCATTTTGACTCTACACAAATCTTGAGTTGCTGGGTATTTTTTAACTTAATCTCTAGTTTTGGAATGATAGGCCAGTTGCCTGTCTAGTGATAAGTATTGCATTTTCAAGATTATGCTGGGAATAATTATTTCTTGAGAGTTTTTTTTTTTTCTTGCAAATCTCTCACACATTATTTTCTCTCCCACCTGCTCCTCCTCCGAATATTTTTTCAGTGCCAAGCAGGATAACTTGTACCTTCTCCCATCCTTCAGCTGAAAATCATTTTCTTGGTGGGATTTTGAGGTTCCATGTGTGGGATGTGCAACTTGTTTGCCACTGATGAGAGAAAAACAAAGTGAGGCAGGAGAAAATCCAATTTGGATGGGGCTTGGAGCAACCTGGTCTAGTGGAAGGTGTTCCTGACCATGGTGGGGAGTTGGACTAGTTGAGTTTTAAAGTCCCTTCCAACCCAAACCATTCTGTATTTCTATGAATAAATAAACCAAAACCAAACTCTGTGTGTGTTGGATCAGCAGTGATCACAAAAAAAAAAAAAAAGAGGTATTGACAAGTGCTTCAGTACTTGTCTGAAAGGAAATATTCCTGAATTTACAGTAGCAGTGCCAGCCTGAATAGGAGGTGAGGAGGAAACAACTCCAAACCTCCCCAGGTTGCCAGGGTGGGACTTCCAGACATGGGGAAAGCAGAGCCAGGAGAAGGGATAATCAGTAATGTCCTCATTGCCTTCAAGTCAATAGCAAAATTGTCTCTCAGTGGTGTGAATTTGTTCACTGAGGAGCTCAGGATCACACGCTGAGGCAGAGGATGTTAACAGACATGAGCAGGCCCACTCAGAAAATCTGTGTTCAGCCATCAGTGAATAAGGAAGGGAAAAATTGTCCTGAAATGCCTGGAAACTGGCTGGCTAAAGCCTTCAGGAATTAGCTGATGGAGGAAAAAACACCCTTTGCTGTAACCATCCCTCCCACCTGAGGTTCCTGAAGTGTCTCAGAGCTACGGATGGAGGTTGAGGAGACCTTCAAAGGGTTGTTGATGGAGGGAAGAAGTTAAAATCTGACTTCCCAGCCAGAGGGAGCGTGAGAGGGACCTCAGCAGCAGGAGAACAAGTGAGGCTGCAGCGGGAAATGAGGTGATTTGGAACAAGAGTAATTATTTTGAAAAAATCCCATTCACTTGTGTTTTTACTACGGGGAGATTAGAGAGGACAACCCAGGAGAGAGGAGTGACCCATCTGCCATTGCCCTCTCTCTGAGCTGGAGTTCAACTCTGTGAGTCACTCTGTGTTCCTGCAGGGAAACCATCCCTGCTCTTACTGTATGTGGAGAAATGTCCCGGCTTCCCACATTTTAAATCAATCTCAGGTTTAAGTGAAGGTGCAGGCTTAAAAGTTATTACAGCTCCACTGTTTCCCCTGATAAATTACATGAATAACATTTGAGACAATGCATTGTTAAATATTTATGTCTAGTACTATAGAACCAGAAAAAGCACAAGAACCCCTAGAAGAATAAATATATTTACCTAAATAAATTACTAAGACAAATATACTCCTATGTGCTCTGTACCAATAAACAGTAGGTATTCACTAAATTGTGGAATATAAATGGCTCATTTCCTCTAAATGTACACTGAAAGATCTATAACATGTTACACATTTCCTGTGCTTTGCATATATATTTCAATATTCATCATGAAAAGGCTTGCTTATGTGTCAATATACATTACTTTGCATACATTAAGAAAATATTTTTTTAATTTTGCCATTACAGATGTGCTTTGCTGGGGGGGTGGTGGTGGCGAAAGCCGGGCTTTATTTCATGATTAACCCTTTGGTGGCTCGTCCTGTTTTATCAACGTGACATTTGCACAAAATGAATTGCTTGCTTAGACACAGCTAACTAAATAAAAGCAGGCCGGAGCTGATAGTATGAAAAATGGATTTTCATTACTGTTTCATTGATTCTTGTAAATAAGGGCCTGAGGCCTGCTCCAAAAAGGCTGCAAACAGTAATAATTTAATCTGAGGTGACATAGACCAAAATGTATGTGGACAAAAATCATCCTTGAATATTAAACAACAGCCTCAAGACAGAGAAAAGTGTTGCAGGCGAATTTAAATGTATGCAGATCGGTGGGTAACATATTTAAAAACAGAAATTAAAGATTCCTGTCATAAATCACATTTGCTGCCATGGATATGCCTTGTTATGCTGGCGTTTAAGGAAACCTGAAAGGTTAAGGCAGTTGGTGCATTAAATCGTACAAGGATAATTAATACTTTTCTTGTGGCTATTTATAAGAAATGGAAAATATAGTTAGATCAGCTGTGGCACTGTAGTAATTTGAGGGGGAAGAAATGAAAGTATGAGTCAATAGTTTTAACTGGACAAATGTCAAAAGCTTAATGATGCAGTGTCCTAATTTGGAGGCCTTTTAAAAGTTATATACGGAAAAAAATGAGATAAAATAGTTTGTCCTCCTATTGCACATATAATTTGTTTGCCTCTCAAACCTTATAACCTGTTTCATAAAAAGAATTGAAAATAATTTCTCCGATTGCAGCTTAAAAGGAAAAAAAAAAATCTAATCTGTTCCAGGGAAGCAAAACTTAAATCAGCCCTCAACTCCAGAATCATGAACTTTGTGTTTTCTTATACATCTTCTAATTAAAAAGACCACTATATTTTGCTATAAAATAGCCTGAAACTACGTGTAAGAACATTATTTCACTTGTAGTACTTTGACTTATTACAGTAGTACCTAATGCTTGGGATGGCTCATAGCAAGACTAATGTAGAAAATAATTTCCCCCTTCAACCTGCTGAAGCATTAATCCTTTTTTTTTTCCTTTTTTTTTTTTTTTAACTTGGGGTTACATTCAAACAAACCCTTCCAACTACTGGAATTCCCCAGAGGAAAATACTCCCCCATCACTCATCGAGCTCAGGTTTATGATCGGCCTATTATTTAAAATTCTTATTTTTCTTTTCTTTCATGAATAAAAACAATAAACTTTAGTGGTATCAAACATTATTAAAGGGTCTCAGAGCAACAAGACAGAAGGTTTATACGACCAAACTCTCTTAATATAAAGGAGTTGTATATTTTCAGATGTCACTGCCATTCATCTCTTCTCTCTTTCTCTCTCTCTGCCCCCCTTAAGCGAGGAATAAAGATCCCTTTTAAAAAATCTCACCAGCATGTAATAACTTTTCACCTGTTTCATGAAAAGTTAAACACTTGGAATACAATTTGCCTCGCTATTATTTTTATTCTGAATGGAAACAGGAAGCATTTCTTTCTTCAGAAGGGATTCAAAGAAAAAAAAAAGAGGCAAATCATCTAAGAAAATTATTTTCAATCAAAAAACGACTTGCTGAGGGGGGAAAGTATTTCTCAGACCTCATTGAATTTCTGATCTTTTTTGGAGAACATTTAATTTATCATTATACCAAGGAAAAAAATTAGATTTTTGAAATTTTGATCTGGTTTTGATTTTCAAATATTCATAAAAATTTGCCGTGGCTTCATGCAGATCTTTGGAAACAAAGATCACTGATTTTTTTTCTTTTTTCACAGCTCTTGCTAGAACACGCTGTCTTTGGCAAGTTTCTGTTTGCAACAAACAAAATGTGATACTTTATAGGTTATAATATTCATCATCACCCTGATGTGTCATTGGTATGTGGTGTCACACCCTGCTACTTTCTGGACAGTGTTTCCCATTTGATTACGACAAACCTTTCCTTAAAAACCACATTTTTAAGTAAAAAAAATAAAATCATAAGAAATTAACTTAATCTAAGACAAATAAAAATTCTTATTTCCCTTCAGAAGATTACTTTACAAATAAAAGATGGAACAGGAAACACATTCACTATTCTGACTTTGCAAGAATTATCAGGAAAATAATCCAAGATCAAAGGGGAGAAAAAAGGTATGAAATCAGAAAATTCAAAATCCAAAAAAAACAGTTTTTTAAAGCTTCTGTCAAAATGGAGAGATAGAAAATGATCCCTTTGTAATATTCCTTAGACAATAGCGTGGATTTAGTAAATGTGGTGGTTCTGGTGATTGCAGTATTTTTTTGTTTTAATATGTGATATCTTCCTTCTGCAATGATAGAAATGCTGGAATATCAGAAGCTGAGCTGGTTATAGACTTTTCTGGTTAGAACATAAAAAAAAAGGAATGGTATAATGATCTGTTAAATAAAAACCCTTATATTTAGTCACACCCTACTAATTCATGAACCATATCTTCATAGTTCAATCTCCTACATCACAGAAAATCAACAGTTGGTTGTGTAGGTCAGAGCCTTAAGGATATTTAATATATATATTTTTTTTAAATAAAAGCAAATTGTTTCACAGCCACTCTATCAATAAAAGCAGTGTAACTTTTTATCTCTGGTACAAAGCACATTTTCCATACAATAACTATAAACTGTGTGCAAAGTTCCTCTGACAGTGGTATGTTCAACAGAAGGAAAATGTCTCGAACATTGTATTTTGATCTGGATAAGCACCCAAACTGAAAAGAAAATATAAGGATCATGTTCACAGAGCAAGCAATTTTTTTTTTTCCTCTTTTAGAATTTTTAAACTCGTAAACAAACACTGAAAAGTCACAAGATCCAAAAAGCCTGTAAATCTCACTGTAGAATTTTAAAAAGTGGTTTGAGCACAACTGTGTTTATCTTTATTTTGCCTAGACATCTGCCAGTGCGTTTTAGGCTGCTGCTGATCGTTAGGCCTGAGCAAATAACTTGCAATTATTAATGTTTTCCTTGAATTTATACTACATTTTCTGTGTATGAAATATGTGAAGAAGATCATGACATTTTCAAATGTCTTTGTTATTCCAAGTTATTTATGAATTTTTCCATGGCATGTTTTTCCCTGTGGGTGGTATTCACCCGTGTGCATGCACAAGGACTGAGCAGTACTTAGACCCCACTTAAATCTTCAAAATATGTCTTCTGCAGAGGATTGATTTTCATGCAGAAGGGCTTGTATATTTGATCACAGTGATATTCCTTTTGCTACCCAAACAGATAGTTACAGGAGATAAGTTGTGATGCAGCAGTGCCTGGATGTGCTGTCCAGCCATTTTGGAGGAGCCCCATGTAAATCAGGCTGCTTCTATAAGTAATGTGCAGCTCTTAGAAGTAAAACTTAAAGAAATGCAGAGCAGCAAATTCCACTGTCGTTGCCAATGTGTTAACTCGGGGCAAACACAAAGCTGCCCACGAGCTACAAGTTTTTATATCTAACAGCGCTACACATTTTCTTCCCCCTTCAAGTCCCAGCAGCAGCTTTTGCTGCGTCATGGGTGGTTGTGTTAAGAAGCAAGTGCTGTAATACATATTTTTTTTTTTTGGTTTTAACATGAATCTTCCTTTTCGTGGTGTGACTGGAAGACCTCCAGATTAATTGAGAGTCCATCAGTGTTGGGCTCGGAAAACAACAAACCGAAGTGGTGCTTTGAACCCATTTTTTATGACAACATGGGCTGTGTGAGTGGGATGGAGGGGAGCTGAGGACTGCAAAAGCAAATCATAACCCTTTTTTGTCTTAGATTAGGTTAAATTTTTTTATATTTTTTTTTCTCAGAAGTGCAGTTTTTAAGGAAAGGTTTGTCATCATCAAAATGCGCGTCATAACCCTTTCCAAAGGCAGAGCAACACGGGAGGACTGGGAAGCCTGACTTCCACGTGGCCAATCCCCACATGACACAGCAAAGGGGCTGGAGCCAGTGGGTTCATTCAGGGGTGAAGAGGGCAAAGGGATGCTCAGAACAGCAAAAATTGCTCTTGCCCCAAAGACTTGAGGTCAGGCATGACTTTGGCCATGCTCGTTTCTCTCCTCACTTAGGCCGGCTCAGGCCTCGGCTTTTTCATGCCAAATCACCAAGGCCTACACCTCTCCCTTTAATCCTTTTTGGCAGTTTCTCCCTCTTATGAGAGGCTTTCTTAATTGGTTTCTCCTTCCTCGGGCCAAGTGTTGTGAGCTCTCTCTGCTCCCCTAAGCACCAGGGATGTTGCTTCAATGTCCACTCCCATTAGATGACTCCCATTACCAGTTCCACCTCAAGCATGATTCATAAAGTTTAAAGCCAAAGGGAGTGATTAGATCATCCAGTCTGACCTCCTGTATATCACAGGCCGTTAAATTTCACCGAGTTACCTCTGGATTGATCCCAATAAGTTTTGTTTTTCTGAAGATTGTCTTAGAGAAATCACCCAATCGCTGCTTTGGGTGATCAGGGACTGGATTGTCCCTATTTGCTCTCGGTGGATTATTCCTGTGGTGAATTACAATGGATTGCAAAAAAAGGGCTCAGGAAAGCATTAAAACAGTCTTTATTAATTGCCAAAGATTAAGCAGCACCCTCCACCTAACACGTGGGTAATAATCAGTCTTAGTGCACGCTGTGTTTCACAGAAGCTTCGTAGAAGCTTGATGCATTCTACGTTAAATTGTTTGGGTTTGGCTCAGAAATAGTACTTTTTTTCCCCAATATTCTTACCAAAAATATTTTCCAGGTGGAGTAATAGACCAAATCGAAGAAAATACGTAATTTTTATGATTACATTACAAGTATGAGTAAGTATATTGTTTCACTTCTCTGTAAGACATGACCCTAAAAAGATCAACCCAAAGCTGATCAATAACCTGCCTCCAACAGTGGACTCCAGTAGATTGTTATGGAAAAGTATAAGAACAGACCGGGAAGACAGAGAGTCCCCTTGGCACACCCTCCTTGATTCTGTCAGTGCATTAGAGACCTCTTGAAGCAGAGGTGACATGACTGTCACCATATCATCAACTGTTTACTCAACAGTTCCCGTTTATTGGATATCCTGCAGTAATTAATCCCATTTAAAACTCGTGCTTTAGCCTCCGCATTTTCCCAACAAGTTCCACAGCTCGGCTCTGCACTGTGTGTCTAAAGAACTCGATTTTGTGAGGTTGCAGCTCGGTACCTGCCCGTCTGAGTGTTGCCAACTTCTTGATTTATTAGATTCTGTTGGATTGGTGGTTTTTTTGATTGCTCACTGCACCGTATATATTTCAAGACAATTTTTCCTACTCTTCTCAGATGTTTCCAGCGCTGATTTATTTAGTTTGTTTCTCTGTTACAAGTGATAAGCTTTCAGTATTCTAATTTCTCTTCTTTGTCCCATTTCTGTGTCTGTTATGCACTTTTCAAGGGGGGATGATCAGAAAACTGCGATTTCAGTATTCAAGACTTAGGCATACAGTAGAATAAAAAACAATCATGAATTATCATAGAATTCTAGAATGGTTGGGGTTGAAAGGGACCTTAAAACTCATCTAGTTCCAAACCCTGCTATGGGCAAGGACACCTTCCAGGTTGCTCCAAGGCCCTGGCCTTGGACATTTCTGGGGGTTGGGCAGCTGCTCTGGGCAACTTGTGCCAGAGCCTCACCACCCTCACATCCAAGAATTTCTTCCTAAAGTCTCATCTGCGCTTGTGCTTGTTCTCTATTTCTTTTCTAATAATTCCTGTCCCCATTTTACCTGCAGAATTCAACTGATCATTGAGATGTCACCTATTTGCCACCCGTTGGTGATTTCGTGACTCCAAAACTCTTTTCTAGTTTCAAAGACTGTTATTAACTAAATAGAGAAGGCATTTGTATATGTTTTAAATGGTTTCATCCAGGAAATAAAATAATAGATATTTGTTCAAATGAGGCTGTCTTGAGGATGCCTTTGGCACTCCTGTGATCTGGTTGCTCACTGGTCTTTTCGTTAAGCAAACATTGTGCCTCTCCTGGATTTCATCCAAAGAGGGCTGTAAGAGATGACCAAAAAATTCTCTTAACTGTTACTCTTACAATTGCTATTGTCTTCAAAAAGAAGCACTTCGGGACTTAAGTCACACACACGTTCCAAATAAAAGCCCCAGAACAAAGCTAGAAAAACATGTAATTCTCATCTATAAATAGACCAGTTAGCTCTGAAAAGCAGAATAATACATTTGTTTTTACACAGGAAGAAGGAGCTCGTTACACGTTGGTCCCCACCCCTCGTTCTAGACCCATGTGGAAATACATGTGTTAAATAACCCACTGCTGCAGCAATATACTCTATTTATATTTTATATAAAATAATAATCTGGGCCACGGTGCTTTGAATGGTTCACAGAAGCACAAGAAGTCATTAACCTAATCCTCAACATAACATGATGTAAATCATATAAGATGTCATGCATTTTTAGAGGAAGTATTATTTTGAGTGAATACAGACACGGCTATTTGGCATGATTTCTTGAAGGGGATGGGAGTGTTATGACCCAGAAAATGTGCTGCATTTATTGCTTTGACTCAGGATGTCATGAAGCTTCACATAAAAATGGAAGTTTCAAAACAACAACTTTAAAAAAAAAAGAAGAAGGTTAAATACCGGGAATGTCTTTGTCTAGCTCTCGATTTGGGCTGTGCTAAAGGGAGCATTCCAGCCCCTCATATTCATGTCTTTACCAAGAGTCACTTCAAAGAAGACTTATACAAACCAGAAAATTCTTCTCCATAGAGGAAAAAACCTAAATTAATGGCACCACTTCTAGTGCTTTTAATTTTATTTTTTTTTTCTTAAGAATGAGAAAAGGAAAATCTGAGTAATTACTTAAAGGACACTGTATGTGACTCATTTTTTGTCATCACAGCTGTCTACACAAGGTCTTAAAATCTACCTACTCTTGCATATACTCGGGTAATAAAGATACAGCCCATATAAAGCCAGATCCAGAGCTTGCTGAAATCATAGGGAGGCTTTAAAAGTATTCCAGTACTCTTGGATGCAAACTCTACACTTAGTCCTGCAAATCAGGATGTAGTAATATTTTTCATATGAGCAAATCAAGTGATATTTTTCATAGAAAGTGAAGTATGTGCAAAGTGAAGATGCTGCATGCCTGGAGTATTAGTTCAAAGGAATGGAGTAATCATCATCAAGTTCCTGGCCACATCCCATATGGAAGCAGGACACTTCCAACCTCAAAAATGGCCAATTGAACTCATTAAATTTCCTTTAGAAGAATTACAGATCATTGCTTTTGAACTCACCTGGGACCTCCATAAAAGCAATCTTAGAAGATTTTTGCCTTCATTGGAAAAAGTTCTTGTAGACTTCTATGAGTTTTATTGTGGAATTACGGAATGGTGTGGGTCGGAAGGGACCTTAAAGCTCATCTAGTTCCACCTCCTGCTGTGGTCAGGAACACCTTCCACTAGCCCAGGTTGCTCCAAGCCCCATCCAAACTGGCCTTAGACACTTGCAGGGATGGGGCAACCACAGCTTCTCTGGGCAACCTGTGCCTCACCACCCTCATCCTTGCCCCTTCCCCTTATTCCATGACTGTGCTGACAGGAAATCGGTGTTGGATGGTGAGAACATGAAGATAACAGGCTCATTGCTCCACGGAGAATGGAAACATTCCCCAAAGCTCTCCTCATGCAGACATAGGAGTTGTACTGGAAATATCTGAACTTGTAAATGCCAGGTAGATCTACAAAATAACAACTGAGCTGAGGTTCTTCCAGTCTCCCCAAGATTTTTTTTTATTTGTTTGTTTGGAGGTAGTTCTTAAACCCTGGTGTATCCTGGCTTATGACACCAAGAGAAAAGTCGACACCTCGTTATTCTCACCCAAATTCAGACAGGAGCAGAAGTCCCAGCATCAGTTTGCAGTCCACTTGTGCAGGCTTAAGTGGCTGCTGTAGTCAGGGCTCTTACCCTAATGTGTGAGCACTCAGCTAAATGGACCCCATGATCTCCTCCGAGGTTCATCCATCATTATTCAGGACCTCTGCTTTGTGCCGTCATGCAGGCAAACGCTTTCATGTATTTATTCATCTCATTGTAAGAATTCCTGCAAGCATATGCAGACCACTAAGGCCATGCAGTGATTAAAGCCATGCAGTCTTGAGCAGATGTAGACACTTTAGTTCCCCCTATTCATTTCTCTGAAAGAGTATAAATCAAGTATTTTCGGCACCGGGAAGAGAGCTCATCTGTTGCTGGAGATCGCTGCTTTCCCCAAATATAGTTCTTAATTGTCTTTTTATAATATTTGCCTGTTTTGTGATTCCTTTTGCAGAGAACGGGGTAGTAAAATGGATGCTGAGCTTTTCTCACATACCCTGTGCTTGGGTGACTGCAATAAAATAAGGAAGTAAGGAGAAAAAGCTGTGATTCCTAGAAAAGGGAAGAAATCACATCATTTTGATAATTCATTGCATTTCCCAAAAACAGCGAAGCTGTGGAGGGAGGATGTGAGAGGAAGCAGCATCGTCCACAGAGAGAAAGGATCCAGCCAAAATAATTTTAATTTTAATAGGTGATAAAATCCAAGCTGAAACTGGCCTGTGACATGCACAGCCTCTATTTACAGCAGCACACTTTTAACCACAGCTATAAACCATATTTTTCGTCTAAGGAGCATTTCTCTACTTGGTTAATTTTTGTGAGCCTTTCATTTATACGGTAGGTCATCCTCCCAGACAAGCTTTCTGCTGGCTCCAGAGCTCCAAAGGAGCATTTGATTCTCTTCTTGGACCCTGTCCTGTACCTCTGTTCCTTGCCAGCCCAATTAGCCTTGTGCTGCATGGCTGTCAGTAGCCTAACTACCTTGGAGCCATCAGATTAAAGTTTCCCTTTCCCAACTCCTCTATTCATCAGGCATCCAGCACAGCCAAGGTTTGTATAACCTGCTATGCTGAACCCTCCCACTCAATTGATTTCTGATCCCTAATGAACCATAGGCTGATGGACAATTACTCATCTTGCTGAGACATGGGGGGACTTTTAAAGGCAGGGTACTTGGGAGCTTGTAAAACTCTGTGCTTTCTTATTTAACATTAGCTATAATTTTTGACACAGGAAGGATTATAACAGTATCTGTTAAACATCAACCAGACTGTCTCGGTAATGGCTAAAGTTGTTTTTTATAAAAAACTCTAAGTCCCTTTATTATTTACTTGCAGATAAACATGGAACAATGAGTTTTAACAATCTGGTACATTTAGAAAAAATCCCCTACGGTGGAATATGACATTAATAGCTCAAAGCAGCTCAGCACTGCTAATGTGGTTGTGGTACTGTGTTGGACTATAACTCAGATGGATACAATTAAAATAAGAGTATGATTATTGCTGTTACTGTACTGTGTTATGACTGGTATGAAGTGCTTCAGCAACCTCAGTCAGTGCTTTTAAGCAGAGTTTTACCACACCAAGTGTGTTAAATCTTAGCCCTGATGTGTTGGTGAGGATAACGACTGGAATATTAGAAAAATAATCTATTCCTATACTTAAGCGCGTTAATAATTAGACAGCTAAATTTGTTATCCCCGGGGTCATAAAACTCCTCTGGGAAATAAATTATTAAAATCTCTCAGTTTGTAAAGTGCAAGGTATGTGATACATGCTGCTTTTGAAAGAAATGGCTTCAAAAATAGCTGTCTGATTTTTAACTCAGCTTGTGGATCCTTTACAAGCAATGATGTCTTCAGAAAATACACCACTTACACCACTGTTTTCATTTCTAGTTTAAACAATTTGTCTACAAAGCATTGAGAGAATGGGTAAACAAATATATAACCACAGAGGTAACCATGTTGTAAACTGATTAAAATAGTGTAGCTGTGTTGTAAACTGATTAAAATAGTGATGACAACAAAAACAGCAAGGTAGATCATCAGAACACTTTGAATCTGCCATGTGAATATTAATATTTGCCCACCTTATCTTTGGAGAAGTAGATCAGACAGTCTGATATATAAGTAATTTGGGGAAACATTTTTAGTCATCTCTGTAAATATCAGGAAAAAAATGGGAACGAGGCTTTTTTCTTTCATTTTCTGGTTTCTGTCCCATTTTTATCTTCCAACCATCTATCCCACTTCCTGTAGAGTATGAAATGGTTTGTGTCAACCTCACTGTCTTCCTTGAAATCCCTTGTGCTCATTTTCTCATTTTCCTTTAACGACATCCCTTCAGACCTGAAACAGTCTAATCCCTAAGCCTGGGTGCATTGTTCTTATACAGAGTGCATGGTCTTTAAGGTTCTCTGATTGTGTCTTCATTTATGCTCTTAAAAAGCCATTATGGCTATTGTTATTTTTAAATTATTTAGAGAGGCCCCTGTAGATGGGTACTGTAACATGTAAATAGATAAGTTGATGACCTTTCCCCAGCAACACTGATTTTAAACTAAAATATGAGTTAATGAGAGATGTAGCAGTTAATGGAAGCAAAAAGGAATGGAAGGGGGGTGCAGCAAATCCAGTATTTTACTTGAGATAGTATTAAACTTGCCATGGAAATATAGAATCCTAGAATGCTTTGAGTTGGAAGGGACCTTAACGTCCATCTCATTCCACCCCCTGCCATGGGCAGGGACAACTTCCACTATCCAGGTTGCTCCAAGCCCTGTCCAACCTGGCCTTGGACACTTCCAGGGATCCAGGGGCAGCCACAGCTTCTCTGGGCACCCTGTGCCAGGGCCTCACCACAGTCAAGAATTTTTCCCTAATCTCTGATTTAACCCTGTTCTCTGTCAGTTTAAAACTGTTGCCCCCTGTCCTGTCACTACATGTAAAAAACTGGAACAGCACAAATGTGCAAATATATAAGAGAAAACTTCTCAAGCCATAGCTTCAACCACCTGCTCTTATCCATTTTCTGGGTTTCTCAAAATCTATCTTAAGGTTAAGAGACCTAAAACTACTCCTTTTAGTTGTTCCAGCCTTTTACTTCTCTAATACCCAGCCTTGTGTTTACTTCGCATCTGAATTTCTCCATGTCAAATTCTGCTTGTCCCATTTGTCCTCGTGTTGACATCATCCTTCAGTGGATGATCCCTATCTTTAGTGCTGTATCCTCAGCACAGTTGCATTCTCACCCTCAGCATGATCTTTTTTGGGGGAAAAAAAGGCAAATACCTTCCCTTCATTTTTGGCATAGGCTCTCTTTTCCATCATTGTTCTCTGCTAGTCCTTCTCTGAAGAGCAGCACTCACTTTTCCAAGAGTATTAATACTCCTACACGTGTCAAAGATGCTTTTCCTGAAGGAAAACACTTTAAATCTTGATTTTGTCTCATAGTTGAAAGAAGCACTTCTCTTAACCTTCACCACCCTGCCACCATGTCTCATTTCTCCGTTTAGACCAGGCACAGACGCGGCCACACTTGAGCAAGAAGGCAGCTTTGTTTAGGTTAAAAACTACACAACTGTACAAGGAATGGGCAAACTGCATTGTCCCCCAAAAAAGAGGCATGAGAAAACTGTGTCCAAAACACTAATGAATTTTTTTATGGATTTGGAAACTTTGATTAATATTCACAAAGGATTTTGATGGGGGGCTGTGATTGTTTGACTGGGTTTTTTTTCCCATCCTGATCTTGCTATTTTGGAAAAAAAATTCACTTTCTGCCTTTTGTCTGGGCTCTGAATTCAAAGCACTGCAATGGCAGGGCAGGGAGCAAGAGAAATGGTGCTTTCAGAAAACAGAAATTTCTGCTCAGTGTTGTTGAGCTGAGACCTCAAAGGTTTGAAAATATAATTTAAAAACAGACTGTTGTTCTTATCCGGTTTTTCAAGTGCACCACTCACTGGTTTGTCCCTTTAAAACACTCTCTATTATTTTATTGAGACTGGAGGGTAAATGGCCATTGCAATTCCAGTAGTCACTGGTGTACTCCCTAATATTCCCAGAAGATCATGTTGTATCATGAGGAATCACTGGCGGGTGTCCTGGATGACATGGTGTCTGGCCTTTTGTGTGACAACTTCCATCCAGTAATCTCTGCCTGCGTGGGGTGTAAATTTGTGGTCAGCTCTAACCCTCAGACTGGGATCAAGCTGTGCTACTTGAACTCATCACTTTTTGTTTTGAATTCCTCTGATTTGGGCGATTCTGAAAACCGGAGGGATTTAACAACTGCAGTGTCACAGGTGGAATGGGGTTTCTTTTAATTTTAGGATCATTTTTATGTTTTTACTCTGTCCAGAGGCATAGGGATGTAATAGTAGAAAGCCTCTTTTCACTTGTGCGTGTGGCTGGAATCACAGAATCCCGGAATATGCTGAGCTGGAAGGGAACCACAAGGATCATTGAGTCCAACCCTTGGCCCTGCACAGGACCATCCCCAAAAGTCACACCGTGTGCCTGAGAGCAGCATCCAAATGACAGAGTTTTAAGGATACTCAGTGGTGATCACCACCAGACTCAAAGCAAACTTTTAGATGTCTAAAATCCCTTTTGTGAAGGTAACACTGCTCCGTGTCCTTAAGCACCACACTTACCATCAAAAATCTGGCCACCGAGCCCTGCGATGACACATTCCCTGAATTCCCGGGCGGTGTGAAAGAGAAAACGTCCTCCCAGGTTGTGAACATTTCGCAGCACCGTTGGTTCTGATGCTCTCGAGCTCCTGCTCCCCGAGTTTCCTAAAAGTGCTTTTTTTTCCACGAGATCTCAACCCTCACGATGGTACTATTTGTGTTATTCCGCTTTTCGGTGCCGCCTGACGAGCCCTCCCTGCCGGAGCCCGGCCAGCTCTCCCCACCAGACTCCGGTGGGTGGAAATGAGGACACTTCTGTCACTTTGATCTTACGCTTAATAGCAGAGACTGTGGCGTTATTGACAGTTGTGATACCTCCAGCCCCTGCTGGGGAGTGCTGAGGGGGATATTGCACAGCCTGAAGTAGCGAAAGGAAATCTGTGCCCGGCCCCTGACAACATTTTGTTGCCGGCAGCGAGATTTTGGCTCTTCCTTGCCCACCACTTGGCACCAGGCTGGGGGTGGAAAGCGTGAGAAAGGGGAGTGGGATGGAACTTGGCATCAGAGCTACCTGATTGTGCTTTTTGGGCATCCCAGTCGGTGGGGAACACAAGGATTTCTGCCCGTGGGGGAAAATCGAGCAGCCCTGAGGGTTTCTCTCGTCTAGACCAGGGGTCTTGTGTTTGGGGGTGAGGTGTAAGGGGTCCTCTTTTTTTCTCCTCTTCAGCTTTGCAGTGTGGCCTAGTGTGTAGACTAAATTTTATAAAGGGAATTCCACAAGAATTTCTACCCATAGGGGTAAATAGAGCAGCCCTGAGCCAGAGGCTGCTCTTGTCTGGGACAGAAGTTGTGTGTTTGGGGCTGAGGTGTAAGGGGTCCTTTTTACTTCTCCTCTTCACCTGCACAGTGTGGCCTCATATGAAGATTCAATTTTAAAACAGGAATTTCACAAGGATTTCTGTCCATGGGAGAAAACTGAACAACCCTGAGGCCACTCTTGTCTGGTTTAGGGGTCGTGTGTTTTGGGGTGAGGTGTAAGGGGTCCTCTCTGCTTCTCCTCTTCAGCTCTGCAGTGTGGCCTCATGTGTAGACTCAATTTTAAAAAGGGAATTTAGCAAGGATTTCTGTCCATGGGGGAGAACTGAGCAGCCCTGAGGCTGCTCTTGACTGGGACAGAAGTTGTTTATTTGGGGGTGAGGTGTAAGGGTTCTCCTCTTCACCTGCCCAAAGTGGCTTCATATGCAGCCTCAGTTTTAAAAAGGGAATTTCTTTCACTGAAATCAGGCTTATAGATTATCTGAAAATAGAAAATGGACAAGCAGACATATTTAAAAAAAAAACAACATGTAATAAGATCTTTTTATTTATTTTTATTTCTTTTCCTTCTCTTTTTAAAGGTTATATATGTTCTTTCTCAGCTCAGATTGTGCTGCCTGTGCTGAAATTTATATCTGTGCCTAATAACCAAACTTGCAAACCAAGGAGAACTGTTTTTTTAACCCTTACAAGAGCAAGGAGAATAACTCTTTTTGCAACAGATATACTGAGAAGTGAGGGAAACTAATGCTTCACTAACCATCATTAAAAATTGCTATAATTACAAATACATTTGGAGCTATTTTATAGGATATGCTGCTTTCCCCCCCAAAAAATACAAAGAAGGAAAATTTCTTTGAAAACTGACCTGAAAAAGGTTCACTATCCATGGTAAGCAGTGGGTGGAGAACTGAATTAAAGGTCCCAGTTAGGGAGAACTGGGTTGAAATGAGGGGTTTGGAGGCACTGGATGGGAAGATGAGTAACTAGAAGGCCAATAATGGTGTTTTCCTCCTGTTAGGGATGTAGGGAGGATTTCCAATGCCAATTGTACCTTCCTGGTGAAGATGGAAGGCCGGGAACACCTGAAAGGGAAGGATGTCTTTGCCTAGTTATTTACTAACTCAATAATGAAGAGTTCCACTGTACATTTCTAGATCAGCATAATTTTCCTCTTTCTCCCATCTGACACAGTCTCAACTCTCTCTCAGCTGTGTCTCCCTTCCTCTCTCATTCCTCCACCATCTGCTCCACATGCTTTCCCATAAATTCCTGACTTGGACTCGGTTCCCCAGCTCTGAGCTTATCTGTCTCAGGGTTACAGGCTGGAGCCATCACAGAGGCATCTGAGAACTTTCTGTGCAAAATGAATAGCAATGGCAAAACCTCCAGAGGAGTTTGGGAGGTCTCTGGAGGGGTCAGGACTTAATTTCTTGTTTATTTTGAGGGTTTTCTTGTGGTATGGGAGGACAAGAGAGGTGTCAGGAGTTAAAAGAAGTTTACATGATGAATGTTTTCATGTTTTGAATGTTATTCCCAGAGTGAACTTTTTTTTTTCCGAGTTTCAGATGGAGGAAATTAAAAATAACAATAAAAATATTACTGAGTTCTCATTCCTATTACAGATAAAAATTTTTTTTATTTTTTTCAGCTACTGCTTTCTCTTTCTTTTTAGGAAAAGTCCCATCTCCTACAAAGCAATTACCCTAAAAAACCAAACCAAAAACAAAAAAGGAAAGATATTATACTTTTGATAACTTAGTTTCTGAACTCCATTTTGAAAGGTAGAACCCTCAAACCAGAGGAGAACCAGGCAAACACATTTCAAGTAAATATAAAGGTTAATTAATTTCTGTTATTGGGTTGTTAAAGAGGACCAACATGGTGGTTCTGGAGATAGTTTTAAGTACATTGTGCATCCCTGCTTGAGGATGTCGCTGAAATCCAGGAAGGACACTTCCCAACCTCTTCTAGATTTTGGTTTGGAACGAGCCTTCAGGACTGTCTCATTCTAACACCTTCCAGTAGAATCTGTTGCTCCAAGCCCCATCCAACATGGCCTTGATATCAAACCTAGTTTATAGTGTCTTGATGTTTCTCTTTAGAAATGGTGCACTGATTTTGCCTTTTTGCAAAAGCATTAAAAGCAGTAAAGGCAAAATTTAGTATAATTGAGGCAGAATGGAACTGCACAACTTTGTACAACCTTGACCTCTCTGTGATGTCCCTCAGTGCAATGGATTGTCCAGCCCAGACATCCCAGTTCTTGCATTGAATCCGTCCCAAACAGAGCCAATTCTCATTGCCCAGTGATCTGGCTGAGCTCCTGCTGCAGCTTTTCCATCACACGGTCATCCTGCTCAGTTTTATTTCTCTGCTTGTCAGACAATGTTTAGGAAGCTGTAGATGCTTTATAAATGGGAATTCCTTAACCTTCCCTCGTGTGTGGCTCTGTTGTGGGGTGACAGGAATCACAGAATGGGTCAGGTTGGAAGGCACCACAGTGAGTCACCTGGTCCCAAGTCCCTGCTCAAGCAGGACCATCCCAGAGCACATGGCACAGGATTGTGTCCAGATGGGTCTGGAATATCTCCAGTGAGGAGACTCCACACCCTTTCTGGGCAACCTGTTCCAGTGCTCTATCATGGCACAGGAAAGAAGTTCTTCCTCGTGTTCAGGTGGAATTTTCTGCCCATAAATTTATGCCTATTTCCTCTTGTCCTAATGCTGGACACTCCTGAGCAGAGCCTGGCCCATCCTCTGACTCTTTTCAGACCCTGACAGACATTGATGAGGCCCCATCTCAGTTATTTCTTGAGGCTGAACAGGCCCAGACAGTGCTGGAGTAACACACCCTTGCTGAGGGAAACCAAACTAATAAACAAGAGTTATAACAACATTACTTAACTTCTGAAATAATAATAGACTTCTCGATTTCTGGGGTGGAAAAATCATTAGGTGTGTGTACCTAAGAATAAGTCAACTGGAGGAATAATCAAACTCTCCCCAAATAATCTTTATATCAAAAGCTTCACTCTGTCCTTATTTCAACTCTACAAGCAATGTGCATCACAGCATGGCCAGAAGGTCATGAAACAGTCATGTTTTGCCCAGATAAAATGAGCTACCAGATACTGGAAAAAAAAATTATTCTGGAATTGATCTTTTGTGGCTTCTGTGAGCAAGAAACAAGGTTATATTAATTTTAGAACCATCTGAGCTTTGGGCACTGACTTTCATTGGCTGAGATGTTAATATTTTATGTGAGCCTAAAGCATGGCCAATTAAAGGCAGATCAGAAACGTCCACAAGTATATTCAAAGAAAAGCGTTAGAGTTTTAGACAGTGCCATAAATTCATGAGCCAAAAAGCTACAGAGGGAGAACGTTAAGGGGCTGGCAAATAAATAAATAAATAAACAAATAAAAGCTTGGAATGTTATTCCTGCAGCTCAGGCAAGTCCCGTGGTGTGAAAGCAATGCTCACCATAAATCCTTTCAAAGAATTGTCACACAGGGGTGCACGTGGGCAATAGGTGGGTTAGAGGGTGGATGGCACTGGCAGAGGACAGGGCAGAGCTCTGAAATGGGCCTCCAAATGTGGGCAGCAGACAGTGAGTCAGGGGTTGTTCCTCTGCAGGGGTGCCACACTTAGAACCACAGTCAGAGAATATCCTGAGTTGGAAAGGACCTGCAAGGATCATCAAAGTCCAGCTTTTGGCCCTGCAACCCCGAGAATCCCACTGTGTGCCCGAAAGGGTTGTCCAAACATTTATTGAACTCTGAACTTCTCAGAACTTGCTCAGCCCCCTCCTCAGAGCTGAAGTTGTGGAAATCATAAGATAATGACCATCTACCACCTCTCCCAAGCTATGATTCTCTCTGTTTCTAATCCCTCCACCTTTCTGGCAGTTCCTCTTTGATTTCTCGAGGTATCCAAGAGTGAACATGGGTGTACTGCAAACTCACCCGCTCTGTTACTCTCTGAAGAGTTTTTGTGAGCCCCTGCACCACTGCTGAGTCTTTATGTGTTTTTTATAAAACCAGCACTGTGAAAGCCTCCCAAGAAGTTTGATTTGGGTGGAAAAGACTTTTAAAACCATGGCCAGTTCTTGCAATCCTGTTAATAAATTCTCTTACTGTTGCCCAACTTCTTTCACCCAAGCTGATCACCTCCATCCCTACCTGGAGGTCTCATCCATTTAGCTGTGATGCCACCCCATACCCAGCTTTCATCACCTTATTTTTGGTCCCAGGCACCAACTTACTCCTGAAACCTGCCACACCAATTTTCTCTGCTTTTGGTGCTGAACTAATTTAGGGCTGACTTTGTCCTGGCTGTACAGGTCTGCCCTTGAAAACAGGGAAGCAAGACACAGATTTAAAAATTATTAAATATATTTTATCTAAAAAGCCTGATGTCATTGTCTGCATGTGCCTGGACACCCCTGACTTTATTTAAAAAATTGGAAACAATGTCTGGACTTTTGAGAGAAAACATCTTTTTACCTCTCCAACTAAAAAAGGTATATATTGTTCATGGTCCCTCATGCAGTTTTGTGAGTGATACAGATATTTAATAACCTTTGTCTGCATTGTGGTAGGTAGAATTTAATAATTCTGTGATAAAGCAGATTCTGGGCCCAGGGGCTGATTTTCAGGTGTTAGAACCCTTTTCCACCTACCCCATCCCCATGAGTCTTGCTCCAAGACATCACTGCTTCTGTCCACAGTGCTCCACTGCAGAGCAAACTCTTAAATAATCCTATTTTTAAGGAAAATTTGGAGTCTTGAGCATGGAATAAATCTATAGGTGTAGAAAGAAGTCTCACTTTGCAGTTCTGTGTGACCTAAATACATAAAAAACTATTATAATTTGATGGGGTTTTGAAGATTATTTTTCTTTTCTTTTTTTTTTTCCTTCTTTTTTTTTTCCCCTTGGTGTTTTGATTTGTTAATTTTTGGTTTGTTATTTTTGTTTTGTGAACTTCCACTCTTGAGATGAAAACCCCTGTCTACCAAGTGCCCACACAGAGCAAACTCCTTCAGATTAACCAGGGATGGTTGAACAACTTTAGATAAAATAGGAACCAGAACTGGTTTTTTCTTTTTTTCGTTGTTGTTTTTTCTTCATTTTTTTCTTTCATTCCTCAAACCAAACACAAACTTTTCTGCGGTTTATGGAAGTTTTGGAAACTTTTTGTGTTTGTTTTACACGTTTTCACATTTCTCAGTGCTTCCTGGTCAATCTCTGGGTCTGGAAAGGGAAAAACCAAAATGGTGTATAAAGAAATGCCTGGTATTTGTTGGTAACTCTCATGGGGACACTTCCCTTCAAGTATTCAACCCCTTAATACTCCTACTCTGCACCATGGCCAGCTCAGCATCATGGAGTTGGTGATTATTGTTAGATGAAGTTTGAATACTACCTTCACTTGGCTATTTATTGGCTCATTATAATGCTTACAGGAATCACTGTGGAGTTAAGGAATCTCTTAAGCCTCATGAAAGGTAAAATCGTGTTTGTGTAAAATTATATTTACTTTCGTTATGGCAAAAGAAACACCAGTTCCTAATTAGCAGAGCACCTTGGAAGCAGATCTGATGAAATTTTCTTAACACAACCCCCTAAACCTGCTCATCTGAGGGGTTTTTTTTGTAGAGCTTGAGTGAAGCTGAACTTCAGAGATGTTGTAAAGCAACTTTGGAGAGTGTTTTGTCCACAGTGTGAGAATTCTTAGCTCTGTACAAACTGTAATGATTGCTTCCACATTTTGTTTCTTGATTTTGGTTCCATTAGACTTCCAAAGCAGGGAAAGGTGGGAAGTTGTCTTTCCACCTCTCTGGCTTCTGGTCTGTACTGAGCTAAAACAAATGTTCATTTGTGAGAGTGAATATATTTTATGCATTTTATGCAGCCAAACAAACTCAGTTACTAAAAACCTGAGTCAATTGTGAGTAATTGATTTAGGGCTGAAAGGCTTGTGTCCTATTACCAATCCCTTGAGCTATGCAGTCCCTAGAGAGGAAAATTATTGTGTTTTTCCATCCCCTGTCTGCTCACATGAGCAGGCAAAGCAGGGCAGGGGAATGATGTGACACACACGTCTGTTTTCATGTATCAAAGCAAAGCTGTGAGGTCCAGTTTTAGTTTGTTTTTATCTCTAAACACATCACGGGGCCTTCAATAAATAAGAAATACAGTTTGCAATTGTTTGTAAAACAAAAAAAGCCTGAGTGGGTCCTCTCACTCTTCAGGTATTGGGATTTTCTCTGCATTGATGGTGTTCTGCTCATCTGCAGCATTTGTGAGCCTCATATAAGGTCTAATCCTGCCCTAAATTCCACTCAACTTCCAGAGGAATTGTTTGTGCTTTGTCTGGGTGGTTCCACATATGGACTTTTGGACTCTTCAGAAGCAGGGTCTTGCCATGGGAAGAACATAATAGATCTGTCCTGATGTGTTCCTAACCAAAGAAAGATTCCAAGAAAACATGTGAAAATACCTATTTCTTGCCTTCTTGCAAATGTTTATCATGGTTTAAACCACCACTTTAGTTTCTTTGGTCTCATAGGTTATAATTTCCTTTATCAGGGCAAGGATGTTTTAAGCAGCTTTTTGCAGATGATTAGGTATTTGCTGATCATTCAGGACAATTTGCAAAGATAAATATATGTTAAATGGGTTTCTTGTTAAAACCAATGTACAAGTAACCCCTCGAGGCCAGACAGTAATTACTCCTAATAACAAATTAAAGCATTACCTACTTCTTTTCCGTTTTTCATTTTGAAGAGGAAATTACCTTACAGAACTGAGCGGATTCAAAACTAGAGTCACATATTTTTGATAATGCCACTAAAAATGAAAAAAAAAAGAAATTTGGGGGTTGAAATGTTTAGAGTAAAGGATGATCTAAAATGTACTTATTTTTGTAGTAAATCTGTGTAGATTTTGAGGATCCTCACCCACCATCCAGATTCTTGGGACCTCAGGAAACCTCTTCTTTTGCTTGGCCCTTTGCTTGGTCCACAACAAAATGTAGACTTGGCTTGAAATGGCTCAGCCAGTGGGCCTTAATTTCCACCTAAATATTTGCTGCGTGGTGATTGTGTTGCATCCTCCTTTTCCTGCTTCTATCACTTGTGGATCCCTATTAAATTTACCAAATATGTTCATTCTGTAGACATCATGACTATCAAAGGAAGGTTCTGTATTAATGAATTATTACAGAAGAGCTGTAGATTTCAGGGAACCTCTTCAGGAGGTTTAGCTGTTGACTTGGGAGCTTCTGGGATACAAGAATAGAAGATGCTGTGGTCTGTGAACCGTGTATGAAAAGGGACATCCCAAATCTTTGCAACTTTTTGATTGTTATAATAAATGTCTGAGATTTAGGGGCTCTTACAGCTTTCATGCTTTTATAATTTATGCAGAAATTCAGGGCAGTGCACACCTCATGCTAAATCAGAGCAGTGTGTTTCATACACTTCCTCCCAAGCAAAGACTCCTTTGGCTCATCTAGTTCATTTATGTATAACAACTACTTCAGATGTTTTTGAAGGCTCTATAGGATTTGTATGAGTAAGACATTTTTTTTTTCGTGAGTTTCCGACTTTTCACTTAAATTGCATTTTCTATCTGGGTCTTGCCATCTGTTTGCAGAGCTGTCTTGCTAGACACTCACTTCAAACAATTCCCTGGGGCTTCTGAACCCAATCTTAGGGGTTTAGCTCTGTTTGAACCTGTCCCAAATTTGGTCAAAAGCTGGGCAAAACTATGTGTACCTGGAGATCTTAGCTACCTAATTCACCACCATGTGGACCATGGTATGTGTTATAAGAGACTTGGCTTGTAATACGCGAACATTGTTAAATTCAGTTTATCAACTATAGAATTTCTTAAATACTTTTTTTATTTATTTATTTCCTTAGTTGAGGGTTTTACAGAGCTGAGGTCTTTTCAGAAGCAGGGACATTTAGTTCTCATGGGCTCCATGTGGATGCAGCACAGCAGGCATCTGGCAGGGAAATAAATTTCTTACAAGTTTTTTTTCAGTGACAGCAGAGCACTGGCAATATTTTTGTTTCTATAGTGCAACATATCATTGATCAGGAAAAAGACTATATAACAACTCTTCAGTATCCACTTCTTAATATTTTATCTTATTTATAAGTGTGGAACTAAAGATACTGGTCAAAAAGTTTGCTCTAGTGTTGGAAATCCAGCTTTCCATCTCATAAAGGCTTGGTTTTAACTGCAAGATCTTCTGAAGTAATTTGTCCCTTTCTGAAATAACACTGTTTTGTTGGATGCTTTAGAAAACACTTTGAAACATGTATCTGGTCAGTTCTTCCCAGCATAACTGCTGCATTAATGAATTACAGTGTTGTGATCAAAAAGTCCAGATGAACGTGTGTCACCCGTAACACAATTAGTGATTTTCTCAGTTTGTCTTCAAATGCACCATTTTGTTTGGGAATATTGCAGATATATGTCACTCATTATTGATAGATTTGTCTGACTTCCTGTCAAATCTATGTACATTGACAAAAATCTATTTTGTTGTTTTTGTCACAGAAATCTATATTGGCATTTTTCCCCATGGAGATTTGGCTAGTCATTGTCAGCATGAGGTGCCAGCTCGAGCTTTTACTGTTTTTATTGTGCCAGCTGCTTTCTTGGCTTCAAATCTTTTGGTTCAGATTGTAAATGGGGGCGAGACATCCGTATCTAGCCAGCGTGCTCGATGGGATATGACAGGGACTTGATTTTTCATTTCTTGCTGCCTTTCTTACTATTAGTAGAAGATGACAAGGATGGCTTCATCTTCTGACCAGCAGAGACAGTGAGGGAACGGGAAAAGAGAGATCCTGAGTGTTCATGGGCCGTGGGAAATGTTAAAACACACACTTAAAGCTGCTCATTCCTACTGTGGGTTTGTTGGTTGGTTTTGTTTCTTTTTCACTGGTGAGGATCTCTACAGAACATCTTGGAGTTCGGGGAAAAAGTTATTTCCAAACATTTTGGCTAATGTTAAATCAGATTTGTTGCATTCTTTTCATAATGGTTTTTGGCCTAAATTGTTATAACTGAGCAGAAGCCCTCTGAGAAATCAGGTCTTTTTGAGGTGTCTGTAGTTTGTTTAGAGGCATCCAGAGTCACCAGTGTAGGATTTAACTAATAAATAGTGCATATTTTAAGCCAAATTTGGGTGTTTTTTTTCTAAACGTTGGCAACTTCTGCAATTTTAGCATAGGTCTTGTGATATTTGCTATTTTCCCTAAAGCCCCAATGGCTGGAGTAAGGTTGTTAATCTGAACATGTAGTCCTTTATAAAGTATTTTTCCAGCCCGCGTGTTCACTAAGAAAAAGCTTAAAATCACGAACCCTGTTAGAGCAGAACAATTAAACCTGACACAATTCCTGCCTCTTGGACCGCTGCGATTTCAAAGCCAATCTTCCAACTTTCTGGATCCTGGCTCAGGATTTTTAAACACTGAGAGCTGGCACCCTGTTTGCATGGAGCTGTTTTCATTTCACATGGCAGCCTCATGACAACCATCCAAACTAAAGCACAGGGCCATATATTGCATTGCAGAGCCACACAACGGCAGGACTCCACGATCCCGGTGGGTCCCTTCCAACTCAGTGTATCCTGGGACTGTGATGTTGTTCTCCCTGTTGCACACGCAGGATGCCAAGGACAAGACCCCCGTTGACCCCACGTGTCCCCACCTGCACTATGGTGTGGCTGGAGGTGCAAAAAACCCAATCCTCTTCTCCACAAGCCATCACAGCACCTGTAACCCCAACCAAGCTGGTTTTAGTTCAGCTTCCAGGCATTCCAAGGTCCATGGAACCACATCAGCACGGACTTTTGGTTCAGGCCAACTGCCTGAGAAGACACCCAGGGTCCTGAGCAGGCTGCACATCTCACACTGAAGCCCAGCTATTCTGCTGCTGGTACCCAAGGTGGCTTGATTGAGCTTGGATATGTAGCCACATGCTGTAATCACTCCCTCAATGACTGCAAATTTGGCCTCGTTGGTCTTTTAAATCCTTGCATTTTCAGAGTGCCAGTTTGCTGTAAATCACAGACATTCTCCATTTTCTTTATTTGATTCCAGAAAACTGTCTCTGTGCTGAAAACAAGTCTTTGAAAAATGCCTGTGTATCCTGCTGTCCTCTCCTACTTGGGGTGATTGCATAATTAACCTGGCCAAGTATCAACCATACAAGAGTTGAATGCATCCCAAGTGCAATTGGGGAGGTTTTTACCATAAGAATGTGCCTGTCCTGAGACTAAAACACAGGTTAGATTTCCAAGTTTCTGAATATTGCTCAATGAAAGAAGAATATGTTGCCCATGAGGAAAAAAACAAAATCAAATGGTGGTGTAATCTATAATCAAAAGGCCTAATGGGCACAAAGCATTTTAGAACAAAGGTTTGCTGAATCTGCAAGGATAATAAAAGTGTTAAAGTCTGAACAGAGAAACGTTCTTATTTACTAAAGTGTAAGAAGGTTAGTAAAGCACAGATAAAAAGCTCATAGGGCAGACAAAGCTCTCTGAATCCTTTTTCTTTTCCTGCAGTCAGATATGAACATATGATACATGAATATTTATCAGAACAGCAGATAACTACTAACTACAGTTGGATTTAAACTCAGCAAACCATGGCTTGCAGTTTGTGTTCACAGGGGCTTCGTGCAAGTGTATTTTATTCTTTTTTTTCCCGCACTGTTTTTGTACTCTCTATATGCAGCCTTGTCTCCCCTAAGCTGTCTTTTGATTCCAACTGAATGAACCTAAAAATACAGCGAAGATCTTCAATACAAAACCTCCAGTGCATATCAACTAAAGGCTGACAAGGATTTCTGTGCTCAGGGTTGACAAGACTGACTTTCAAGCTGTACGTAGTCAAATCCAGAAATCTCCAGATTTAGACCCGGCTTCCTCGTAACTCTCTTCAGGTTATGTTGAAACATTTATGAACCTCCCAGAGCCTCGTCTTGCCTCAGTTTTGTAACAGTGTCTGAAAGCTGGTGATGCAATGGCAGTTTCACACTGGTGTAGTTGCAACTTGATCATCTGCTACCCGCAATTTCGAACAGCAGAAAATTGGAGGCTCTGCAGAGAAAAGGGGAAAGCTGTTGTGTTCCCATTCCTATCCGCAGGTAGAGGGATGGATGGATGGTAATTATAGGAAAGAACCTACACACACACACTCTTCTCTGAAGTGCTTTTGTGTGCACCAGCATCTCAGGGATGGCTCTGAAAAATATGCTTTGAGAGCAGAGAGATGAGAGCACTGGGGATGTTGGTTGTAGAAAACACCTTTGACAGTAAGAGCAGCAAGGGGTCACCCATTTCCATTGGGAATGGCCATGCACTGGCCAAGCTTTGCCCAACCCAGCCACATCAAACTCAAACAGCTGTGAATGCAAGGGAAGGAGGCTGGAGAAGAAGGTAAAAGGTTGGACTTGATGATCATAAAATCGTGGAATGGTTTGGTTTGGAAGGGACCTTAAAGCTCATCCCGCTCCACCCACTGCCATGGGCAGAGACACCTTCCACTATCCCAGGTTGCTCCAAGCCCTGTCCAGCCTGGCCTTGAACATTTCCAGGGATGAGGCAGCCACAGCTTCTCTGGGCAACCTGTGCCAGGGCCTCACCACCCTCACAGGCAAGAATTTCTTCCTAATATCTAAACTAAACCTCCTCTCTGTCAGTTTTAAACCATTCTCCCTTGTCCTGTCACTCCAGGCCCTTGTAAAAAGTCTCTCTCCAGCTTTCTTGTAAGCTCCCTTTAGGTACCAGCAGGCTGCAATTGGCTCACATAATCTTGGATGTCTGTCCCAACCTAAACGATTCTAAGGTGTGGCACTCCTTTTCCCTCGTTTTCCTCCAGAGAATATTGCAGTAGTAACTTTTTCCCCTGTGTTTTGGGGCAGATTTGCAGAATTGTGGCAGAGGGCAGGGGGGGTGTAGGCGAGAGGTTAAAGCAGAGTCATCGTTGTCTCTGCGTGGCTTTACCCCGGTGCTGCCAGATTGCTCTTATTGAAGATTAGCGAGTGATCTTCAGCTTCTAATGTAAGAAAAGCTGTCCAGGGCCAAACCAAAATTCCCTCTAGCCCAGTCCCCTGTCTCCAGCAGTGGCTAGTTCAGGAAGCTGTATAAGAATAGGACTTTGGTATTTCTTCCTGGCTTTTGGTAAGTTGTGTTTTAGGGACTTTCTGAGTTTGCGGCTGTTGGGGGACGACTGAAATTTTCGTCTGATCGTCCATAAACTTGTGTAATCTTTTCTGGATTCACCAGTGCTTTTTTGCCACTTTGTTTCTTAATCTTAGTTTACTCAAGTGTAACACAGGTTAATTGTTCTTTTGCAGTCTCCTTATTTTCCTCAGTCTCTGAGCAGAAAAAGGCAGAAATGTGAAACAAAAACTATTCCCTTGTTACGGGAACATCTTTTTCAAGCTAAGCTGGGTTGGCTCTTGCTCTGGAGCCAGACCTGTGATGACTTCTCTTTCTCATAACAATAATAATTTTATTTTTCCTTTCATCTGTTTTTTTCAGTTACTGCTTTCATCATAATGTAGGCCAGGGTCTCCACAAAGGCACTACCAAGGGAATAGAAAGGTCACAAATGTGGGATTTAGTATTCGATCCGCTCTTTTTATTACAGAGAGAAGTGGAGAAAAACTGCAGTTTTGAACCCAAACCTTTATGAACTGTCTAGTCAAGGAAGGAAAAGCAGGTTTGCATCCCTGGTTTAGAAAGTGCTGTCGTGATTTATATTATAAATGTGATAAAAAAAATTAAGAAAGGGTCTATTTTCTGCTTTGGTTTCAGATACAGCTGAAATCTCTGAAGGGCCCAAGGTACAAATCCACTGGGGGTTTTAGAGCAATTCTGGCTTGGGTGGGATGTAGGTCATGGGTAAGTATATGGCAGTATTCGTCTTGGGCTGGAAGAGCCATAAAACTGAGGTTCAGACAGGACAAAGAGAGGGAAAAAGAAATAAGAAAGAGGAAATTACAGATCATAGAAGAGGATTTACTCAGAGGTGAACTCAGGAGGGATGTATTTTTCAGAGAAGGTAATAGGCAGACCTGGAGAGCTCAGAAATGCAAGAGGGGAAGGAGGTAACGCTGTGTAATGTAAGAAAAATTGGCTGGTGTGTAGAGGGGAGAGGTTTTTATTCACAATCTTAAACTGAGATAAGGGTCATCTGATTCATTGGGACCTGACTAGAACCAACTAAGAGAGCTGGACCAGCTCCATGTGAGTCATTTTCCTGCATCCTGAGCCATTATTATTCTTATTAAAGCAAGAAAATACGCTGCACTCACATGATAAGATTTGGGGAAAAAAAGGAACAAGAGAAGCAAGGATATTTAGAGCTGAAGGATTTGGTTTGCTCACACTTGGCTGTCTCCCTGCCCAAGGTTGTGAGATGGAATCAGCCACCACTCAGGGACCTCCCCTTTATTGTTCCTACTGTGAGTGGCATCAGGGATGGAGCAGGAGCTGCATCTCAGCTCTGCTCTGCCCTTCTGGCAGGTGGGGTCAGATCATGTAAATCCCCAAGAATTTTGTTGTCCTGGGCTGCTCTCCAGAAACCTGAACGCCAAAGTGAGCTCAGAGAAGCACCCAAATATGCAGATGTTTTGTATAAAGATGATTTTAGAGTTATGAACTTCACAGAGGCGCCGAACTGGGCTGGAAAACTTTCTTGTGACTCAGCACTTCACTCACCCATGTGAATGCAGAGGCACAGAAAAGTCAAAAACCATGGCAAAACACCCAAACCAGGATTTTTCAGAACTCAGAGTGGAAAAATATACTTTCCAACTCTGGTTCAAGTCTTTGGTTAGTTGTTGTTTAACAAAGCTGGATCACAAATCTGTACAGTCATCCGGATTTCTGTGGGACTCGTTTTTTGACTTTTAAAATAAGTTTTAGTTTAAAATCTTTAGACGTGTTGGGTTCTATTCATTGAAAATAACCTGCAATCCTTGAGCACACATAGAAGTGAGAGGGGATAAAACCCAGCAACCCCAGAGTCCAAGGCTCCGTGGTCCTTCACAAGCAAAGGATGGAGGAAAGGGGGCAAGGAAGAGCAGCAGACATTTTGGGATGGAAGAACAATCTGTTTGGAGATTGACAATTCCCAAGTCAATTGGTGAGGTCACACAAGATGAGGATATAACTCTGCTCACCTCTGGAAGGAGAAAACACCCCTGGGTAGGAGCTGAGCTTGATTGCCTGAAGCTTTACCCGTGGGACTGGGTTGTTTGAAGGGTGGTCAGTGATACTCAGGGGATCTGAGGATGTTTCCCAGGGTCTCTGAGGTTGTCACCCCCTGTCCCTGTGCAGATTGCTGCTCTTGGCAGCTCCTGTGTAACAAAGAGGTTGATGAGCTGAAGACTCACCCCAGGAGACCCACCAGGGAGCCTGGGAACCATCCAGGTCTCACTGTGGTTCTTGTCTTTTTTTTTGGCTGCTGTGGTGGACTTAAAGGTCTGAATGGTGGGTTATGGGAGGAGGGAAAGTAACAAGTTAAGCTTTTCTTCCCCTTATCTGACCCTGTTTGCCCTGGATCCAGCAGCCAGTGGGTTTTATCAGTTCTGCTGTGACTCAGCTTCATCCTCCCCCACTTTATCCTACCTGATAGTTCTGATTTCATGATCCCCTGCCTGGAAGAGAGGAACAGATACAGCCTCAAAGCACCCAGAGCCTGTGCAGGCACAGATGCAGCAACAATCCAGGGTGACTCAGAGCTCCATCTAAGGTAGACAAATCTGAAATGCACCCAGTTAACTGTGTGGGAGTCCTGTGGACCAGACTTTGGAGGCCAAGATCCTTCCTACTCCTCCTCTGCAGAGCCAGTAGGTATTCAGTGCCTTCCTTTCATGCAAAAATAACTTTGCACTGGTTTCTGTGGTCAAATTTTCCCCCTTGTCTGACTCATGTGTTACACTGCTGTTGTCAGGTTTCTGTCACTGTCACCCATGGAAAGGTCTGAATTGAGGCAGAATTATTTTATGGAAATTTAGCCATATTACCTATTTCCATATGAAAACCTAATTCAGCTGCTCACTCCACAATACATCCAATTTCAGGCTGTGGGATCACTACAGCACTCACACAAACACTGGGCCCATGGTTTACAAAATGTGGTTTGTGATTTAAAGCATATAAGAAGTGAACGGAGAAGTTTGAGAAAAGCATCAACCTATGTTGCAGGACATGTTCAAATCTATTGACACTTCTTCTCATTTAGCTGTCAGAATGCTTATATTTCAGGCTTATAAACCAGGAGAAATGTCCAGTTCAGATGGACTTAACCTGCCATGGTCCTGAGTGAAGAGACATCCCCCAGCTGTGTGTACATTCCCAGTCCACAGAGGGTTAAAAGCCCAGGTTTTCTTATGTCAGTGCTGGCCATTCCCAAATCCACAGTCATAAGATGCCACCTCTTCTGAATATGGTCACTAAATTGGGGTTAATTAACTGCTCTGTGGAGTTGATTCAGGTTTGGGCCCTTCAGTGAAAGACATTGAGGGGCTGGAGCGTGTCCAGGGAAGGGAACAGAGCTGGTGAAGGGTCTGGAGCACCAGGAGCAGCTGAGGGAGCTGGGGGGGCTCAGCCTGGAGAAAAGGAGGCTCGGGGGGAACTTCTTGCTCTCTCCAAATCCCTGATGGGAGGGGGGAGCCGGAGGGGGATCGGGCTCTGCTCTCAGGGAACAAGGGACAGGATGAGAGGGAACTGCCTCAAACTGTGCCAGTGGAGGTTTATGTTGGATATTTGGAAAAATTCCTTCACCAAAAGGGTGGTCATGCATTGGAACAGGGGCAGTGGTGGAATCTTCACGCCTGGAGGGATTTAAAAGCCGTGTGGATGCGGCACTTGGGGACATGGTTTAGAGGTGGGCTTGGCAGTGCTGGGGAACAGTTGGACTTGATTTTAGAGGCCTTTTCCAACCTAAATGATCCTGTGACCCTAAGATTGCTCTGAACCACCACATGTGGAACGTGCTGTGCAGGACAGTCCCCAGCATATCTCAGCTCCTGGACTGGGAATTACTGGATTCTCAGGGATTTGTGCACCCACCTCTCCATCACCACGTGCTAGAAAGCACGTGCCTGTCGTAGCACCAAGAAGAAGCTGCACCAGGCATTTATTTAAGCTTTTAGCCAGCCAAATTTTGATCAATATTCTACACTTTGAGAGGGGCTGTGCAGCACCGTGTGGTCTCTGCTGCTTCTGTGGGGCTCCAGCAAAACTTATTGAACCCTTTCAGAAAGCACAGATGCCCTTCAGCTCACCTTAACTGGAGTTCTTTGGTGCCACCTGGGATGTGACAGGCCAAAGCACAGGCCAAGGTCGTTATTGCTACTATTTCTACACAAGCATATTTTTAGTCTTTGGCTGAGGGATCAGAGAAAAGGGAATTTTCAGAGGAGAAATAACTGGGAAAACGAGTAAAGATCCATAGTTTTAGTTTACACAACTCACAGCAAGCTTTAGGTTAAGGTATGTAAGGTTAAAAAACCCCAAGGTGCATCGAGGCAGGCAACTGTTAGGAGGATTTAACCTCACAGCATTAAATTCATGTGCCAAAAATATAATTCTCCTGTGTTCAAAGAGTATAAATTCTCTGTAACAAAGGGAATCTTGCAAAAGGAGATTCCTGAATAGGTGGCTCTCTCTGACATTGATGCCTTCGTTCCAAGTTGAAAATTCAAACAGATAGTTGATGTAACAGTTCAAAATACACAATTGACTTTAAAAGTGTGGAGAAATGGTTTAGCTTGCAAATGAATTATGGGCATGTGATGGCACATCTGTTCAAACATGCTTTCTTGGTGCACTGTCTTTTCCAAGTCCTTTTTTTTTTGCCTGTGGTAATTCACTTGGGTGAGATTCTGCCATTTTTATTCATATTGTATAGTAGCTTGTTTTATGCATAACCTTGCTGATGTAATGAAGACAGAACGAAGCTAAAATTTATTGGAGAAAGGACAAAAAAAAAAGGGCATTTCCAAGACTTGTCAAAGATTAGAACCAAAGCTTCAGGTCACTTCTCTTCACACCAAACTGCCTATTTATATAGTCAAAATATCTGACCAGCAAAATTTGGGGTTTAATTTGTTTTCATGTGGTATTTGCCTTTGGGGAGAAAAGGGTTTTTAAGTTGAGTGCTCAGTCTCAGAACCGAATGTTTTGTCTCAGTTTAAAAGTGACTTAAAACTAAGGAACTGAGGATCCAGAACTTGATTTTGATCTAAAACGTAGCAGACAGTGCAAATACCCACAATATGTCTCATCAAATCAACTGCTGTGCAAATAAAAGTCAGAACTGATGTAAGGTCATGTGTGCAACGAATCTCACTCTTATAATTCAAATAATTATCAAGGAAACAAATTAATATTTTCTTTTACAACCAATAATGAAGAAATTTGTTTTGTTTGTCCTTTAAATGTTGAAGCATTACCTGAAGACATTATAAATTCAAGATTAGCTAAAGTACTTGAATTGCTGTGGTCTTTAACTTGCCTTCATTTTATGCAGACCATATGCAGTTAAAAATAACTGGAGTTGCTGTATTTTATATGTACCTTTGTAAGCATTTCCAACTGCAGAGGGATTTTTTTTTTTTTTATAAATACAGAACACCCCCACAAGTTTTATGTTTTCATTTCACCTCTTCCCTTTTTATTTTTTATGGAAGTGCTACAAAGGGGAACTTTTGATAAGTATTACCAGCAAAGCCCAGTGTTGCAACACAGTTGAAGTGCTGCAGAGTTTCTATTTAAGGTTACCTGGCATAGTCAGCTCAGCCAGATGTACTTCTGCTGTTGGATAATTTCATTTGCTGACAATGTACACTGCCTTAAAAATATATATATTTAAAAAAAAAGGAAGTGCCTAGGTGACTTATATCCAAATCACACATATTCTTTTAGTTAAAATGAAATGTGAGCTTGAATTTAGCCTTTAATTACATTTCCTTCCCTACCTCTAACAAACAAATTTTTATAACCTCTGCAATGAAGAAAGTCATATTTTGTGAATTACTTGCTTGGAAGCTTCCCAGGAGCAAAAGTTATTTGGGAAATTTTCTATTATTTGTATCACTCGCAGATTATTCTCCAGGTTCCTGACTATTCCATAAGATAAATTATCCTTTTCAAAGGGTTTTGTGTATAAGTTTATTTTTATTTTAGGGCTTTTATCTGAGTTGCTATCTGGCAAATGGAAATTGTGCTTGTGAAGAGGGAAGCACTGCATAAAAATAGGATCCATCACACCGTGTTTGGGGGATATATAATAGAGCTCTTACAACATGTTAGGGACTTAAATCATCTCAAAATCTTATTTTTATAAGAATCTTTGCGGTGCAAGCTGTAATATAAATCAACAACAGAAAGGGGAGAGTTGTGTATGTATTTGAAGACATAAAATAGTATTGCTTAAGTGAAGCATTAAAAATAAGTATTACTTAAATTATCTTCCCTAATAAGATATGTCTGTCATTTTTTTTTTTTCATTTAGCATTGGCTCTGAGGAGGCTGCATTGTTCTGTCAGGATTAAAAGATGAAAAACCCTGCCACATTTGAGCATGTGCTTAAATAAGCAAGACTAAGTATTAAATCTGAGTCCTCTGTACCTCGAGAAGCATTTTTACAAGTGGAAAGTTGTTCAGCTGAGATAGTCCATCCATTTTCCAGAGCCTTTTAAACCTGCATAATATAGCGAAGGTCCAAATGCTATAAAACATCTTTAACTATTGATATCCATTTGTAGATCCCAATATAAATTCTGCCATAAATTTGAATAAGAAAATGACTTTATCTAAACCAGGATTTGGTGCATGGCAATACTGTTGATATGACAGTGTTGGCTTCTTAATTCTTACACTGTGAAGGAAGGTTGGTGTATTTTTACACAGTCAAGGCTTCAAAATTATTACCATTGAAAATCAATATTGGGCAGCTGCTAACAAAAATATCATGGAATGTATCTTTTATACAAACAGCTGCAAATATATTATTGAATGTACAGACAGAGCTTGAGCTTATCTCCAGAACTGGGCTTACTGCAGGAATCCACCTGTTTGTAGGCTTAGAATATAATATCAGCATATATTAATTTATGTCCTCTATTGGCTGAGCAATCTTTATTTTCTAGCTCTGGATGATACATTTGTGGCCATTTCACGCTTCCTTTTTGTGGACTGCAGGGTTAGCTTGGCAAAAGCAGTGGCAGCAAACTGGTTTGGAAGTTGTCAAGGTATATGAGCAAAATTTCAAGTTGTCCGTGAAATATTTATGCCACTGCTGTTTGCAGACTCTCTTAAGTTGGCAGTGGTGCTCACAGAGCATTTTTGAACTGTTGTGTTTAATTTATGCCACAAATAAAATCAGTAGCATAGTAATTATTATATTTTTTTTAAGAATGCACTAAATAATGACCAGTTTGGGAGAGTCTGTTCACGGGAGAGAACACACACTCTGTGACCAAATTCTTAACCAAGCCTTGCACATCCTACACCCCTGAAAGTCAGAGATTAGACATCCTTCGTGTTTCACAATCCTGTCCACCCTCTTTTACCAGGAAAGCAAAGCCTTTGGTTTTCAACTCACTTAATGTGGCAAAAGTGTATAATAAAAGCAAACAGAGGGAGGGAGGCTGGCAGGAAACTCTTGATCCTTTTACAGAAACTGCCTGTTTGGCTGGGCAGAAGCTGCTGGAGAGCTTTAAACATTCTTACGTGCAAAGGCTCTTTGGCTTCAGTTTGGGGCAGACCCAAACCCTTTAGTTTCTAGTAGCTGCAGCCACATTTGCAGCATCTCTGACCGTTGCACACAGGTCAAATGCTGTTTAAACCTTAAGATTGTGCTTCAAAGAGCAGGATCTCTGATTCTATTCCATTTAGGGCACTGCAACCTCTTCAACTCCTGAAGCAAACGATGCCCGAGCATCTTAATTCTTCAGAGATAAACCTTTATGTCTTTTCTCTCTTAT
Organism: Neopelma chrysocephalum; assembly: GCF_003984885.1. Lineage (NCBI taxonomy): Eukaryota > Metazoa > Chordata > Aves > Passeriformes > Pipridae > Neopelma > Neopelma chrysocephalum. The sequence goes on from NW_020897767.1 coordinate 2,935,439, forward strand.
TTTTCCCCTTTTTTACCCCACTCTGCCCATTGGCACCCCACCTCCACACTCTTTTCTTTTTTTTTTTCCAGACAACAAACAGGAAAACCGCAAACTTCATCAGCAAGCTGTGCTTTCCTCTCCAAAGCCAAGACGTTGAGGCTCAGCACACAAATCACATGCTCTTGCCTTCGCTACTCACAAACCACCCTGTAGCTCACTCCAGAAAATTATTAAACTTAGTAGGTTAAAAAGAAATAAGCCATTTTTCGTTGTGGGGCAGATACCTCAGGATGAATGCTGACATGGCCAGGATGAGAAAGAGTCCTGGGGTGGAGATTTAAAGCAAAGAGAGGGAATAATTCGTGAACATTTAGAGATTTTAATCATTTAGGGAATAGCATGCAAGAGTTACCTTGCACACAGTTGTGCAGATGCCTCTGAGGGGTTTATTACAAAACAGATGATATTACAAGTTGGCAGTGGGGATGTTCACCATCACCCAAATAACTGGCAGTGTGTTTCAATCCATCCCTGATTGTTTTGGCCACGGCAACATCTATTTACTGCAGGTACCTATAGGTCTATCTTCCTGTCCTACCTGGCAGTTGTTCTCAGTGGATTTACTCTACGTGCTGTTGTAAATCAGATGCAGGAGGCAGATGCAGTGAGGGTGAGGCCACACAGCAAGAAACTGCCTTGGCCAAAAGTGATGTGTGACAGCCCGGCTTTTCTGTCCTCAGCTTCGACTTCTATTTGTAAATTGTTCTTGTTTTCCTTCTTTTGGCCAGAATTCCTTGCTGCACGCTGAGAGAAGCGATCTCAGCCCGACATGTGTAGGAAAGGAATTAAAATGGAAATCCCATTTAAAGCCTTAGGGCTTGAGTATGGCACTGCCTGCAAGAACCTGGCACTGGGAATGCAGAAGCAGCTCCACAGTCTGCTTGGAGGGAGTGGGGTGTATCTGTGCCATTGTCCTGCATGGGGGGTCTGATGCCCAGTGCCGCCTGTTCCTGGGGGGTGTGTGGCATTTTCACCCACTCTCCTTTCATCCTATTAATTCCAGGTGAGGGAACTGAGGCACTTCCCAGTATGGTGGATTGACCCTGGCTGGATGCAGAAACCTGCTCTGTCACTGCCCTTCTCAGCGGGGCAGGGGAGAGAAAGTATAACATGGGGCAAGATAAGGACAGGGAGAGATCCCTCATCAGTTACTGTCATGGGCAGAGCAGACTCATCTTGGAGAAATTAGTTTAATTTGTCACCAATCAAATCAGAGTAGGATAATGAGAAATAAAAAATAAGTCTAAAAATGCCTTTCCCCCACACCTCCCACTTCCTGGGCTTACTTCACTCCCAGTTTTCTCTCCCTCCTCCCCTCAGTGGTGCAGGGGGACAGGGAATGGGGGCTGTGGTCTGTTCATCACATGTTGTCTCTGCTGCTCCTTCCTCCTCGGGGGTTGGACTTCTCAAACTCTTCCCCTGCTCCAGTGTAGGGTCCCTCCCACGTCCTCCATGAAGAGGAGACAGTCCTCCATGAACTTCTCCAATGTAAGTCCTTCCTATGGGCTGCAGTTCTGCATTAACTGCTCCAGTGTGGGTCCCTTTCCATGGGTTCATTCCCTCTGGAACAGCCTTCTCCAGTGTGGGTGCCTTCCATGGGGTCAGTCCTTCAGGAACAGGCTGTTCCCGTGTGGTGTCCCCCACAGGGTCACAAGTCCTACCACTTCTAGGAACTTCTCACAGAAACCACCCCTTGCAACCAAAACCTGGCCACACAAATTCAATTCTCCAGGGAACAAACGTCCCTAGGACTGGTGCCAGGTGGCCTCACTCACCTTGATGTCACACACCCCACGACATGTCCCACCCTGTGCCACCACAGAGGGTGGCCTTGGGCTGTGCCAGCCCTGCAGGTTTTGTGGCTGAGCTCAGGAGAGGTACAGCCTGCTCCCTTCCTGAGCACAGCATGATATCCACACACAAGGGCAGACAAAGCCAGTTTTTCAATTTGCTCCTGATTTTTTCCATATTCTGTTTATGGTGCATTACCTTCCCTCCCCTGCGTTCGGGGAATGTCACTGTGCAGCTCCTGCTACAAGGGCTGGGTAATGGAGAAGTTTCATCACCTCTCCCCAAACTACAGAGCCAGGCAGGGCCCGTCCTCAATCTTCCTTCTGTCAACACGAAACACACACTGTTATGATTATAACATGAAGACGAGGATCCTGTTTTATCTCAAAGAGTGGAAAGGTTTACAAAGGGTTAAAACAATCTAACCTCACCTTTCCCCCCCCCCTTTTCTCTTCTTTTTTTTTCTTCACAATGGTGAATGTTATTTATATTAAAGGGAAAACCAGCACAGCTTTGCCAGGTCGAGCTCACTTCTCTTTGCCAGCTAAAACACAAAGCAGAGTTACTGCCTTTTTGGTACCTGCAAAACAATCTGAACACAGTGTTCTGTCATCCTTTGAAATGGCAAATGGAAGTCATTTAAACCAGATGAGTGACTGAGAGGGGAATTACTGCACCTACAGCACAGGATATACAGTATATGCACCTATTTCAAGAGAACTAGAGTGGGTGGCCGGAAGAAAGGAACTTTTTTCCTCACTTAACCTGTAATTTGACAACATCTGCAAGGAATTATCCCTAGTACTGGCATTGTAATTGTTGTATCTAACATCAATCACTGGGCAGGGGAGGTTGCTTTAAATAGATGTTAGCTGTGTTACAGTCTCAAAACATGAAAGCAAAAAAAAAAAAAAAAAGAATAAAAAAGGAATGAAATATGTAAATTGGTAGAGAAATTAATTACTGGAAACTTTGACACTAATTTATTGTTTAAATAAGACATGTAACCGGCCAATGTGGGTGACTGTTTTGGTTTGACCCCATATGCTTTGGCAAGTGTTAGAAAACAGAGGCCACTTCATTCCAATTTATAAAAATCGTAACCTCTTTTTTTCATGTCTCTATTAATGTACAGAAGAAGAAAGGGATTAGACTGACTCATATTTTACACTGAAAGGACAGCAACTAGGAAAGGTTCCATAAAGTGCAGGTCTTTAAAACAAAGTCCTTCCTCCCCAGCTCTTTCAGTGGGATTTCTGCATTTGACTTCATCAGAAACACGGTTACAGGGAACAAACTATGCACGTTTTTGGACAGCGAAAATTGTAATTCCAAGCATGCTCCAGATTTCCACCAGCAGCTCAGCAACTACAGGAGTAAATTCATATTCACAAGTTATCAAATTTCCAGCGTGTATCCAATTTTGTATTGGGTTTTGATTCATATTTGTGGCTGGATGTGAATCAGATCCAGTGTTTGTTTCTCAGAAATGTCATGGAAAAGGAAATCATTGGGTGCTCTGGAATTCACGGCCAAATGCAACGCACAGCACCACTATCCAGCCTGAGAGCCAGAGGAATGGTTATGATGGGCTTGGGAATTGTACTTAACCTGGGAAAATGTTTTAGAGACAGAGAGAAGAAAAACCTTCCTCTGTAGTGTCTCTAATAACCACTATACTAAATATATATATATGTATACATATACATATATATGCATTCTTTCAGCCTGAAATATTACACCACGTTTTTAGAAGTTAGGCAGTAAATGTTCTTTTTCTTTTTTTTTTCCTTCTCTTTTTCTTTTTTTTTTCTTTTTATTTTTTGCCTTCTCTCTTTCTCTCTTTTTTTTTTTCTCCATTTCTCTTAAAGTGAAAACACTGATAGGTCTTCTTGGATTCTCTTCCTCAAACTCTGGCTGCTCATTTTCCTCACCTGAAGCCTTGCCTGGAGGCAGATTTCCCAGCTGTGACTCATATTTATGTGTTTACAGGATAGGGAACCTTTTGCTCAGGAGCTGTTGCTCATAAGGAACCCATCATCTCCAACAGGATATCCCCATAAAACCATTTATGGCATATGTGGAGTAAAGTTCTCTTAATAATTCTTACTTTAACATCTCATCACATAAATTTCAATATATTTCACTTCTTTAAGGATAAAATGGTGTTTTTATCCGTACTTGCCATTACCTATACGTCCAACAATCTGAATATTGGTTAATGGGTGTATAATATAGCATAACAAAAGTATACTATTACTTTAAAGTCAATCCTCACAGATTTCATTCTTTTCATCTAAAAACTCTATAAAATCACCCAAAAAAATGATCCAGCTGATGAGGTTGGAAGGGCACAGTAAATGGATCCCATAGTTATCACATTGCATAGGTGATCTGCTGAATGTGTTTTACTTAAACTGAGTTGTAAAATGCTGCCATTTATGGTGAGAAGGAACTCAGAAAATGTTACTTTTTATGCTAGGCAACCTTTACCTTGCTTTTCATAAGGGGGCTTAGGATTTTGTTATGAAATCTTTAGCTTCCCCTTAAAAATAAGCCTTAAAATCCAACATCCTTTTAAACCTATTCCAACCCAAAAGGTGGGTCACTCCTCGGGCTGGTTGACCCAAGGGGCTCAGAGATGATGGGCCAGTGAAGTCCAAGTCATGCCATGCAGCTGACATCCTCCTTGGCTGTGCTTGGCCTGGAATGACCCCTGGAGAGCACCATGGCAATCACAAAACCCTGAATCTGTTTGGGGAGTTGGTTGTTTATTATGCAAAGGTTGAGGAATCATACCCTGTGAAGAGCAGACCAAAAGGTAGATCTGGCTCTAGCAGTGAGTGGCCTTGCATTGATGCTGCCTGGGAACCCTCGTTTACTTTAACAGGATTTACCTGAAAAGCTAAAATTAACCTATTTTTTGTCTTGGTGTACCTGTCTGAGGAGAACGCTCCCCTGGCTGCTTGTGGGCTGTTTTTGCAGCTCCAGGTTTTGGCAATGTAAACTACTTTTCTAGTTTAAGTCAAGCAAACATCTTTAATTGACTAAAACTTTTCTTGTTCTTTAATTTGCTGCTGAGGTGAAAGGCAACAAGCCTCTAGATGCAAAATTGTCATGTGTGCGTGGTGGAAAGGGTTGAAATCTGCAGTTCAGCAGTGGGTTTGTCTATTTATTTTGAATGTTGTAGTGGTTCATTAGCAAACTCTGATGTCTAGGGTGACCAGTTTCAGTATTTATGTCATGTTTTTGCAGAGAAGAGACCAGCCCAGCTGTGTCTGTGGTACGAGATGTGCTTTGGTGTTTGCTGCTGAAAGCCTCTCAGGAGTAGGTCAAGAGGGAGAACTGGGAGGGAGAGCATCAGAAGGGTGAAGGCAATGACCAGGATGTAGTTTGGACCACCTAACCTTCAGTGTCATTACAACACACAGGTACCCAGAGCCCTGTGGGCATCCTGATGTGGACAATGGCATAAAAGTTATTTAAAAAGACTTATTTATGTTCAAATCCTAATTATCTACTCTGGAAATGTGTATGCCCTGCTGTTCTCAAAACAGCTGGAGACTTCACCTTCTGACACAGGAAAGTGTGAGCCATGAATGGACAAAGATTTGTGCAGAGACTCCAGGACAGCACAGGCTCATCCTAAGCCTCTGACCAGGCAGTATCAGTGTCCTTGTCACCACATGGCCACTCTGTCCTCAGAGAATTTCCTTCCCTGGGAGTGCCAGTGCCTGCACACCCACCCTTCTCCTATAGACCCTCCCTGCCCATGGCAGGGGAGTTGGAACCAGATGATCCTTAAGGTCCCTTCCAACCCAAACCATTCTGTGATTCTGTTATTCTATATTTCTATAAACTTCTGAAGAACACAGTTCCATGTATAGCCTGACTGTAGTGCCAATAAATCATTTATTTTCTATACTATCATCATAATTCATAAAAATTCTCTCCCTCCTGGGGGAACATTTTATCATCTGATAAGGGGCAAGAGCAAGCCAAAAATATAAGGCCCTAACCAAATGATAAATACAGGATGACATAAGCTATAAAACATAAAAGAGTGAGCGTGTGTAATACATGCCAAGGATGGCTGAGGATCAATTTAAACTAAATGTTTTCTGTTAACACGAGAATTTTTGTAAACTGGAGAAAATGAGAGGGAAGAAAAGAAGGATTTATGCAGTAATGTGTGGGAGGCCTGCGGTGTTAAAACAGCTACGGCTGGGGCATGTTTGTTCTACTGTCTCAGGAGTAGCTTGTCCTGTCCTTACTCTCTCTCTGGCAAACTTCCTGATGCCTTTTGTTGGACACACTGGAAAGTTGAGGTTTGATGTAGCCGTGTTTCCTTGCTTGGGTGAACTCAGAAATGGAAAGCATTATTCAGAGGATTGAGCATCCACCTGACGCAGCCCCACCGATGAAACCCGGCGACTCACATCCCTTCTGGTGCTCACGTCAATCCTTTGCCGAATTCATTTTCCATCTCCCTTTCCCGTGGGATGCTCACCTTCTTGGGCTGCTCTGATGGCACTATGGTTACTCATGGCATTGAGCAATATCTGTCTGGGTCCACGAGGAGCCTCATGTGCTGGCAGCGGTTCTTGTGAGGATGACGGTGCTGCTCATCTCAGGGGAGGTAAAACCTGCCCATTTATCGCTCAGGATTTTCCAACAAATTCATCATCATCATGCTTTAGGCTTGCAGTCCACTCCCACCTCCAAATAAAATCCATTTTCTGATCCATGACCTCATTCTGCATACAATATTTCAGCCCAGCTGCACGATTGGGTCCCGCATTTGCAAAACTGTAATTTCCCTGCCAGCTCAGCTCCTTGCTCAAGTTTTTTTTATATTTTTTTTATTATTATTATTTTTTATTCATCACTACTTTGGCTACCTACACGGATACTGTGAGGCATATCACTAAGGCACAGACTTTGAGCCAGGAGAAGCAATCATACAACCTCCACGAGGCCAATTCTCCAAAGCTTCCCAGCGGGGAGCACAGATCACTAATCATTGCAGGTCTATTTATGAGTTGGGAGAGCTTTCCAACTCAGAAAAACTTGTGGAGTTTATTTCAGGTACCTGGATTTCCAGGCCAATAAACATTTAGCCTTAACTGTATCAGAGAAGAAAGGGAAAATACTTGTAAACAGAGAGCAGGGCTTGAACCCCCCATCTCCCCTTTTAAGTGAGAGCATGGGCACATGTAGAGCAAGCAATTCTTAGATATATAGCCCACCTAGGTAAAGCACTTTCAAATGTACTTCATTTATTTATTCTAGGCCCTTTTTTGGCTCAAAATCATCAAAAATTGCTGTCTCTAGTTTCATTGTGCCCTTTTGAAATTGTCCAGATTTTGCACTAAGAGTCTAAAGCCACAGCAAAGGAGCAGGCCAAGAGGAAAAGCTTTTGAAGAGTTCCCACAGCTGTGAAAACACGGGCCTCAGGCTGTGTGTAGAGTTACTTCAAACAGCTGCTTCAGGTGACTAAACACCTTGAGTCTCATTCATCAAGTGTTGTTTATACTGGCTGACAGACCAGACTTGGAGAATTAACTCTGAGAAAAAAAGATGTACTACATACCAAGTATGGGAAAGGAACCCAGTTCCCTAAATAAGAAAGAAAGGGGGAGTAGGGGAGGGGGGGTTGAAAGAGGGGGAGGGAAGAGTCCCTTTAAAATGAAACAGATGAGGGCCAATTTTATTTCATGTTAATAGGCCTTTTGATGCCCTTTGCATGTTTAAAATCAGAGGTGAAGGGGTATCGATGGTTTGCCACTTCGTAATCATGCAAATAAAAGCGATTTGAATGATCCCTGTGCCTTGACAAAAAAGCTCAGCTAACCTGGTGTAAAATCTCGGTGGTTAATTAGGAGCCTTGAATAACCTATTAAAATAAGACCCTTTTTCTCAACTATCCTCTACAGAGAATATCAGGAAAAAAAAATGCCCAGAGCCTCCCTGCTCCCGTTTAGCATCAGATCGTGCAGATTCCACCCGTAGTTTTGGTGCAGGACTTATCACTCAGCTTGAGATAATATTCTTTCATCTCACATCCATATGAGAAGGTGACATGATAAGATATTTGCAATCGTGTAACTGCTTTGCATGGATCAAAAGAGGAATGAAAGAAAATGACACGAGTCACTGTCAAGTGAAGTGCTACTAGTTAAGTAAGCTTTAAATATTGAAGGGGATTTTTAATATTTCCTTTTAATCTTGAAATCTGTCACTCGGTGATTTTTTTTTTTTTCTAACGCTGGAGTTGTTACTAACAACATTTTCCATGGTTTCATTCAATCCAAATGCGAAAACCCATCCCATCTCAGTCATGGTAAATGTTGTAATTCCTACTGGCAATTTCTCATCCGCAACCCAGGCAGATTTCAAAGAAAAGGAGATGTTTTTCAGGCGCTGGGACACTGTTGGGATCCTGATGTTTGAACACTGGCACTAGAACATAGGCCAACAGTGAGATTTTGGTGTTGTTTTTTTTTTTCTTGTTTTTCTCTTAACGAGCAGTCAGACTGCGAGGGTGAATGCGCTTTGAGAGACAAAAATAGCGTTCAAAGGAAGAATTTAGAATCGTAGAATATTATTTTAAAAGAAGATTGTTTCGGAGGCTGTTTCCCTGACAAACTTGGTAAATAGTTTGGCAGATAGTGAAGCTGTTGGATTTGCATATGCATATATAGGGGCTGAAGGAAAAATACCAGGTGGTTTTACTTCCTAGCTCTTTGGAATAACAGAAAGTTGATGGCAGTAGATTTACATCTTATTCTTTGGGAAAAAAAAAAAAAAAAACCAGTTTTTCTGAAAAGCAGGATTTTGAACAAGAAAATAGAAGAGTAACAGAGTTAAAATTTATGTGGAATATTGATGAGCCAGTTTCTCCTTTTATTTAGCTTGAGCTGTGTCCTTCACCGACATGGATCTTCCCACTGGATTTTACCTAGGCTGAAAAAGGCAATCCTAATTGGATTAAAGCCCCCCTAAGTAATCCAGTGTATATCCAAAATAAGAAGATCAAATGACTGAAATAATATCTTATTCTTTTCCCCCTTGAAACAGTGATATCACTGGAAAGGATTAAAAATTAAGTTGTTTATGTCCCCAGCTGACATGATTTGGGATGATTTCCCTTGTCATTTATAGCACAGTAATACTGGGCTTGTGGCTGATATCTACAGCAGGCAGAAATTTAGGGATGGGAATTGAAAAAACATGGAAAAACTGCAAAGTGGTTTCAATGGCAGAGGTGCTATGGGATGTTAAAGTGGGGATTCAGGAAGGGCATGGGTTGGAAAAAGTGATCTATTTAAACACAAGCAGCTGGAGGTGCTCAAGGTTGGTTGGGGACCTCAATAATGGAGTTAAGCACAAATTCCTTCCAAGCTGAGAAAGGTTTGGTGTCTTAGTGTCCCCTCATGCTCCCAGCTCTCTACCCTGGTGGCAACAAGGAGCAGTTTGTGCTGGCTGAGGGCATTTAGGCACAACTGCAACTTAAATCACCGAGATTAATGTGTAGCTGTGGTCATACACAAAATATATCAGCAGAATATTGGTTCCCTTTGCAAGGCTCTGGGGGGAAATAAAATAGATTTGCAGCGTTTATTTTCAATAAATTATTTTTTCTCGAGTCCAAACAAAATATTTTTTAGTTCTGTTTTGCTCATAATTGTGGACTTACGCCGCTGCTTCTAACTTGGAAAGGGGTGAATTTCGGGGAGCTTTGGCAGCTCAGTTCATGTTAAAACATGGTGGGTTCACAAGTTTGGATCAGAGCAGGCGCCGGGTCCGTTTGGGATCTGCGCGTGTGGCCACCGCGGTGACCTCCTCGCTGCTTCTCCGGTGTGTTAGAGCATCTCTCGGGAAATATTCCTGCCTGATGGAGAACCTGTGATCCCAAGGCTCACAGGGAAGAGGGCAGGCAGGCCCTGCCTCACCCAGGTGTCACTGTTTTATGAGGTGAGTGCCTCTCTCCCTCCTTGCCATCAACGCCACGCTCTCTGCCAGGCTTCGAGTGCTGCCGCCCCGGCTCTTCATCCGGACGGGGCTGCCAGGAGCCACTTACATTTCTGTCCCTTGCTGGGAGTTGAACACTCTCCAGGTCCCTTGATTTCTCCCCCCTCCTCCTACTTCCACCCTGATTTCTTTTTTTTTTTCCGCTTTCCCAGTTTGATAACACAAAGTTTGTTTGTTTCCTTAATTAAAACCGAAATTTCCCTGAAAAAGCAGAAGTGCCTTCAAGGCCTGCAAATATTCTCTTTGCTCCCTTTTACTCTTGCTGCTAATTGCAGTTTTGCCTTTTCTATGAATCAGCCATGACATTTACCTTAAAAAAAGAATAATCTGCCCACTGGAGTGAAATTAAAAGAATCTGATGATAATAAGAATCACCATTAGTAACGACTGTGTAAATATGGTGTTTTATAGAGTGTGGCTCCACGTTTTGCAAGGGAGCTGAGAAACAATCAGATATCTCCTCTTTGGACAGCTCAGAGGACAATTAAAAGGTAATGATAATTTGAAATACAGTAAATAATCACCCAGGGGGTGTAAACGAGCCCTTCTCATTTATTAACATCACAAGAGTCCTGGTGTCAGTTTAGAGCAGCTCAGATCACCTTCGCTGAGATGTTTGCCATGTTTCCTTAGGCTGAGCTTGGTCTGCTAGTTAAACAAAGGAAACAAAGCAATAAATTATCTAGAATATACCTGGGCTCAAGAGGCCACATTAAGCTTTCACAGCTTGCTATTTTCTTCACGTAATTTCTAATTTATTTGGTACTTTAAAAGTTTGTTTTGGCTGGGATTGAAATTTAATTTGCTCTTCAAAGAAACATAACAATGGAAACACAAAGAGGAAGCTTTTGTTCTCTCCCTAGGAGTTCTGAAAGGTAATAATTATGAAATGATAAGATTCTAAATGAAAATGTCACTTGCAAAGGTTGAGGTTGAAAACAGCACAGACCTATGTAAAGCGAGAAAAGTCACATTTGATTCATGAACATAAATATAACCAGAATGATTTAATTTTAAATCATCTGATGATTTATTGTATAAATATTTTATAATTTTTAAAGGAAATTCTTCAAAGCACTGGTGTCTGCGAGAACACAATGCAGCTTTGCAAAAAATCACCACTCCTGTATTATTAATAATAACAGTAATAGTAGAAAGATTAATAAAATATCATAAACATAGACTAGAAGAATAGTTATTTGTACAAATTCCAACAACTGCTACTCAACAATACCCTAAATCAGATGTAGGAGTAAAGTTTTCAATTGTCTCTGTGCTCTGCATTGTTAGCAGTGATCAACATATCAATGGTGCTGTTTTTTTCCCCCACTCAACAAGAGTCTTAAGCCTCAAGCTTTAAAACAAATATATTCCTTCAAATTTAGCTTTATGAACTCCATTTCTTGATTTGTCAGGAGAAATTTAACCCCTTCCTTTGCTGCTACCTGCCTGCCTTTCCTCCTGAGATGTTCCTGTAAAGGGTGAGCCACTGACATTTAGAAAAGCTGTTTGCTCACACATGACCTGTCTCCTTCTGTACATCTTGATGGGGTAAACTCTCATTGTCTGCTTGAGCAATATATTTTGATGGAGTTTTCCCATGAATTATATATCCTGGGTTTCCCCTCTGAACACAGGAGTACATTTTGCAATGAAAACCTTGGTTCAGTGTTGGGGTTTAGTGTCAGGCAGCTGTTGCTGCCCAAGAGAATGACCTGACAATGCTCCTCCTGAATTTCTCCTACTGATGTAGAGCTCCCACACAGGTATTAAACATTTTCACATGGAAAAGTTTCAAAAGAGGGGATGTTGGTGGGGGATGTGAAGTCAGATGTAGAGGAGGAAAAGGACACGGTGGTCTGCATTTCCTTGCTGACAAAAACCTCTTGGCACTGATTGCTATCTACATCCCATTCCAATTTTCCCTCTGAAAGAGATCAGACAGTATTATCAACTCCTTCTCAGTGTTTTTACTTTCTCTGAAGTCTGGATGTAACTGGGGACCCAGGTCCTTTTTTTTTGGCTGGTGCATTTATTTTGTCCATTGATGTCGTGCTACCTGTGAGGCAGAAGGAACCATCCTGCTTCCTGAGCTCAGGTTATGTGGGATCTGACTTGCATTAAAAGTTACTTTTTCTTCAGTACCCAAAAGTTAGAGGATGATTTTGAGTGGACAAATACAGTTTCTGCTCCTCTTCCTGGGCTGGTTGGATAAACCTGTGTAAAACAACCCATCTAGAGATAGGTCCCAGTAGGTAATTAATTGATTGATTTGTTAATTCCAAATCCATTTCTTGTGTATAAGGATGATTTTAAAAATTAAGTGTTGGCAAAGAATTGTGAGCAAAACTGTGGAGCGATTAAAGACAGAAACATCAGTTTGTGAGGTTAATAAACCATTTTTTTCCAGTATTTGTGTAGCTCTATTTTGACTATGGCCAAGAGACCAAATGAAATCTCCTAACTGGTCATGAGCTGGTTAAAGGTCCTTCATAAGTTTTCTAAATATTCACAATTATTCTCTTTACAGAAATTCTCATGTCTGGGTGCAAGTATGAGGAAGTTTCTCTGCAATCCTTTAATGGCATCAGCTTTTATTCTGTTCTTTTTTCTTTCCTATACTGAGTTTCACAAAAACAACGAAACCAGTGTTTTATCAGTGTATGAGTTGGAAAATGGAATTTTATCTAAAGTTTCTGTATCTCCACATTGTGGGATACTGGGTGATGATGAAATTCTATTTTCAACCATGGCACATTGTGTAATTCTTATTTTAAATGAACAAAATCACTTACAGATCTGAACTAGATCTGGCTCTAGTATTTTCAGGCAATTTTGCCTAAACAAACAAAAAGGCAACACAGGTATTCATTTGAATAATCAAAAAAAAAAAAGTTCTGACAGCATTTGTACCACTTAGATTCCCTTTTAAAAGTATTATTTAAAAAGAAAGATCACATGATTCTATGATTATTAAAATTATTAATATTGTTTAAAAAGGAATTTGCTGGAAGGTGTGCTCAGAAAATATTTTAAGAGCATATACTAATTAAAAAGATAATTTGGTAGAATTTGTATAGGATACCAACTTTTTAAGGATTTCACAATCTTCACTTACAAGACTACAAGCTACTGAAATATTTTGTTCTATCACAGTGTGATAGAGAAGCCAGTGGACTTGCTATGAACTGACTAAAAATGACTGGAGGGTGGGTGGAGAAATTGGGGGAGGTGTAGTTAATATTCACATTTTATTTTACCTTCTCTTTCAACTTTTTAACACCATTTTTCTCATGGCTAAAATGGGCTCTCTATCTTTGCACTCATAAAATGGCCAATCTCTTCTGGAACAACAAAATGCAGCCAGTGTTTCAATCTCCTCTTCCTCACATGTGCATTAGCAGGACTTCTGTTGGTTAAAATAGTGGAATTTCTGGTGTATTACTCTTATTCCTATTTTGAATTTAGAAATACAAAAGAAAAGCTACATAACTTGTATAATTATTCTTAGCTGTGTGGCTTGTACTTTAAATTATTTATGTTGATTAGCAGCAGGTTAATGGTCATTCAGTTCATTAAAGTAAATTATTGTGGGACATTTACACTTTTTTCAGACTTATTTCTTTCTAAAATAAAGGCTAATGGGTGAGGATTATTGAATACAAATTTCTCTTGCAATTTGAGTGGTGGAACCTAAAAAAAACACCTACAAGACTTTTTGGTGGGCTCAGTCTTACAGGAAAATAATCATTGTATGAGGAAAGACCATAGAGGGGACCAAAATTCTTACCTCAATTTTTAATCTGTTTCACAGGAGAGAATAAAAACTTAAAAACCTGCTGTAGGTCAGTAGAAGAATTTGTTATTGACCCCACTGAAGATTATGGAAGGGGAAGTTTTTATGTGACTAGGAAATATTGCTGTAAGGAAAAGAATGACCTCACATTCAGACATGGGCACGTTAAATCCTAAGTATTTGGCACATTTAAATACTTCAATAGGCCTATTTTTGCATGTGAAGAGTAAATAAATATTGGGAAAAAAATAAAGTTTACTTAAAAAAAAAAGATGCTAAAGCAAACATATAGGTATTGCATTTTTATGTTGGTCTTAAAACAAGCCCAAGGCATTCTCCCACACTTTTTTTCCCAACATTATCTCCACCTGTAATAATAAAACATCTCTTCTGATTACTGTGCTTTCTATTATCTCATGTCTGTATCTAATTTATTTGCTACTCAGCCTTACTTTTCCTGTGTTAAAGGGTTCTTTTGTGGTAATGCAATCCCAGGTACTGATTTAGGAGGTGGATGTGCCCCTAGCCCCCCAAAATATTCTTTTTTTTGCTGAAAAAAGGTGTTTAAGTTGTAAAATGTTTCAGAACAGGACGTGTACTAAACTAGAAAATGGGGCTATATTTAAATGACATAGTTTTAAATTCATGTAAAGGGTGAGACAACATTGTTACTTTAGAAATATGGAATTGCAAAAGCAGAGAGTACAGAGAGTTTTAATGCCCTTCAAAATATAACTCAAAATATAACACAAAACATAACACCCTCACAATGATTCCTAAAATACTAATATATTTAGAATGCAAATTTGGTCATAGTTTTAATATCTGTGTTCTGAAAGTTTTTGGGACTACTTAAACTCATATAGAGATTAAAAAAATCAGAGTATTCAAATGCACATGTAGGACTATTGATTAAATTAGGAGAAGCTTTCCACAACACATTTGCAAGGTGTGAAAAAGGGATAAATCCATTTTTTTGGTGTGCTTTCTGACTTTCTTACATGTGTGTATTCATTGTAGAGAGCTAAAAGTACACTTTCATAACTAGTTTCTATACTCTTTTTGTGGCAAAAATCTCACTGCAGGTCTCGTGGATGCACAAATCCCTTGAAGTCCATGTCAATGGGAGGCTTTCCATTGTTTTCCATGGATATTGAAACAGGCCCTTATTATTCTTCTAAGGCATAGTCTGCTTTGTTGGGATCCCAAACCCCTGTGATTATCAGGACAGAGGAGATAGTGTGTGTGAGTGAGTGATTTATGCTCTGCTTGTTTCTGTTTTCTCCAGAACATGGGTTTGCTACAAGATGAACTCTGATTTCAGGAAATCACCCACATTGTCAGCAAATTTGCCTGTCCTTCTCTAGCATTAGGAACACCCCATTTTTCATGTTTTAGAAATATTTTAATGCTGGACTTTGATATATTATTACCACATGGTCATATCACAATAAACTTTCCAGGGCTCACATACAGACTTGAGGATTCTTAAAAAAATAGTATCAAAGGAGCAATCCCCTTGGGTCCCTGCAGAGATCCAAAGGAAAAGCTCTCCCTAGAGCTGGCTCAGTTTTACTTTTCCCATAGATAATCACAGTATGCAGGAGTCAGGGGTTCCAGTCTCAAATTTACCCAGAGAATGAGGAATTTTGGGAAAAGCGACATACAGGATGGCTAGGGAAGATCCAAAGGAGGAAGTGTCAATCTGCATAAAAGTGGTAAAGCAAAAGTGTCATAAAAAGTTCTAAAATATCTATATGCTTTTATCTAAATATTGATATCAAGGGGAGTTGTGTAAGTCCTACATTTCTGCATGAAACACACTACACTGTATTTTGTGGGATGTTTTATTACTCAATGGGAAATTACGAACCTGTCCTTGAGAAGGCAGCAGGGGTTTATAATCTCCTTTGTCAAGAGGAATGGGAATTTGCCTTTCCTACAAGTTGTTTAAGCAGGAAGAAGTAGAGGAACAGCTGATTAAGATTCTCCAGGAGTGGGAGAGCTAGTCCTGAGCCAAGTCTGATGGCCAGGTGTGTAATTTCGGAAACAATTTGGGTTTGGATGGGATTTTTTTCCTTTCAGATTCCCTGTAAATAAAAGAACTGTGATTCTCTGAGCTCATTTGTACCTACACTGAGAGCAGGGCTGTGTTGAGAGCTGAGGCAGCTGAGAAAAGGCCTTTGTTTTCTGTCATTAGCTACGGGAAAGGCCAGTGTGGCCATTTGAACTTCCTTCTCTATCCCATCAAAGTATCAGCCTGAGGATCAGAAAGCAAACAAATACTAAAAAAAAAAAAAAAAAAGCCATTATTTTTTATCAAGCTTGAAATTTCTCTCTTTGAGGCTGGTCAAGTGCTAGAAGAGGGGCCCAGTGGGAACCCTAGGAAAGGTTATCCTTGGAGATGTTCCAAACTCAGCTGAGGAGGCCCTGGGCAACATTTTCTAGCTCTGAGGTTGGCCTTTTTTTGGGGGTACTGGACCAAATGGCTCCACATGGGCCTCCCAAGCTAAGTTATTCATAATTCCATGATAAAATGATCCACACCAAAGCCAGG
Source organism: Neopelma chrysocephalum (assembly GCF_003984885.1). Lineage (NCBI taxonomy): Eukaryota > Metazoa > Chordata > Aves > Passeriformes > Pipridae > Neopelma > Neopelma chrysocephalum. The sequence continues at coordinate 2,951,659 of NW_020897767.1, forward strand.
CATATGTAGCTGAAGTTTGTCTTGGTCTTCCACAGCATTTCCTGACTTCAGGTATATATTTGGGAAGGCAAGTGGGCTACAATTTAATTTTCCCTTGAACCTTGTTATTTTCTATCTATAGGACACAAATATTACTCAATCTTTTGGTTTTATATGACAATAGGAGGCATGTTTAGCAATTTTGAGTCGATTTGACAGAACCAATTTAGTATTAACATATTATATGATCACAAAGTAAAATGTTCAAGTATTAAAAAACTTTGCTTTTGCTCTGGCTCTTCAGAAATACTCTGAAATATTGAAGTGCAGCAGAGAACCACTGAGTCAAAAGAAATTAATGCAATATGTTGAAATAACGAAAATATCACTGGAATCCAAGAGGTTCCCAGTATCTCCCATAGCCTGCAGTCTGGGAATTTGCAAATGCCACTGAGCAGGTTGTCTGGGAAGCCATCCTGCTTAACAGAGCTCAGTTCCTAAGGTAACCCTCACCTCTCCAGCCTTGGCAACACCTCCTTGCACCAGCCAAGCCTTTGGGGTTTGGAGTTTTTTGAGTTCTTTTTTCCTTCAAACTCCACCCCATTCGCTGCCATGGGTTCAGTAGCCAAGCATGCAAAAAAAAATCTCTTTTCTAATCTTGTAAAAGTTGGAGTCTTAATCCCTTGACTTTAAGTGATGAGGTTAAAGAAGTAACTAACATTTTTTTGGGGGTGGAGTGAAGGATAATGGGACCTTTTGTTTTACATTCCTCTAACTCTTCTGAAAGCGAGACCTTCCACTTCCACATCTAAGATTGCTTCTGGAAACTAATTTCAAGGTTTCCACTTGCATGAAAAACCTGTAACCAGAATAATTTTTACCACTTTCTTTCCATGTAACTTCCCATGTCTTGTTTTTCCATCCAGGAGAAACTGAGGGGTCATTTTGGTAATTATTATTTCCTCATAACTATAAAACCTCAGCCAGCACACCTTAAAGTCTCATATGTAACTGAGATAAACTCAAATGAGCTCCCTGCATTAATAATTTTAGTCCTGATTTACATATTTTCCTGTTTCTTTGGTGGTAGGAAGCAAGTTTGCTTTATAATAATCAAATAGTCTCACCTTTCCCCATGTACCTTCATTAAAAGATAGAATATTTGTTTGGAAGCATGTGACACATAAAGCTGTGTGGATTTCCAGGGCAAATGACATCTCTGCAACCTGGCTTAGGGTTCCAATGTAATAAGTGAGCAGAAAAATAGATATTGTTTACAGCCACCCAACCAGAATTGACGTGTTCTTCTAACTTCTTATTCTCATTTACATTTGCAAATGGACAGTTCATCAAAGTAATGCTTTACAGAATCATAGAATCATAAAATGTTTTGGGTTGGAAAGGACCTTAAAGATCACCTTGTTCCAACCCCAACAACTTCCACTATCCCAGGTTGCTCCAAGCCCTGGCCAACCTGGCTTTGGACACTTCTGGGGGTCCAGGGGCAGCCACAGCTTTTCTGGGCAACCTGTGCCAGGACCTCCCCACCCTCAAAATTGAGAATTTCTGCCTAATCTCTAATCTAACCCTGCTCTCTCTCAATGTGAAGCCATTCCCCCTTGTCCTGTTACTCCTTGCCCTTGCCCAAAGTGCCTCTCCACAGCTCTCTTGGAGCTCCTTCATATATTTTTTCTTATGATATTCTGGATATTTTTTCTTATGATATTCTGGATATTTTTTTTTTCTCCAGCTTGCAAATAGAAATTCTTTTGATTTCTTTCCTCTTCTAGTTCTGTTTCTGTTTAGCAAAACCGATTTAAAATAAGTCTCTAGATGTTCCTGTGCAGTTGGAAAAAAAACTGTGTTGAATTTGATTGTGAAACAGGAGAAAGTTCAAGAGATTAGAGCCTGTTGTTTTATTTGAATCAATCAAATTCCAAAAGGTATAATTTGTACCTGACATAAATGGGATTGCTGTTGTCCTGTCTTCTCCCTGGGAGCCAGCCTGCTGTTTCCTGCATGCAAGGATGACTTAGGCAGGGGTTTTAGACCCTCTTCTTGATAATTCCCCCTCGGAAATCTTTATTGCAGGCTTGGTAGTCTGCATTTATTTGCATTTAGCTGCACTTACCATCTATTTGCTACTTAAAAGATTTAAATCTGCCTGTCCCATGCCAGAGTTGTTGCTCCTGCTGGCTGGATGAGCCATTTAAAAGTGTGGCTGTGGCTGTGCAGGTTCCCGTGTCGTATCCATTCCTCCAACACCGGGAACACCACCCACTGACAGCAGGGCCCATCAACAAGTACAGGCAGAAAACGGCCAGGAATGTCAAATATTTATCCCTTTTAAAAAATTTAATATGTTCTCCCGGGGCCTGATTACAGAATTTTTTTAATGCTTACAAATTTCTTCAGTGCAACAGTACTAGTTTGTTTCCAAGGAAACAAATGTACTTATACTGCACTGCACACATTCTTAATCATTAAATTCTATAATCTCCCTGCCTCGTTCTTTCTTTTCCTCTCTGTCTCTCCCTCTCTCTCTTTGAATGGGTAACTTCTAAAAATTGTTTGGTTTTTTTTTTATTGGAGTCCCCAGATACTCTTTAACTGCAGGTAAATTTTCAAATATGTTCTCAACAAAGGACTGTTTCAAATTACTGAAAGAAAGAAAACCCTTAATTGTCGAGAGCTTTTATGAAATCATCTTAATCAAGATAAATATGTATTCTTTATTCTTCTACTATTTAATGTGCAAATTTATTTTTCTGAAGCAGATCTTTAGTGTGGTTTGATGTGAAATGTCTGGGTAGGAGTGATATTTAAAAATCAATCTTAAATGTATATTTTTTTTAATTCAGGCTCTGCAGACTATGTATGTTTATGCAACACTGTTTCTGTACAGGAAAAAGTATGTGAGCCTATATGGTACATTACAGATATACATATTTACATAGAAGACCCAGGTTTTGAATATTTCATTCAAAATATACTAAATATTAACTGAGGACTAATAGGAGCTCACTGGAGGGACGACACATTTTTAAAGTGACATCTTAGCATTCAAACCATTCATATTCTTCAGTGTGAATGTAATTTTTATCTAAATGATTTCAGAGGAAAATTGATTCATTTGACTATAGTGCTCCTAAGACCAGTGGGAAGCTCATCATCTTAATATTGAATCTGTAAATCCTTTCCACTAGGGATGATTAACAGCTTTGTCAAGTGTTTATTTTACTTTAAGAAGAATATGTAATTTCCTGGCATAACTCAGACAGATTTCACTCTATTTCTTCTTTTGCATGTCACATTCATGCTGTAGGTTAGCGTGATCCAGCCTACCTCTATTAGGCTTCTATTTTGAGCAGTAAAAGGATAGCCTAATAAGTTTTCATAGTTTAATGAGCACACATCAGTTTGCCCTATGATTCATTTATACTTGATAAATAAAAACCCCTCAGCAGTCCTGATAAGGAGTAATAACGAGGAATTACTTCCAGATGGCACTTTTGCCTTACTACACGTGTGGTCTGAGCTGCCCATGGGATGTAAACCTGGTATTAGCGCAGGGATGTGCTGCTCACGGGGCTGGGAGGTGCTGGCAGAGCCTTCCTGGTGGCAGGACAAGGACAGGCAGTGGGGTTACGTGGAAGTCTTTGGCTGTGCAGTGACATTTACAGGCTCAGCTTTGCACGCAAATCCAGGGGCGGGTGGAAACAACAGGGAATGGGAAAGGCTGTCCTCGATGCAGCCGTGCTGTCATGGCTTAATTGAGACACCTTAGCTGGACTGAAAAAAAGCCCATCAACAATAAGAATTAAATGACTAAAGTCAAACAGATTTTATTGCTACAAGCAGTTTCAATGAGCAACAGAGCAGTCTCTTAAAAAAAATATAGATTTATTTTTTTCCGATGGCTTTGACCCGAGGGAATGGCCTGGAGTTGTGTCAGGGGAGGGTTAGATTGGATATTAGAAAGAGGTTCTTCACCCAGCAGGCACGGGAACAGGCTCCCCAGGGCAGTGGGCAGAGCACCAGGGCTGACAGAGCTCAAGGAGTGTTTGGATGATCCTCTGGGGCACAGGGTGTGACCCTTGGGGATGGGCCTGTGCAGGGCCAGGAGTTGGACTGGATGGTCCTTGTGGGTCCCTTCCAACTCGGCATATTCTGTGATTCAGTGATTCTGTGACTGACTGTGGGATCATCTACAGGTTCATCATCTACTGTGTCAGGCAATAACAGGTTATTGCAACATGCATATGCCCCCCCAAAAACCCCGAAATACATACATACATATATCTGTATTCACAGTCTTGCAATTTCCCATGCATAATGATTTAAGTCACCAAACACCAACATCTCCACCACATCTATCAGAGTTCAAGAAGCATTTGGACAATGCTCTCAGGCACATGGTGGAATTCTTGGAGTGTCCAGCACAGGGCCAGGACTTAGACACCTTGTGGGTCCCTTCCTACTCAGCATATTCTGTGATCTTTGTGGGGGGATTTAATCTGCAACCTCTTCCTTCTTTGGCTGCTCATATGAAATATCTGAGTGGTTTTTTGGCCACAAATGAAGTGCTGAGGAAGGTACTCTATAAAAAGGGGAATGAGGGAAATGTATATCAAGAGATTCCTGCAAAGGTTTGCCAACCTGAATTATTCTCACTTGTAGGGTAAAGGGGAAAATTCTATCCTCGTGCTGCTGGTTGTCCAGCTACATCTCAGCTTTTTGGGGGGTTGAGGTGGGAAGTGCACATGAAAAGTTTAGCCAGTAATGAGCTGTGTATGGTTTGAACCTCATTGTCCAGACCAGCAAAATAACAGATTTCAGGGGGGAAAAAGAAAAAAAAAGAAAAAAAAAAGGAAAGTTTGCTGGAATGTACAGTTTCTCTTCCAAGATGAGATTAATTACAGCCCAAACGATCGGTGAACGCTCCTGCTTTTAAGAATAAATGTTGTGAGCATGATTGCCTTCAAAACAGGAGTGACACAAATCTATTCTGCTCCTGCAACGGTATCATCAAGTATTGTTTGGTTTGGGTGTTTCTGCAGAAAGTGCTCCGTGCTCTTTTCTCTCCAATTTCCTGCTCAAAGTCTAAAATAGAAATTGCAGATTAGAAAATCCTTTGAGAATGGGGTTCAGCAAGTGAAACTGCTTGAAGGTAAGTTTCATACTAGTTTGACTGAATTTAATGAGCCATTGTTAGGAACCAAGCAAGCAAGCATTCTAGGGAGGCAGGAGGTATACACAAGCTGTCTTTTTAAGAAACCATTGTAAATCTGGTAACAAAGAGAGCCTGACTTTCTCCTTGAATTACCATGTTGACAAAAAAAAAAAAAAAGTCTACTGCATGCACTGATAGCAAATGAGATACATTCTGCTGGTAAAGAAAATTAGACCTTAAATTTAACTCTCTAAAGCCTAACGTGGAGGGCAAGGGAAAAGCCAGAGTCATGCTGAAAACCAAGCTGTTGCTTCAGTGAAACACAGGCTGTGTATAACTCCTTGTTCTGAGACAGTACATTATGTGCAACTTTGCTGTATGATTAACAAATGGGTTTTAACAGAGACTAAAAAGTGGAGAGAGAGAGGGGAAAAAAAAATAAACCAAGCTGTGTCTTTAACCAGCAGGGATTAAACAATTCACTTTGTTACCTGGGAGGCATCAAGGTGAAGGTCTCTGGTTGTGAGGGGCTGTGCTCACTCGGTGCTTGCTAACCTTGGGCTGGCTGCTTACAACGTGTATCTTTGCTGTAGCCTGAAAAGGGTTTTTTAATATTTAAAATTATTAGTTTATAGTATCCATGTAATTTCTTCAGCCATAGGGCTTTAATTTCTTTGATGTGCATCTCTGTTCCAGCTGGTACTCCTACCACTCCTGCTGTCTCTTAGCCCTAAGTAAGGTTTCTCTCTTTGTTAAAGCTGGTGCCACTGATTTATCTTCGGCTCTGAGAAGGGCTTTTATCCATTTTAAAAGTGATGCTGCTGAGACAGCTTTCCCTTGCCCTGAGAAGAATATTTTTTGGTTCATATTTGGTGGTTAGTTGGGATTTATTTTTTTTTTCCTTTCTTTTACAAAGTGTTTTTATATAGAGGTGTATTTCTCTCAGGTTGTCTGTGGGGTCCCTTTATGCTCTGTTTGTTGCCAAAAAAAGCTTTTTGGGGAAAACAGTAAATTTCCCCTCTTTCTGAGAGCGTGACTCTCCCAATCCCAATGGGATTGCCATGAAATATTACCCTAAAAAGGATCCTGGTTGCACTACAGAAGATAAGAACTGAGGTTTTCCTCACTCAGGGTCTATTTTTGCAGGGAAAATTAGCCTGGACCTTTCCCCTTAAAATATTCAAACTATGTTTCTTCCCTACAAGTACTGGAGTCAATAATTACCTCATGAATCATGCTTCTAATCTGTTATTTGAAGTAAATACATCAAGTTTATATACTTGTGGCTTCCTGGACTCACCTTCCTAGATTGTTTTCCCTTTTTTAATCTATTCTGTACTTGGTGGTTTAGTATTTCTCTAGAAATATACTTAAGATGCAAATGGGTTGAATTATCTTTATACAGACAGCTAAAAGAAGCTTTTGAAGTCATCTGGTCTTCCTTGGTGCCTTGGGTTGTGGGAACACACCAAAAACATTTATTTTTTTGCAGCACCTTTAACGTAGACAAATCCTGAAATGTTTTATATTCATCCCAATAAAAAGGAACATCTATAAAATACCTGAAAACTAATAAAATGCAATAGATTTAGATTGAAAAGATCTTATAAAAAGCCTGCAGATCACTCTTAAAACCAGAAACAGACTCTGAATGTGGAAGTGCTGCCCAGGAGACTGGACACTAAAGGCTATTTTTTTCAGAGGATCCTGAAATACCTGGAGCAATTCACAATCTATTGTGAAAAAAAAAAGTTTATTTACTATTAAAAGTAGCAAGTCATTCCATCAAAACCAAAATTAACTTGTAACTTTGTATAACTGAAGGCCCTGCTGTCATCTACATGCTGAGAAAGGGTTTCAGTCTCTTAAGAGTTTTTTTTTTGGAGTCAGTCAGAATTATGAACGATCTGGGATATCTTACATTGCCTGCAGACCAGACAAAATGCTGCTATGCAGGCCAGCAAATAAAGCTTTACACTAATCAAATGCTCTGCTGAATAAAATATGAGCGTGTTATTTTGCATAATAAATAGCCAGCCAAAATATAAATTGAACAGTGGTACTAATAAATAAATAAGATCATCTAAAGCTGGTTTGCAGGAACAAAAACTTCAGACCTCATCAATTATGGAGGTTTGTGCGTGTGCACGTGTGAGTGTGTGTGAGTGAGTGTGCTCATTAGTGTGTGTAAGAGCAGAGCAGTAATGGTGTCATATATGATATTTTCTCTTTTTGGTCTCACTCTGTCTTTGGATCATTAATCCAGAAAAGAGCAAGAAACCTTCTTCCCATATCAAGGGAATTGGAACCAGACGATCTTTACGTTCCCTTCCAACCCAAACTATTCTGTGATCTGTATTTCTTTTCTCACCTTGCAAAGCCAAAACCTTGCAGTCAGTTTCTGCTTTCCCAGAACAAAACAGATCCTCTTTGCACCGATATGAAAGCTGTTTCAAATATTTCATTTTTGGTGGCTGAGAGTCTCTGTCTGCACGTAGGTGAACGAAGAAAGCCCACAGGAGGGTGAGTGGCTGCCCAGAACATCTTCCCAGTTCCCTGTGCTCCTCTGCACATCTCTGCCCTTTGGGGAAGGTTTTTCTCCCATCAGGAAAGACAGAAATATTTTATTGTTCTTATGTGCAGATTTTCAATGAAATAAGAGAGAACAAGCCTATTTCCATAGTGAAGACCTGTTATGTATAATAATAAAAAAAAACAACTGGGACAAGGCATTTTTAACCAGCTCTGCCACAGTTTTGAAGTCCACATCTCCTTTATTTCCTACCTAAACACAGATTATATGAACATGTTTAAACAGTCCAGAGTCAAATTAGATTTTAAAGTTAAACTAAAGGTCTGTGGGACAGAAGTGGTTTTTGGTATCCCTGCCATAAATCATGACAACAATTGAAGCAAACATAAATAGGAATTCTTCCTTCTTTTTTTTGGGGAGGGGGAAGTCATGTGTCACCTGTCACCACTGGCTACCACCAAATAAGTAACAAAAATCTGGAGATGTCAGCAAATCTTCAGTTACCTCATTTCCTCTTCTCTTTTTATTCCTTGGTTTCCAATCACGGGAGAGCATCTGCTTATTTTTGGAACAAATACCAGGAAACTGCTTTGCCTTTGCTCTTTGCCTTCAGATTCTACACTGAGACTGCAACAAAATAGCAGGACTGGAGCCAGGCAGGGATTTTTTCAGTGGGTGCAAGGGCTTGTATGGTCCTCATGCCAGCCTGGAGCTCTCCATGGGGCAATGACTGAGTCTCCAGGGATGGTGGGAGCAGAGATGGAGCGATCTTATCTCAGGAATGCACTACATTCAACCCATTCCCAAGTTTCTCCTCAAAAATCACACCTACAGACACCCACAAAACGTGTAAATCCACAATGGGAAGATTATGTTTTATTCCCTTTTTTTTTCTTCCCCACAAACCAGAGAATTCCCAAGGACAGTCATTGTTATTTCTCAGTGTATCTCAGGTTGGGACAATTTTTTCCCAAACCTACAGCTGATGCTTTCAATTACAGCTTTAAATTTTCCCCTTTGATGACCACAACCTTCATCTTCCCCTCTTCTTCAGAACACCCATTCTTTCCACATCTATTTAGGGAAAAAAACACCACCTCAGATCTCTCACTTTTTTTCCCCGTTACCTCCTAATGCCCAAAGTTTAATCTTCAAAACTGCTCTCCCAATTTATCCCAATTAGTGCCCATCTGCTGTTGAGGGGAACACCCTCACCCATCCTGCTGTCAGAGTCCTGGATATCTATAGATAATTTCACATCCCAGTCCCCCAAGTGTGTGACTTGCTGCTTAGAATCCATAATGCACTAAGTATCTCATTTTCCATATATATATATCTTCAATTAAGCCACACTGGATGCAGAGAAGCCTGATGATTATTTTGCTGTTTATCACTTGTTTTTTTAATTTGAAAAGTCAATTTGAGAATCCAAACTTCAAGTGATGCTTAGGGCTTTAAAGCTTCACTAAAGATCTTCCTGAACTTGTTCCTTTATCTGTAAATTAAGGTGAACATTTCCCACAGTGGCAAATACAGCAAAACCAAATAAAATTAATAACCCATTCTCATAACAACCTTTTTTCCAAAAATTATTAATCCTAAATAACTATGATTATAAAAAATATTACCTGTTTGTAGGAAATATGCTAATAGAAAATAAGGTCCTTATTTATCATGAATTTGTTCTCAGTCAAGAACTCAGGTGTGTCTTTTTGTCTCTTTGACCTCTGGATATGCTAAAAAAGAATAGTAAATAAATCCTGTGACTCATATTCCCATTCCTACTCTCTACTGAATACATTTTCCCTGAAAACTTCTTGGCTCTCCTGTTGGTGTTGGATAACACCACCTTTTATTAAAGATCTGTGAAGCGTTTCCTAAGATGTTACATAGTGTATTTTTTTTTTAAAGACCTTTTAAGCTTTACAAAATCTCCTTGGCTTTGCATAGGTGATAACAGGAAAGAAGAATAATGAGATAAAAAGCTCTTCCTTCAGTTTTTTTTTTTTAATTGAAACCTCTTCCTTCAGGTTTTTTTTTTTTTAATTGAGGAACAAATTGTTTCATAGGCTCTCATTAGTTATGCTCATGGATTCTAATGACAAGGTGCCAACTTTCACACTTTAAACAGGTTAATTAGGCAGGTAGTAATGAAATTGGGTGATACCTGTGCCACAGCTCCTAATAATGTGCTTAAATGTCTGTAAACCTGAAAGGATATTTGCAGCTCCAGCTCTTCTCAGCACTGCATAAATAAATATTTTCTAGCTAATAGGCAAACTAACTTTAAAGTCACACTTTGGTCACCATTGTTACGTTTCATGAAGTAGATGTTGATATTTTTGCCCTTTTTAAGACTATAAAGGGACACCAAGAAAGCTGGAAGACCTCAACTGAAGTGTTTGTTTTCCTTCTATCCACCGGCCATGTGTGTTAAATATTTTAATGCTATTTCTTTCCCCCTAAAAATAATAAAATTAAACTTAAAAAATTGCTCTTTGGAGATCTTCTGGGATAAAATTGGTGCAGGAATATGAGCAAGTAGCAGGAACTGAGGTTAGCAGAGTGACATGTGTGCACAAGGAAGGAAACACTTTGAGAAAAAAAAAGAGAAAATAACAAAAAACACAACAAAAAATTAATTTCAGGCTTCCAAAAAGCAAGTATAAATAGCTGTATGATTTACCTAATTTAAAAAATATCTTCTAAAGAATGCCAGAGAAATATCCTTAGCTGGAAAAGTTGCTAGTAGCCAGTTATGTTGGAAGGGATAGAAAGAAATGCTGGAGTTTCATTTTTCTACTTGAAGTTTTCAGGCACAATTGGTTCAATTATTTATGACAAACAAAATATTACTCAAGTTTTGTGTTCCTTCTTGCTGGTGATTTTGCTCACACAGCTATTTTGATTTCTAGGAAAGCATTTGTAACTTCTAAATATTTACTGGATAGTTTATGCAAACAAGTGTTGGATTTATTCATGTCCCGATCATTTCTACCAGTCATTGTTTATAATACACAATTTGTCATCAAAATCACATGGGTGTTGTATCCATTCTCTTCCTGAATATTTGACTGCTTCAAAAACGGGGAATAACAAGGCTGGCAAGTGAATGAAGAATAACAAAGCCCTTCCTCGTATGAATTTTTTGAACAAATAAACATTTAGGCCAAACTTAAAAGGTCTTGCAAATATTTGGATGAATAAACCAGTCAGGGCTCATCTGAGCACTCGCCCAGAGCAAATAACATGACCCCACAGAAAACAGCAAAGCAAATTTCCAAGGCATGTTTGGAGAAGTGATCTTCACCAAGTATTTGGGATTGTTTGACCACATATGTCCCAGTGTTTACTCCCAGTGAGGTTGAAGGCATCTTCCTAACAAATGAGTTTGAATGTGAACTGAATTCATGGTACCCGTGCTATTTTTTAACAAATCTTTTTAAAAATTACAAAAAAACCCAATAGAACAAAATAGGATTTTATTTTTACATTAAGTTCTGAGTTGGTTGGGATTTTTTAAGCATAATAGAAACTTTCAGCAACATTCTGTTGACTGATGAGAAGCTTCGCTATGGAAAACACCAGTAATTTTCTTTACTTCACAAGTGAACTCTTCTAATAACTTTTTGCTCCATGTTTTATTTGTTTGTTTGGGTGAGGATTGCTTGTTTTCTTGCTTTTAACCGGTGGGATCGTGAGTTGGGAACAATTTCTTCCCTGGGATAGAGCTTAATACAGCGGGAAGTACCGGGAAGTCAGCGAGTAATTGATAAATGCAGTGAGTAAATGGCAGCTTATCCAACAAAAACGAAATTTAAGTTCTCAGGACTAGGTGGTCTAAAAAGATTAAACTCCACTCTGCTGGGGTGTGTTGAATAATGATTGAACACTCAGAGCATCTCAGCCCTGCATCTCTTTTTATTTTACACATTACAATTACCAGCCATGATCTTCATTCATCACTTATTGTGGGCGACAGGCCATAATCCTCATTCATGACCAGCTATAACAAAAAAAAAAAACACACAACAAAAAACCAACCCAGCACACAAAACAAAAGCCCTTCATGCTACTTAGAGAGAACATGACATTATGCAGAGTTTTCCTCATTCTAAGAGCAGTACAGAGATATAACAAATGCTACAGCAGAGATGCTTTTAAAGCATTTGTTTGTTTTTTTAAAAAGAAAAGATGCAGCTTCCCTAAGTTGTTGTAGGGAAGAGAAAAACCAGGGTGGAATTGCAAACATGTATATCATTACTGCAACTGCATTCCATTTATTTCCCTTTGCAAAATAAATTACATAAATGGGGTTTGTATTGTTAGCTATTCTTCATCCAGAGATTGGGATAATTAGGTTTCAAATACGGTGATGTTTTAAAACACATTTAATTTAGTAAAATTGGTAAGGAAGCTGCAGCAATTAAAAATAAAGGACAAAAGTTTCTTTTGCCTTCCTGGGTAATTTGGGGTGAATTTAGACTATGGCATTAGAAGTACAAAAGGTAACTAAAAATGCCATTAAATGAAATGTTCCCAGTCCAAGCAATTTCCTTCTTAACAGAAAGTAAAATGCAAACAGAGATTACTAAAACCCTGCTGTGTTTAATTTAAGTGTATGTAAGCCTTTTACTCACAGTTATTTTGTCTGGAGATAATCATGTAGATCCTCAGTGGTCAGAGCTGTGAAGCGTGTGTTGTCAAAAGTTGCTCACTCTTTGATTCCCCCTCGCTTCTGTCAGCCATGGTTCACATCATGCAAGCTCAGCTCATTCATCTTCTGACAGGGTGGGATTCTCCCATTTCTGTCTCCATCAATTTGTTCCTGTCGCCTCTGGATTGCTCGCAGGAACACCAAAAAAGTGTGTGAGTTGGGTGTAAATGCTGATTATTTCTCTGGCTAAACAGGAACACACTGGAGGGATGGAGCACTTTAGCTCTTCCAGCACGGCAGCAACAGGCAGGGGTAGGGTTTTAAAAACGGGGGGAAATTCGGCATCTATTGTAGGTTCATTATCCTGCAGAAATAAAAGAGCTGGAGATGCATTAGATACAGAGCCATGCGATGACAAGAGGCTGCTCTGGAGAGGTTTGTGCATCTGAGAAGCAATTACAGGCAGCAAGAAATTAGGGGCCAGTTGTGCAGTACAGTCCTGTCTTGGGCAAGGGGGTCAGTGGGAAGTTTTGCCCACAAAAGAAGTGCTGTGGGGGAAGTTTCTTTGGTTACACAGATTTTTCTGTTGCTGCTTTATATTGGTACCATAATTCTGGTCTAAAAGTGCTCCTAGAGAAGCAAGGGCTTTTTTGCTACCCAGTGCTGGAAAGGCCTTTATTCATAACACTGTGTAGACAGTCACTACAGCTTCCACAGGGACCAGAAATTGCATTTCCCACGATGCAGGGGAAGCAGAGTGGATGTAAAACAGTTTACATTTGCCGGTCGTAGAGTGTGGAATAATTCCAGCAGCCACCAGCTGGGGATGAGCCAAATTCTGGGATGCAGCAAAGGCTGATGTGCTGCTCCTCAACTGGCAAAGGCAAAATTGCAGCATCCCAGGATTCAGACAAAGCAAAACGAAACTGGGAGGTTTAAGTGCAGCCTGGCTGCCAGCACGTCCCATCCTGTGACCTTAGGGAGCACCTCAGACCCAGCAACTGCTTTGGCTTGTCCTGTCAGGCTCACTCACATTGCCCTTCATTTTCAGCACGTGCCACTGCTGTGGCTGCACGTGGATTTTACAGCCAGGAACAAAATGTAACATATTTTTAGGAGTTCAGCCCCCTGAGAGACTGGAATGAAAAGACCAAATGCACCAAGCAATGGTCAAGTGAGACATGATCCAAAAAAAAGAAAAAATGCATCTCATAGAATTGTAGAATAGTGGAATCACAGAATGGTTTGGGTTGGAAGGGACCTTAAAGTTTATCTTGTTTCAAGTCCCCTGCAATAGGCAGGGACACCTTCCACTAGCCCAGGTTGCTCCAAGCCCCATCCAACCTGGCCTTGGACACTTCCAGGGATCCAGGGGCAGCCACAGCTTCTCTGGGTAACCTGTGCCAGGGCCTCATCAAAGAATTTCTTCCCAACATCTTATCTAAATCTCCCCTCTTCTAGTTTAAAACTGGTCCCCCTTGTCCTATCACTGTCTGCCTGTGTAAAAAGTCACTCTCCCTCTTGTATAACAATCATGTCACTGAGGTGTGACATCAGTGTCTCTTCTGGTGCCAGGTTTTGAACCACACAGAGATTTGGTCACCAGCTTCCCCTCCCTGAGCACAGGGCCCGGGTCAGCACATGGAGAAAGGCAACTGGGGGAAAACATCAACTTCCCACTGTCCCAGATGCTTTCCAAAGACAACTCCTTCCACTGTGGCTGGACATCATTCCTGACCAAAGCTTCTTTTAAAGAAAATGTTATGTTCTGTGTGATTTTTTTTTTTACAGTTTTTTTTTCATTGTAATGTGGTGCTTCGGGTTTTTTGTTTGATTTCTTTTCTGTAGAACACAATAACATTACTTTTTTTGCTCCTGGGCTACCTCTGTGAACTCAAGCTCAATTCACTCCCACAGAAAAAATTATCACATCTCCTACCCTGCAGAAAAAAAAAAGGTGTTTCCTTCTATCATCTGGGCAGGAAAACACAAAGATGACCATGATATTAAATAAGGCCTTTATATCTTCTTAGATTTTTCTCTTGTCCTTGGCACAGTGAGTGAAGGAGCTCTGACACATCTATTGCTTTTAATATGAGAGTAAGCAGAGAATGATGGCAATTACCCCTCTGCAGGGAAGAACCTCTGCTGGAAGGCACCAAGAGCCCTGCTCTGACTCTGCTTTTCTTTAATGTGCTCTGGGAAATTGAATATGAATTAGTGGGATGCAATGTGCAGTCTGGCTCTTCACTGCACCTGGCCTGACTTCTGCAGCAAAATGTGATGCTCCTACCCCTGGCAGGGAGACATGGCTTAAATTAAAAAAAAATATTAAAAAAAAAAAAGGAATTTTTATACAAATAGAAAATTATAACAAAATCTGTATTATTTTAATTGGCTATAATAGCAATTTTAAAGCAATCTTTAGTTGTGTTGGGTGTTTTACCTCGTCAGCACAGCTCAGCTGCTCTGGGTCTGCCACAAACTTCTCAGACAGGAGATTTTTCTCAGTTACAGCCCTTTGTCCTGCAGGAATCCATCTGACAGCAAATCTGAACAGAAGCACCCCGTCCCTAACACACCATCACCCTGGCACAGGGAGACACTGAGCATATGCAATAACTGGTTGTTAACTAAGGAGGGATCAGAACTCCATGTGAAATCTGTCAGGGAGCTCTAATATCTTTATATCAGCCACGTCCTGTAAAAGATGATTTTATCAGTGATAAAAAAAATCCTGTTGATCCAGTTGCCACGAGAAAGTGCTGGTTTGGGTGTTTTTGTGCAGGGGGGAGGACAGGCAAGTAAAACAGTTTCATTCTTTCATCCAACATTATCATTGTGGTCAGGAACAGGAAGGGTTTCTGTGCCTGTGCTGGTGTATTGTCATGATAATTTTGCAGGGAAGAGTTACAGTGTGTGTGTCAATGAAAGGAAAAGCATTTCTGGCCAATTAAGATGAAATTATAAATGCAAGGAAAATACAGATTCTAGAAATGCTAGAATACTGTGGGTCTTCTGCCTATTTTTTAGTATTAAATAGACTACAATTTGGGAGAAATTATTTTCTATGGAGCAACCTCTTTGCTATTATTTTTGATGATGGTCATCTCAGTCATGTCTCTAGATTTTCATGATATATTTTATTTTTGTAGAGATCTGACAGAAAGCTTGTATCTGAACTCAATTATCTGCTGGAGAATGTGAGCCACTTGTGTGTTTCAGGATGACTTTGGATTGGTATCAAGATATGTTCTAACCATAAACTACTAGGTTACCAAAAAACTCAACTTGGAGGACAGTTAAAGCTTAAGGTTAGGAAATGATCACAAGTACCAGTGACTACCTTTAATCATAGCCTGGTTTGCCAAGATGAATTTCCTTGGTATAATGTCTTTTCTTCTGTACCAAATTATGGAAGATTATAGGCTTTTTTACTTTAGGAAAGTCTTCTTATTTCCCAGCATAGAATGTTATTATCTACCTGATGAGTATTGTCTGCAGGAAAATGCAAATGCTGTGTTGGAACAATATTGTTTCTCATTAGGTCATGTATTATTAGACATTTTAGGCTTAGTTCTGTTAAACCTAAAAAACAAAACAAAACAAAACAAAACAAAAACCCAACTGTGTTTAGAGTTCTAGAAACGAGGTTTTATGGAATGATATGAATTATGGTTATGTGCAGACACTTGGAATAAAACTGCTTCTGAGCAACTGGAGGAAAAGTTGCAATATTTGAAGTTTATAAAAAGCTTCAGTTTGGAATGAAAACAGTCCTTTCGCTGCCTCCCGCCCTCCCCCTTGGTCTCCTCTTGGCACTGGGAGAATCCTTGTGATGATGGAAGTTGGGATGATGAGCAGCTGCTCATGCCAGGGAAGCCTAGCAGATGCAGTGAGAAGAACTTGCTCCTCTTTAATTAAAGGGGGGATTAGAATCAGCTTCTGGATGCCTCAGAAACCACCTTTTCTCTCTATCAGGGACAAATCTCTCACCCTCTTCTTGTTCTCAGACACCCAGGACTCAGGACAGCTGAGCTTTCTAATATTCTTAAAATTAGATAAGTTTATACTAAATTCTGCTTCTTTCCAGATATTCCATGTCAAAATAGTCTTTCCCAGTCTTCAAATATCCCTTTGCTCAAATTCCCATTTTCTGAATCAGAGAATTCCTTGGATCAGTGCTGAATAGCTGATTAAATTGCTCATTATACACAATCTTCTGGTAAATATTTTTTATATTTGGGAACCATTCCTGATTTCTGTGAATGCCCAGTTATTTTTAGATACTTCACAAACAGTAGCTGTAGGTGTTCACTTATTTTTCCTTCTGACTATTTCTATTCATTCTTGGTTCTTGGTGTATACTGTTGATCCCCTAATATGATATTTCCCCCTGACTCTTCTTGATTAGATCATTGAAACTTTTTCAAAGAGGGGAATAATTAATAGTGATTGGTGAATAATCAAATCAAAAGGCAATTAATGAATAATGCACACCCTGCACAAATTTTCAGACATTGATCATCTGTTAATCTGGTGCAATGTTTTGAATTCAGATATTTCTTCATTCATAAACTCATCATGTGTAAGCAGGGTTTAAATGGTGCTGGCCAGTGAATGACAGCAAAGAAAAATCATCTTATTTCTTATAGAAAAAAAGGGAAACAACCCCAAATCGTAGAATTGTTGCATTGTTACAGCTCTACTCTCTAGGCTTTGGTGACTCAGTTCTTCTATTCCTGTCATCACCTAAAATCAGGGACTAAATCAAGATGTTTTACAACGTGTTGTGCAGCCACTGGGTATTTCCATGTGCTGTACCCAAGGTCCAGGAACTTTGTGGTTGCTGGGAAATCTGGGAAACAGCACTGGGATGGGAGCTCCCTGGGAGCCTCTGACTGAATCTTTAGTGAACAGTCATCTCCTTTGATAGATGACTATTTTTGATGGACTCTTGATCCCTGCTTTGGGACACGCACAGTTTTGGAGGTTGTTTTTTCTTTGCTTTTCATTTCCTCTGATGTGCAGCCAGTTGGAGAACTGGGAAGGCTTCAAATCTCTGTTTGGCAAATGATGCCACACAAAATTTTTCTTAGTTAGCCTTGCAGGATCAGAAGGGTCTAACTTTGCTCACTTGGTTCCACCTGGACTCTCCCATTTCCTTTCCTTGGGACTCCTCTTAAACAGCATGGGGGAAATCTCTAAGTGGATTGATGTGCATCCTCTCCTCCAGGGCTGGCAGAACTACTGTTGAATTTAGGGATGTGGCCACCAAGGGGACCCCAATCACTTCCCAGCTCCTGGTACACTATGTGCATAGAAAAAAATCACAATCTCCAGAAGGTTAAAATCATCATTCTGCTCAAAAATTATCTGTCTCCAAGTAACTGATGGGAAATACTGAGTGAGAGAATCCTACCCCTCTTCTACTCATCCTTCAACCACTCAGAGTGCACAGCCCTGAACCCTCAAACCAGAGCACACAGAGCTTTTCCAAGCTTGGACAGATTCCTCCACTTCTGCCTCTTTGAATTCACAGCTTCATGTTGCTGAAGTCATGTTGGGAAGTCAATTAAGCATCTGAGGACCAAAGTTTAGGCATCTAAGTCCATGTTGGTAAAACTCAGAATTTTTGAGTGCTTTAGTAGACCTGACTCTGTGTATCTTGTTTGGGATGAAAGATACATTAAGGTGTAAATTCAATCTGTTCTTGCTGGTTTTAGCTGTTGTAATGTTTTTAGGCTTTGCTGTGCTTGCTTCCAAAGGGAAAATGTTGCATCTTCTAACTTCTCATAGCCTATGAAACTCTCCAGGCACCAAACAAATGGGATACTCATGGGGAATTCTATGTAACACCCATAGATATCCCTTTTCCTTTCCTGTTTCTCTGAGAGTCCCAAATCTCGGCTATTTTTGCTGAATGTGGTACCAAAAACCATTTTGGTTTTGCTCAGAGGAGTTTTAAGACTTTGGAGCAAAGTTGTATGTGGCACTCCACTCTCCAATGATTGTATGAAAAATACATTGCAAAACTTCAAAATCCAAATAAAATGTATTTTAGAACTGTATTAGTTGCGACTAATCCACACAGCTTTGAACATAGATTATAGTGAATTATGAACAGACAGTTTATAGGGTTTTATTTATCAAACTCATCTAAATGAGCAATATTTTATTAATACAATTAAAATATAATGAACAAGTAGATGAAGTTTGTTAATTTAAAAAAATAATGTTGGCATTGCCAATGCTCTTCACTCATTCACTTCTGTTGGCATGAAGGGTGTATTTATTGGCATGAGTGTGTATTTATATGTGTATGTACATATATATATAAAGTACACACACACATAGATACATCTCTTTTTTAGCTATTTTAGTTGTAATTCATAACTATGGAGCTACAGTTTATTATAAGGTTACTCAAGACAAACTGTTCCATTTCCTCTATTATCCAAACAGAATGGTTTATGGTCAGCCTGGTCAGGATCAAATTCAAATGGCCTCAGAGTTCAAAGGAATGCTGATGACTCGAGCAAACCATTTTTGTAATCTCTAAATTCCATTCTTACAAAAAAAAAATAAAATAAAAATTGGCTGGAGTTTGTAATGGCCACGGCAAGATTTTGTGAGGTCAAGAGAAGAGAGAGTATTTTGTGTTTTGACTCTGTCTCGGACAGACAGTGAATATTTGTGAATGGGTTCATGTTAGGCTGTTTCAAATGTTTTAAATTTGTGGGGTTTTTTTCCCTTTTTTATTGATTAATGTGTAAATATGTGTGTGAACACGTAGCTGGGATACTGCAAGGGGGGTATAAAAGCCCTGATCTCAATCCTGACCGAGTAATCTGGAGTATTTCCTCTGGACTTGTGTGGGGAATATCATACAAAGGGAGGAGAAAGAGCTGTATGGAGACTTTTCATGGTTTGTTTTACGTGAACATGCACATGTTCAAGAGCTGTGCCTGGGAAATTCAGCAATAAGCTGCTCCAGCACGAGGAACTAGGATGGTGGAGCTTCTGGATCTGTTACTGTAGGAGCAACATACTCTATGTATTGGTGTGTTTATGCAAATGCATTAGTAAAAGTGATTAAAAGCTGCTTTTATGGTTACAAACCCATTTTCCCATGCCTACCCCACCTGTCTTGCATGTTTTCTCTTCCCTTCTTCAAGGCCCTCCCTCCCAAACCATTTTCATGTCCTCACACATTTTTTTCTATAGTAGAAAATGTCATGAACACAGAGGGACAGGACAAGGGGAATGGTTTCCCACTGACAGAGGGCAGGGTTAGATAGAATATAAGAAAGAAATTCCACCCTGGGAGGGTGGTGAGGCCCTGGCACAGGTTGTCCAGAGAAGCTGTGGCTGCCCCTGGATCCCTGGAAGTGTCCAAGGCCAGGTTGGACGGGGCTTGGAGCAACCTGGGCTGGTGGAAGGTGTCCCTGCCCGTGTCAGGGGGTGGGACTGGATGATCTTCAAGATCCCTTTCCATCCAAACCATTCCAGGTTTCTATGAAAAAGAAAAAATTCTCATTCCTACCTGTCTAAGAAAAGTTATAAGTTGGTCTTTCCATTGTGGAATTTATCTCAGACTTGGAATGTAAGTCCAGCAGTCGCCAGTACCTCAGAAAACCACGGAGTGAAAACACCCTTTGCTTTATCCTGAAAAGCAAAAATCAGGATATTGTAAAGAGAAAACTTGTCTGAGAGGGTCTTCTCAAAGAAATTCCTTATAACCCAGAAGAAAGTTCCCTGTTGAGCAAAACCCTATTTGAGGCCTGAATGACTCCTACAACCATCCCCATGAACTTGGAAGAGTGTTCTCTTTGCATTGCTTCAGACCACAAGAATTCAAAATACAGTTTTTAATATATATGTGTCTCAACACAGAGGCTAAAAGTTGGAGTCCCACAGCAGGACCTGACTCACGTAGAGCTGAAAATGTTGTGTATAGAACAGAAGACTGAAACTGGGGAGAAAGAGGGAGGTAAAAAGATGGAAACTGAACATGGGAGTCTACGGCCCATTGTGATAAAACTCAAAACAAAGTTCAAGAGGTGCAATTCCTGACCTTTTTTTTCCTTCCTTTCTTTGTTTTTGATTTGTTTGGTTTTGTTTGGGGGATTTTTTGTTGGTTTTGTTGTTTAGTTGGTTCATTTTTTGGGATTTTTTTTTTGAGGGGGGTTTGGGGGTTTTTGTTGGTTTTTTGGGGGGATTGGGGTTTTTTTCTGGGTTTGTTTTTTTTTTTTGGTGGTGTTTTTTGTTATTTTTTTTTCAACTGAGTCTGTTTTTAGGAGAAGCCCTACATTTCCACAATAATGTTTGGTTTAGTCAAGATGTGGCACTTAGGGACAGGGTTTAGTGGTGGACTTGGCAGCGTTAGGTTGATAGTTGGACTTGACGACCTCAGAGGTGTTTTCCCACCTAAATTACTCCACGATTCTAAGATGCAGTGACAAGGCCTGAAAATCAGATCCCCACTTCCACACCAAACCCTCACTTTAATGATCTCCTGTTTTGCCCCCAAGGGATTTAAATTGTGAACTGAGCCCTGCAGCTGTGACAGAGCAAGTCCTCGGCGGGGGGGGGGACACCAGCTCTGGCCATCTGGCCAGAGAAAGGTCTGACCCCACCAGCACATAAATCAAACTGCAGGTTTCCAAGGGATGACACTGTCAGAAACTTTGCCATGTGCCCA
Organism: Neopelma chrysocephalum; assembly: GCF_003984885.1. Classification (NCBI taxonomy): domain Eukaryota; kingdom Metazoa; phylum Chordata; class Aves; order Passeriformes; family Pipridae; genus Neopelma; species Neopelma chrysocephalum. Next base: position 2,972,705 of record NW_020897767.1, read on the forward strand.
TGGCAGGTGTCTGGATGTTGGGTGGTGGTTTGACGGGGAAGGAGGATCAGTATTTTGAACACAACCTCCAAAAAACCCTCCCTGGTCTCACTTGAGGCACTTCTCCTCCCCTGTGGGTCTGGTTTACAGGAGCATCCCTTTGAGCTTGTCATGTTGATTGATGATTGCTGCTGGATCCTATCAGACTCTACTGGGTACGTTGATACAAAATCTTCTTCTGAAAGCAAATTGGAATCTTCTTAAGGTGGCACTCGTCCTGAGATGTTTTAAAAGTTGCACCATTAAGTCACCTGTGATGTTCAGTGAGCTTAAATATCTTCAGCAGGCAGTGGTTTGTCAACTCAGCATCACAGTTCATGACAATGCTCTAAAAACTTGTAAAATTAAAGAAGTCTTGCAGTGCTAATATTGTTAGAAATAATATAAACTGAATTCCATAAACAGTTTATCTGACTGATTTCAGGCTTCCTCAGAAACTAAGTAAATGAATGAAGAAAAAGACATTAACCTCTTGAAAAACTGCCTGTAACTAAGAAATATTAAGAGGCAGTTGAAAGATATTTTTGAGATTTCCAGGACTTTATTGGAATCCTACTGTAATTAGTAATTATAAAGCTGTTGAGCTAAATGCCTTTTTTTCTTTAAAAAAAAAAAAAAAAAAGAAAAAAAAGTATAAAAATGCCTGCAGCCCAAGATATTTTGCATTCCAGAAGCAAGTTTTATTCCTAGGGTTTGTCAAGCTCAAAATTTCTTGAGGTTGGTCAGACATCACTCAGATTGAGTTCTTACAAGAAAGGCATCACTATGTATGGTCTGAGTTTGTGCCTGCTGAATCTAACATGAGCTGAGCTCATCTAATTTGCCTTATCTCCATTTTTTTCCCTCTAACACCTAATGGCTGCATTAGGAATCTGCCCAAGATAAAAAAGTGTGAAATATGCCTCCTAATTTATAATGTAAATTTTTGCATAACAGGATCAAAACTGTTATCCTGTTGTGAATGTAACATCAGAGTGAAATAACAAGCAGTTTACCAGTTAATATGCAGGCTAATCTGACAAAAGCATTTTTACATTCATTTACAGAGTGACTATCACCCTAAAAAAACTCCTGGGAGATAAATGAAACAAACCAAAACAAAATAAAACTTTAATCATTTCCATAACAAAAATAAAACAACTGTGGCATACGTAGGGAGGTTTAGAAGGGAGAAGAAAAGGAGAGGGGATAAAGAAAGAAAGATGGCAAAAAAAAAATACACTAAAATTCAACAAAGGACGCCGCATCAAGAAAACAATGGTGAAAAATTGCTCATTTCTCAGGAGAACAATTGTAATGAGAATGGGAAACTGGTACTGAACCAATTCTCTTCTCAATCTTCAGATCTTAATCATGTGATCCTCTTAGGATGCCAGAATGTAGTTTTCCTAAAGGCCTGTATAAGCATGTTCAGTGGAAAATCTATCTACCAGCAGGTGTCTTTTAACTTTATTTTGTCGTCAACATGAAACAAAGATTAGAAGAATGGCATGAATTAGTTGATAAGTATTAGGGAAGCAGGTGAAAAGCAGGAGGATTGTGTCACAGTAAGGTTTCCAGCTTATCCACAGGCTGCAGCATTTAATTAGGGAGTTGGCCCAATCCTTCTGCTGGGGAATATGGCTCGTTCAAAGCTCATCTTAATAAAAAATGACCAAAGATTAAATTGTATATATAGAACTTTGAATTTGGGATGCAACATTAAGTCATAACGAGCTTAATGAATTAATTGCATGAAGGTCTGCAATGGGTAACTAAAAATATAACTGATGAGTTACAAAGCAAATAGTTTTGCTGGGAGCATCAGGTCATTCTGATTATTTCAGGAGTAGGAGGATGGATCTGCACAGAAAATTCTGGGGCCTTTATTTCCTTCATAAGGCAAATAGAGGACTGCTTTTTTTTCAATTTTCCATCAGAAAGGAGAAGGACAACCATGTTATTTTCCCTCTTTCTTTTGTAGACCTTATGAATATTCCTCTCTATCTCTATTGACAAGTTGGGTACATTCATTGAGAAAGTGAATCAATAAGGTGGACTTAAATACAATATTTGTTTTGGCTAATAACACAAAAAGCAACTATATTCCATGTAAAACTTGTAATGATTGTTATACCAGTAAGCAGGCCTTGGAATATAAACAATATATATTAAAAGGAGATGGCAGGACATAAATATATAAGTGAAACCATTACTACCAAGTCTAACAGCGGGATAGAGCAGCTTAGTGTACAATTTTTTTCAAACTATAGAAATGTAATGGTAAACCTGGTTTATTTTAGGAAGCAGGATATTTTCCTTGGGTACTGGATATCTTTGGGTACTCGGATTTGAAAGGACTGAAGAGTTTCAAAGACAGAATCAAATCCATATGTTATCATGTCACTATAAAAAAAAGATAAAAATAACCGTGTTTGAAGAGCTGTAGCGATAGTCCCGTGATTGTGATGGTGCAGTTGAAGTAGAAGGTGAAGATTTTTCTACCCACCTCACTGACCCTATCCTAGAAAAAGTTGGTTGGTAAACATGGAGTGCTCACCGATTTCCAAGAAAACTTGATCACTGTTAACATATGCAAAAGAACTCCAACGCCTCTAAGAGCAGAACGAAGGCTTTCCTTAAGTGTTTAACAAAGACATTTCTGCTCCAACCATCACTTTGCATAAATATCCTTGATCCTCTGGGGTATTTCCTCTGCTGGAGAGTGGATGGTGCTGGGGAGCTTCCTGGGTGGGGGCGGGTCTCCTCCGGAATGTGATCAATGAACTCAATTACGACCCCATTCCAGAGGCTTCCAGAGGCTTCAGTTTGCAGTGACACACAGAGCCCGCCATCCCTGACACTTCTCCCAAAAATCTCTTCAATAAATAAGAGGATACCAGAGAGCTCTGACTTGGTTTCTTTTCTTTTCTTTTTTTTTTCTTTTTTTTTTTCCCCCTTTTCTCTTTTTTTTTAACAGCTCTTCTGGGTCCCCAGTTGATTTTCTTCGCAAGGTTAGTTGCTAATACATTCCTAGCACCCATGCATTATTAATGCTCACCGCTCTCCAAGGTGGCAGTGACAAATAGGGAGCAAAATTCACTGACTAGTGGGGAATGTACTTTTTAGTCATGCTTGAATTTTTCAATCCATTCTGCTTGTTGAGGATTTTTCAGTGGAGGTACTGTAGCAAAATATGATTTTTTTTTTTTCTATCCAAACCTAAGAAGCACTCTAGTAACCAGTGGAAAGCTTATGAGTCAGGGCTTTTCCCAGGAGGTTTTGAGGGGGAGTAGTGCAAAAAGTACCTTTTGATGTTTCCAGTAGCATGGAAGTCATTGTTTTTCCTCCCATGTAGTAAGTGGCAGTTTTGACTGCAAATCGACTATGCATGCAGTCAAGTAAATTATAATATTTTAACTAGGCTGTGCATGCCAGCTGTAGCATTCCCAGAAATAATACCAAGTGTGTATCATGAGAAACATTGATTTTTAATGTGCAGATTAGTTTCTTCAGATATAAAACTCTATTAATTTTGCAATATAAAGAAGCAATCTGTGAAATACATTCTTAGACTGTTATTGGTTACTATAAATCCCACTAGTAGTACCAGCACACTTGTTTAATTCAGAATTACTTCATTTAAAGTATGATTTTGAGCATGTGGTGGAGGTGCTGAAGATTTGGCAAATACCTCTTTAACATAACAAATAGCTGACTGTAAATATTAACCTAATTCTTCCTAATGTTTAATAGAGGGATAACTCACTGGGCAGAATAATGAATTCTTTTCTAATGGCTCTACATAGGGGATTAACACCTTCACTCAGCCATCCAGAAATGCACTAGAATTATGGATGTGTCTGTTTTGGGGGTTCTTCATATTGGTCTAGTTCTGAACAATGTGAGTATGAGTCAGGCAGCTTTGGGGCAAGATTTGCTTTAGGGCTCTGAGGAACCCTCAATCAAGAAGATGACCCAGGCTGGAGCCAAGGAAAGAACAATGTGCAGAGTCCACAGATCATATTTTCATAGAACCATAGAATGAATCAAAGAATGGCTTGGATTGGAAGGGACCTGAAAGATCATCTCATTCCAGCCTCCCACCATGGGCAGGGGCATCTTCCTCTATCCCAAGTTGCTCCAAGCCCCATCCAACCTGGCCTTGGACACTTGCAGGGATGGGGCAGCCACAGCTTCTCTGGGCAACCTGGGCCAGGGTCTCACCACCCTCACAGGGAAGAAACTTTTCCTACAATCCCATCTAACCCTACTCTGGCAGTGGGAAGCTATTCCCCCTTGTCCTATCACCCCAGGCCCTTGCAAACAGTCTCTCTCCAGCTCTCTTGTAGCCCCTTCAGGCAATGGAAGGCCACAATTAGATCACTCCAAAGCTTCTCTTTTCTGGGCTGAACATTCCCAGTTCTCTCAGCCTTTCCCCATAGCAGAGCTGCTTCATCTCCCTAATCATCTTGGTGGGATCCCCTGGACTTGCTCCAACAGCCCCATGTCCTTCCTGTGCTGGGGACCCCAGAGCTGGAGGCAGCTCTGCAGATGGGATCTCACCAGAGTGGAGAAGAGGGGCAGAATCACCTTTTCCATCCTTCACCAGCCAACTCTGTGTCTTTTTAAGTCAGAAATAATAGTTGGACAGGATTGGGATACAAGAGTAACTCAGTAAAACCTGATATGTTCTGCATTACTGATGTTAGTGTTTTGGCCATATACACCATTCTTAACATAGATTTTTTTTTCCTGTTTGATAAATAAAATATAAGAATTAATTTACCAATCTTGCTGGTTCCTCCCCTTCCCTCCTCACCTGCAATCTGATTTTCAGACTGCCTTTCTCATCTTCTCTCCCAGCCTAAAACTGGCGGTTGATTTAAAAATGAAATTAGAATAAAGAGTAGTGATTTGGGAATGACAAACGTATCCAGAGCTCTCAGTGATAGCACTGGAGGCTACCTCGGGTTGGAGTTTGTTATCTGAGCCTCTGCACCTCCACTGAGGTCTGCAGCTGTGGGTTTATGCAGAGGAAAAGCTGTTACAGTGGGAGAGGGAGCTGAAATAGTGTCACTTAGGAGGATACATGGGGACCTGGAGACCAGTAATTCTGAAATAAGAGCAGGAAAGGGGTTATAATTTTTAACACTGATTCACAAAGACGAAAATGTGTTTGGGATGTGAAAAACATGATGTTCTGCTGTTCTTGCACATCAACCTATACACAAACAGATCTTTGGACTGGTTGGAAAGGCCTTTTTCCAAAGGGGATTATTTTGCCAGTGCTCAGAAGGTTTCCCACATTTCTAAACATGTCCTTCACAAAGCTGTGTTCCTCCTGTGTTCTCCCAGCTCCCACGTTGCCTTTTATCCCCATTTAACCACTCTTTCCACCCTGTAACACCCTGGCAGCTGAGCAGTGAAGTTGTGGGGGGCCACAGCACGTGGGTGAGACTGTGAGGAGGCACCAGGAGATGCAAAGTACAGGAAGGAGAAGAGTAACCATGAAGGAATTACTCAGTTTTTATAGGGTCTTTAGAATGAGGGGAAAGTCCTGCACCTTTCCCTCAGTCTTGTGCCTTTTTCCCTTCTGAGTTTTTCTCATGTATTCGTTGCAAAGTCACTGGAATATCGAAACACAATTTGGGGACAGTGACAGTGCATCCTTTCCAGTCATGATCCCGAAGAAACAATTAAAACCTGTCAAAGCAAAATAAGCATCAGTATTTCAGTGAGTTACATGTCACAGGGGTTGATAGGGAACACAATAAATAACAAGGAGATGGGAGGAAAACGCAAAGTAAGAGTTGAAAGTGAAGATGATGGAGAACAAGCATGTGGAAATGAGGGGTGATAGCTCAGGGAACATCATATTAGAAAGGGGTGGAAGTGTCAGAAAGGAACCAGAGAGCAGCAGATTGGCTTAAAAAAAAAAAAAAAAGTGTGTTCAGGAGATGTTGATGGAATCCATCCAACATCTGAACGACTCAATGAATAGCAGACTGTTGAAACTAGATGAGACACTAACTAATTTAGTTCAGGCTGTCAATAATTTAAATCAGAATGTTGCTGTATTCAATGCTAATATGAAGCCTCTGATTTCAGAAGCTTAAGGTTTTAAGAAGCTGGAATGAATCTGTGCCATCGTTTTCCAGTTGTTATTATTGTTCAGGGACTGCTGAAAGAAAGGTTATCAATTCCATGTTATTGCTGTGTATAATTTTTAATATTTAAGATGTTTCTTGAATTTTTAAGCCATGGCCTATATTATCTGCTTTGGAGGGTGATGTGTATGGTGGGAAAGGGCACAGTTTAATACTGAAAAAGTCTGGAATGAGATGTATGGTTGCTGCAACTCCTCAATTCCAGAGATTGCTGGTATGAGGAAAAATAAAATTCAAAGTCCTGTCTTTGGCAAAGCCCCCAGCTGCTCCCTTCCAATCTGCAGTGTCAGAAAACTCAAATACTTAACGAATCTTCTCATGTCTGTTGGCTTCATTTAGCAAACGTCTGTTCAGTTATCATGGATTAAAGGAAAATATTTATTTAAAAAAAAAATTCTCATTTTGGAGATATAGCAAATATGACTTAAAGAGAAATTCAAAGAGGGATTTTTATTTTTTTTTTTAAGTTGTAATTTATGTTATGGGGACACGAAGTAATGTAACAGAAACAGAAAACGGTTTCTGGATAAGAGATTTTAGGAAGGGAAAAGAAATATTTCCCCTGGGATAAATGTCTACCAATAAAGGATAAAAAGCAGGCAGAAAACTTATTTAGCCTCTCAGATATACGAATAGTAAGCATTGAAAAACTAGTGTCCAGCAGTGAGCATTACCATGCCAGTTCAGCACAAATCTGTGATTCTAATGATTCTAGGAATCTAAGGATTCTATGATTCTATGAATCATAGTGTAATTTAAAGGTATTGATGTCAACACCTTCATAACACATGGATTTTCTCAATAATTCTTCCAAAGCATGAATCTGTTTAATTCCTTTTTCATGTCCATTGAAGCTGGATTAAGAAGATGTTATATGATATCACAGATATATGTGACCTATGCCTTAAAAAAGCAGAAAATAGAATAATGAAACTAGAAGGCACCAAGGGAAGGAACAAAAAAGATGCCAAGGCCTGGATGCCTTGGAAAACTCTTTATCTTGTGGGTTTGGGGCCATCTCACAAGGTCTGACCACCCCTTCTCCAGACCCACCAGACTGTGACAGCAGGGATAGATCCCTGAGCAGCTGGAACCTGGTGGGAAATAGTGGCCTGATGAAGTCAGTTTTTTAAGAAGGTTTTAGTTACCTTGTTTCACCCTCAGGTTTGCTCCCGTTGGATGTCACATTTCCCAGCACAAAGTAAGGATCTGAATGTGCAACAGGCTTTTCTGATTTATACAGAGCTTTGTGGATGTGTGTGGAGTTTTATTGAAAGATCTAGAGAGCTGAAACATTTGAACAAGACAGGGTGGAAGCTGGAAAACAAGGGTTGTGTGGAAGCAAAGAGCTGGAAAGCAAGAAAAGAACCTGTTTCTGTTTGTTTCCCTGTTTTCAGAGTTGTGAGCTGCTGCTTTTGCCTTTCCTCTTTCCTTTGATGCACTCAATCTCTACTTTCAAAATAATGTTTTATCTCCCCAGTATTTTATTGCATTCAGTGCTTATTTTTCCATCTGCTTTCTCTACACCTGTGGGAGCTCCCAGTGCCTACGTTAAGTGCACACTGATATTATTCCAAGGTGTGCTATGGGCCCACTGGGAGGGGATGAAGTCTCCTTGGGAGCTGTAGCACAGCATAACTCATTCTTCAGGAACACAAAATGGGCAGGAAAAGAAATATTCCTCAGAAAAATACATAAAAAGTTCAGTGCTTCCACTTCTTCGTGGGTCTGCTGTGGGTATCACTGGGATCTGCTGTTACCATCCATATGCCAGGACTGAGGACTCTCTGCCTGGTGGCTTTGGGGTTCCTCAGGTTTTGTGTCACTCGGTTCATTTGGAAGATCCAGGGTACAGGCTGGATTTTTATTTCTTTCAGTTATTAAGAACTGACATGTATTTTCTTCCAGATAAGTAAATAAGTAAAAAGAAAAAAAAAAGTAATATATTAAACCCATTTACGGACGTGTTCAGGTTTAGCCCGTGAGTCGAATTTCTGACAAAGCCTCACTAAGAAACGTGGGTTACAATGACAGGATGAGGAAAACCCCACATCCAAACCACTTATTGGCTGAGTCACCAGTGCAGGAACACAAGAACCCCTTTCTAGAGGACCTCATTTATACAAGAGGTGATAGTTTAGAGACACAAAAGTCACCCAGAAGACAAAACAAACCGACAGAGGAGAGGCGAAGCACCACGGTCAACAGTAAATACATCCCCTCTCCTCCCAGATAGTTTGTTTGGGCTTTGTTTTTCCTTCTGTTGTTCTGGCCTAATCTCTTTTATGAAGAGCAATTTATCTTCCTCCCTCTGTCTTCATCCCATCAGGGGGACAGGTGAAGGAGCTGAATTTCCAAAGGCAGCAGCGATGCGCACCATGGATCAGAGGGCACGACCCGCTCCCAGCTCGGAATTTCTCATCTTTACCAGCACATCCAGAGCTGGAGCCTTATTTTTCAAAGGCACTTTACAGTACACATACAATTATTTAAACAATTTATACTTAATTCAATTTTACACAGACAAATTTCTTGAAATCCTTTGTGTCCACATATCAAAACAGGCTACTGAAGAAAAATCTATAATATCAGCCTAAAATGCTACAGCTCCCAGTAGAATATAATGGTTTATCCTTCAGAATTCCTGCAGTAAAAAAATTCAAGTGCTATTCTATTGATAGTCAGATTAAAAACTAAAATGGTGTGGATTATTAAATTACCTTGTTTGTTTGTTTGTTTGTTTTACTGGGGTTTTTTTAAGCACTTTTATATTTATTTTATTTATTTTATTTAATTTTATTTTATTTTGTTTTATTTTATTTTATATTTATTTTATTTTATTTTACTCTATCTTATTTTATCTTATTTTATTTTATTTATTTTATCTTATTTTATTTTATCTTATTTTATTTCATTTTATTTTTATTTTATTTTGTGTTCTTTTGTTCTATTTTGTTTTGCTTCATTTCGCTCTTTTTAAGTACTAGTTTTTCTTACTGAACACTGCACGAATTTATTGAAACTTGCTGCTCCTTAGGCTTATCCATTGGAGGCTGGACTTCAGATCAGTCTGTATTTAGTCAAGTGTTATGAAGGACATGTATTGTTGATAGTTTAAGTAGGATATGGTCAGACATCCCTTTCAAAGTTAAATTATTTGCATAACAGGCACCATCAGCTCTCTCTTGCCCCATCTTAACACTTTTTACTGAAGGTATATTAAATAATTTCAAACTAAGTGATGTTGTCAAATGTAAAGCACCAAAATTAAGCTATAACAGCTTATTTCTAGAAAGGAAAAAATAATTATTGAAGGCTTCTTCAAACTTCAGGTAACACCAAATAGTGCTGCTGCACTGAGTGTATGAGCTGAATCACCATGAATCCAAATTAAATTTCCATTTATATCTCACAAAACTTAGCAAAGACAAATCCACAATAATCCAGGCCAGGAATCTGGCAGGACAAGTTCCATTCGGGAGATATTTTTTTCAGCTGTGGAATACACTCCTGCAAACCAGGATTTATAGCAGAAATGCTGACAGACAATATTGGTGATACTGTTCTAATTTATTTGTGTTGAATGGTTTTTTCATCTCTTTCCCTTTTAATGATCTAAGTCTTTTTGCATCTGGCAGTGTGTTTCCTCACTGTTTACCTTGCCTGCCAAAGCAGTATCATCCATCTATGACTATGCTTTTCTTGGTTTCTTGCTCTCTGTCTTTAATATTTGGAGCCAATTTTCCATTTATTCCAGGACTCCTGTATCTCTGATGTTGCCATTAACTTGTAAAGTGGAACCCTGTCAAAAATGCTTTCAAGATGCAATTTTTTTACGGTGAAATATGCTCTTATGCTCTGGTATATTTTTACCATAAGAACTGAAAAATCCTACATCTAGTTGGCATTTGCCATTAAAAAAAATAATCCTGATGTCTTAGATCCTGAGTGAGGCATTTCTGCCTCTTACTGGGTGCTGAGGACCTGTCTGTGCTCACTTTACCAACCACAAGAGCGTTGGAAAACATAGATAATCTGAATGAGCATGTTGGGAATTTGAATCTCACATACATACATATATATATACATATATATATATATATATATATATAAAATAAAGTGATGATTATGTAATTCAGTGACATTTACATTTTTGGAATGTAACCTCTGCCATCACACTTTGCAGTAGCAGTAATAACTCCTAAATCTCTGATCAGATGAATGTGTTACCATTGCAGTGGAAGAGAGGGAAGGATCCGTGGTTGTCTGGGCTTTTAAAAGTTTGGGGTCAGGGGACAGGGTTTGGCCTCCTTCCAAGCCCTGCTGAAGAAGCATCAGGGTTTTGGGGACATCTCTTGGAAAGGGGTTTACGGCAATAGTAAACATCATCCTGGATGGAGGGGGTTGAGGGCAAGTCAAGTGAAGCTGTGGCTTCCCCATCCCTGGAAGTGTTCAAGGCCAGTTTGGAATAACCTGGGATAGTGGAAAATGTCCCAGCCCGTGGCAAGGGGGTGGAAGGAGATGATCCTTCCAGCTCAAAACATTCTGTGATTTTATGACTGTCTTTGCCTCTCAAAGAAACATCCTCCCCTATCATTTCCTAGATGATTTTGCTGCCTCTTCATTAGGATGGAGTAAAGGAATGAGGAACATGGGGCCCACAGTGCAAACTGGGGACCTGCAACACCATGTACATGCAGCAAGGTCTGGTTTGGCAACTCATTGTCAGATAATATCCAGGACATCTCCAGTCTTGTCCCTTCTCCAGCAGGGACAACTGGACGTGCCCAGCTTCTGGTGTGCTAAGAAATTGCTTATTTTTATCAAAGTTTAATAAAGAGCACTATCCCAAGATAAAAACACTAATTACAGGTGCTTAAGGAGGTGGGTAACCTGCCTGAACAAGTCAATTTGGTTTAGAGACTCTAGGACCAAAACTGAGATCAGGCATTTTAAATTGGCCTCTTTTCCTGCTTTCAGTTTGCATGTATCATGTGGCTTTTTTCCTCCTGTTATTCTCAAGTATTGGCCACTTCTAGTGGGCCACAACTCTCATAGACAAGCCCTTAATTTAACAGCTCATTCTCGCTGCTTCATTTAAATAAAGATTCCAAGGGAAACTGTAATCCTACTGATTTGCAAATTGAACTGTTTTGTAGATGTTATTTAAACAGTGCCACTACGACTGTCTTTCATGAGAAACATGGTACAGTGAGAGAGATCAAAGATTCATAAGGAAGCTCTTTTTTTTGAAAGCCGATGCTCCTGGCTTCTTTAACTAATTGAAAAATTTTCTTTACAAGAACAGACCTTCAAGCACTGTGGCTGCTGCCACGAGCCTTATCATTACAGAGTTGTTACTTCCTCCTTTAAGGGACTGAGCTGGAGATTAATGGAAGCCTGTGCTGGCACTTTAGGATGAACTTTGTTATTTTCAGTGCACTAAACAAATCCTAACACACAGGTGATTATCAATGGCCTCAGATTGAAAATAAATGAGTGCCTCCCTTTTTTTTTTTTTTTTGAGCTCAGAGGCAGTGCTTCACAATTTCATGGGATGTCACAGGACTGAAATGCATTTTCTCCTAACTGAGGATGAATTTAATGATGATAAAAGGGAAAAAGAGTAGCACTGGCTTGATTTTTGTGGTGAAAGCTGTGCATGGGGGAGTTGTTCCTGGGACTGACTGGTCTGCCAAGGGACCAAGGTAAGAGATATTTGGGTTCTGGCTTTGGCACAATTTTCCCATGAGAAAGATGTTCAGAAAAGCTCTAATAAGAGAGCTGGCACTGTTGTGCATGAGTGTTGTGAATGAAAGGTAGCATCCCTCTCGCTCTGCCACTGTAGACTTCACCGTAAGACAGTAATTAAATTGAATTTCTTTGAGCATGTGGCTTATTCTTTTTTTTTTTTCTGAATTAGAAGTCACACTGGAGCCTCGATGCTCCCTGAGAGATGTGTGTAGCTGAGCCAAGTCTATCAGTCCCCAAACGTGTCTAGTGATTTTCTAAAATGAGAAAAGGGGTGGTAAATGATGCCTTTTTTTTCTTTTTTAACAGAAAGCCAGTTTATACATGACCTGTGTGTTTTAAGGGTACAATGGGATATTTATGAAGCAATGGTTTGACTTGGGTTATAACTATAGAATGCTTTTGGCTTCAGCATGATGCAGCCCATGAATATCAACTTGAACATACATTAAACTATAGGAACCCATCAGGATTTATGGATCATATGCTGCCATCTGAAGTCAGAAAGAGTCTATGGTCAGGAGTGAAAGCCTGATTTGGCATTAAATATGAGCAGCTCTCACTGGCACTTGGGCTGGATCAGACAATAGCTCTATTTTTGAGTGCTGTCACTGCTCGGCAAAGAAGCACCAGCTTAGGTGCTAAAACCTGCCTGTTCCATCTGATAGCCTGCAAAGAGTCCAAACCTTTGCACTTAGCAAACTCCAGGATTTACCCTCCAAGGTGTGACATTCTCAGAACTTGCTGAGAAAAAAAAACAAATCCAAAACAAAACAAAAAAACCCCAAACACAGAGAGAAAGATTCTGAAGTTAAAATGGAATCTTGATATTATTATTAATTTAAACTTAAATTGTCTGTGTCTGAACTGGTATTTTTGAAGCTGCTTTTAGGAAGAGCTGCACACAGCACAGCAGTCCCAGGCTGCATTTTTCTGAATTCAACTTTGCATCACTGATGAACTTCAAACTTTTTAAAGTAGAACAACACGGGATTACTCTGTGCTGCTCTGTGAGCAGGTTCCTGACCCCTTTCCCCCTCTTTTAGGGGAGATTTCAGCTAAATTGGCCTCCTTCATTACCATCAGGTGAACGGTTTTTGAACTCCAGGCAAGAGTGAGCTCCATCTTTAGAAATATTCTCACTCTGCTCCTGCCAGTGGGGAGGCAGGTGTGAGAAAACCCACGTTTAACCCTCCTTGGTTTGCCTAATTGCACCAGAGAACTTGATTAAGCAAGTACAGCGTTCACTGGAACTTGTGGGTTGTGCAATAGAAACTTGAGCAGTTTTCTCTGTAGTGGCACTTTTTTTCTTTCCTGGGAACAAAAGTGCGACATTAATAGCTGTGCTCAACAGAAAACTTGTGAGTGGGCCTCTCTGGCAAGAAAGAGCCACAGAGATTGCATTACATTGTGTGCCAGTGAGGAAGGTATATGCAGAAATAAGTTTATATTCCATGAGTGAGGCTTTTATCTATTTATATCACCTCCTACATGAAGCTACTCGGGCCAAACTCCCCTGCAGAGGCAGTCCTGGGCACCTCGCTATGCACATGGAGAGGCAGAGCAGCCAGCAAGGGCAGAACATCTTTTTAATTCAACATATCCTTATTTTCTTCTAGCTGACAAAGTAACTCAGGAGCATGGGGTAGTAAATGAAAACAGACGCTTGAGTCAGGCAGAGTAGCTGGGATTTGTTTTTTCTCTCCCCCCTGTGCTGTGACTGTAATTTTCCAACCCAATTAAAGATTGGAAACTTAAGCAAGGAACCATAATTGCAGCAAAGGAGGAAACACATAACAGGCAAATTCCTGTCCTTTCTCCTTTGGGTAGTTCAGGGGTGTGGGGATGATTGAGCTGGACCCACCTTCTGCTCCAGCACCTCACGGGGACCAGAATCCCAGGGCTCAGCCCAACCAGACCCGGATCAGACTCCTCTGAGCTGTTTAACCTCTTGGTCCCCAAAGCTGTTGGAGGGGCCTAGAGATAAGCTAAGCTCGTTCTGCTCAGGAAGAGCTTTAAGATGCTCATTAGAAAGGTGTGATCATCCACACAGACACCACAGGGCTGGGCTCAGCAGATGTCTTTCCTCAGTTGCCAGAATACCAGCCTGCATGACAAGGAATCCAAACTCACCTTCTTCCTGGATTTATTATCTGAGTAATTAACAATACAGTACATACCCTGACTCAGTCCTTCCTCCCAGGCTTGTTTCCCTGTCTATGACTTTATGTGCCCTGCATGGTGCTGATAAGATTGACACGTTAAATGAGTAGAAATAACACATTTGCTGGAAATCCATTGATGGCCTGAGATACCAAGGGATCTCCTTCCTGGCCCTGGTGACTAATGCTCATCAGTTCCTAAATGAAAGGCCTGGCTGTCTGGCAGTGCTGGTCCCTGTGGGTGGAGGCAGAGGTTGACCACCCTCTGCCTCCCTCCCACCATGGCGTGGCTGTTTCCCCTCACAGCACCCACAAGCCTGAATTCGCACTCAACGCTTATTTTTTTAACAAGAAAAAGGGTGAAGGAAATGAGGTGCATTGGTCTGTGATGTCCCTTCTCCAAAACAATCAGAGAATAGGATCATAGAATCATTAAGGCTGGAAAAGTCCTCCAAGATCACCGAGTCCAACCTTTGACCGGTCACCTGCGACATGTTGTCGGTCACTTAAAACACATTTGAGTGTGTCCAGTTCTAATCCCTGTCCCTTCCTTCACCTCTAAGTCCCACTGCTCACGGGACTGTGTAATCACAGCATTCCCTGCTCCTTACCTACGTGTGCCAAGACAGAAAACCTTCATAAGATTCTCATTTGCCTCCTAAGTTTCTGCCAGCAGAGGTTTGTTTTTCAGATAAATGGTTGCTATACAGCTCATTCTCACAAATTACAACTCCTGACTTCCTGGTTGGCTGGGAATGGGTGGAGGATCCGAACTAAACTGATAATAAGATGCCAGTGGGTGGATGTGGAGGCAACATCTGTACCTCTGATCTCATGTGCTGATCTCGTGTACTGGCAGGGACGTGTATGACACTTTGTTATTCCAGAAGTATCTCAAGGACATAAAATTCCGACAGCTGGAACCTGGTCTGGAGCGTTTGTGTTGTAAAAGTTCTCTCTCCTGCAGCTCTGCTGGGGCTTTCTGGCATTAACAGGACAGGAAAAAATGCCCTTATTTTTTCTTGAGTTAACTTAGAAGGCAGCATGGGTGTGTGTCGTGCATTAAAAAGTGTAAGCATGTACATATATATATATATATATATATATACACATATATATGCATATAGGTTCTATATTTTACTTCAGCCAGATGGTTATAGACCATTACCTGAGAGTCAGACAAACAAGAATTTCCTTTATGGGGGCGAAAGACTATTCCACCTGAAACAAAAGCACTGCCAAAAAGGAAAACACACTATTGGCCATATGAGTCAGATGGCCACTATCCATGAGTATGGTTCAACTGCTTTGCACTATTCCAGCACCTGGAAAAGCAGCTTGTCAGTCTTCCTTGAGCCTAAAGGGAAGGGAAAAGCCCTTTGAGTGCCCAGGCAGTAAACAGAATTTCTGAAACAGAAACCTTGACAAAAGCTCCTTGTATTTATGTAAGGTGAAAATGCAGTAGCTGTCATGCATTTGTACTTTAGTAATGCATTTGTATTTTAGTAGTGCTTTTTGTGCCTCGTGGCTCAATATTTACTTCAAAAATCACTTTGGTTGAAAGCTGGGAGATTGACTGGGCACACAAAAGTAACAGTACAGGGGGTGTGTGAACAGGAACAGGAACAGTAAAGTTACAGAGGGATCTGAGGTGGGTCTGGTGGCATTTAAGGTTTAATTATCTGGATGTTGCTGCAGTGACGTTTCCCCCCAAAAAAGCCCCAAATGCGAGTACATAAAGGAATTAGTGAAATAAGGAAGATGATCTAAAGAAACATCTTGTGCTTCTGATGTCCTTTAAACCCTCACTGCCTTCAGCTTCTTCTCTTCAGCTTCCCTAACCAGTCTCCTGCACTCTGTAATTTGGAAAACAATGATGTCATTGGAAGCATTAACAGCAATAGTCATCGTGCTGCAGTTCGGAGAAGCTGTTATGCTTTTTGTACAGGCAGAGGCTTTAACCAGGAATTTCCACCTTTTTTTCTTTTTCCACCTTTTTTTCAATTATTTTTTTTATTATTATTATTTTTCCATATTGTGGAGGGATGGTTTCACGGGGCCTGTCAGAAATGATGCCTTGCCAAGGTTCCTTTCGTACCTTGGAGATCCAGGATAACAAGTGAGGGTGGGAAGAAGAAGGGAAAAGTGCCTCCAAGGGGAAAAGCTGAGAGTATTGCTACTTCTCACCAGGGAAAAAGGGGTTTCCATGTTGAGAGGTGACTGTGCTCATGGCATGAGCAGCTGGGAGGGATGTTTCTGGCCTTCCAAGATGGGAATTAAAAGCTGCCTTGACCCAAGCCCCCCCATACATTCCAGCAAGAAAGGAGAGAAGCTATTAACAGGAAAATACTGAACTCTCTGCAAATACTTTACTCCTCTAAGGTGCCAGTGACAGACAATATGTGGGATTTCATGCATGAGGTGGTGGTTTTGTGATGGGAAAAAAAGGGAGAGTTGTTGAAATACGGGTCACTCTGTGAGAAAAGCTTGAGAAGATTGAACTGCATCAGTTTTCCAAGGCCTTGCTATCCCATAACATTGAGTTTTGATAATATATTCTCCCAACCCAGGTTGGAAGAGGCACCTAAAGGCCCAGGAGGGACTCAGGACTAACCAGATGAGAGCAGCTGGAATCTGTTGGTGCAAGGGTTAAACCAGCAGAGAACCCGACCCCCATCATTTCTAAACATGCAATTATGATTAAACATGTCCTTGTCCTTAATACCCCAAGAGCCCAAAATTCTTTGTTCTTAATTCACCATGAATTTAACACAAATAAAGAGCCCAATGGTAACACAGAGAGATTTTGGGCTGGGACAAGCCATTTAGGTTTTTTTTAGCACTCTCAGGTGCTCACATTGTCTTCCCATCAGCTGAATCACAGATGCTTTTTCTGCAGCAACCTTGTTTAACTCTATTCCTCATTCCTGCCTTATTTTGTTCAAATGTCAACAAAATTATAACCAATATAGTCATAACAAACTGCGATCCTGTCCACCAAATCAAAGAATGAAACCTGACTCTGTGCACAGAGTAAAGGTCTAAGACCACATCGTGCTTTAGTTGAACAATTTAAGTTCTCAAAAAATGCTTTAATGCCCTTTTTAGTTTTTTTCTTTTGTGGCTTTTTTCTTTCTCTTTTTCCCCTTTTTTTTTTCATATAATTAACGTGGAAGTGAGTCTTTTGTTTGAATAGTATTTGGCTTTTAGAACAAAAAATTGGATACACTACCCTGCTGTGACAAAAAAAGAGTCAAACTGGTATTTAAACGAGGACAATTTCTGCAGATCTTTTTGACTATTAGATGAGATGCAGTTTAATTTTCATTGCTCTAAATTAGTCCTGGAGGAGGAGGAGACCCTCCTTTAAAGGCAAGGCTGATAATGAAACTCTGGGACTGATTCTGGGCTGGTGAGAACACAGACTGATTCTGCCACGAAGAGCTACCTTGGCTGAGGAGCTGCCCCCTGGTTTGTAAAAGACTCTGCTTTGGTTCTCTAGGCTATAATAGAAAAAGCAGAAAACCTCATAAGGCAGGAGTGAGTCCAAAGAAATTATATAAATCATTAGGAGTGGAATGAATTGTTTCCTGTGACCTGCAGACAGCCAAGAGAGCAGTGCTGGGGCTCTGCCATCGCCGTGACGTCCCCACGCTTGACAGGTACCTGCTGTCCAGGCAGAAAAAACACAGCAGAGCTGAGGCAAAGCTGGGGAAAACACCCAGAAAGGAAAAGACATGGATATCTGGCATTTATCCTGCTTTGAAGCAAAATTAGCCTCTTTGATTAAATTATGCTGCGAGCTTTTGTTCCATCTGTGCTCAAACATGAGGTGGTCACTCCTGCTTGTAATGGCCGGTCCCTCCTGTCCCAGGAGGGACAATATCACCTGTTTCATGGTGACATTATATTGTTCCTTGCAGGAACAAGGCACCAGGAAGGATTAGGATCTGGAAGTGCCCCACATTTGCAGCTGTACCATTGTGATGTGCATTTATAGGTTCCCGCCGCCTCATGAATTCGTACATTTTATCACAGCGAAGCAGCTTTTCCATTCCAGGTAGTAGATAATAAATAACTCCTACATCAAATAGTGCAGGGAAATATTGAGTAGAAACGGCAAAAGAGTATCAGTTAAATCACAGAATTAAAGTTTTTAGATGTCAACAAACAAGCAGAAAGTCTACATTATGTAGTGGTCAGAAAAAAAATTGCTGTAAGGAATGTATCAGTTCCTCTTGAGCTGTCCATCTACATCAGATCAATAGCCCTTCCAAGCATGGGACATTCAGGCTTTCAGCTTGAGAAATTGAAGTTCTCAAAATAAGTCAGGGTTGTAACACAAGTCCATCATTGTGTGTCACAGAAATGAAATGAGTTGTCTCCTGTTCGATTGATGACTGACAGAAAGCTGGGAGGAAGAAAGGGGAAAATAAACGAGACACGGGTTTGGGGTTTTTTTGAAAAGTTGTTACGAACACTTCTGTCAAAAAAGTTTGCACTGAGGGATCTGCTTTCATTTTCCTGGACATGCCTAGTTCCCATTTCTGATAACAGGAGTTAGATGGTGAGGGGCAGGAGGGGGGATGAGCTGGGCACTGCGGTGCTGCTGCTGTTCAGGGGGAGCTCATGATGTAAGGGAAAAATGTAGATCAGGCAGTTCTTACAAGAAAAAGTAAAATATGGCCAGGGAATATATAACTAGTAGCTTCTGGTACTTTTAATTTAGCACTTGGTAGTGACAAATGAGTAAATAGGCAGATATTTGGCCCACTGAAATACATAAAGTTGAGTATAGCAGGAAGAAGCCCACATCTGAATCCAGTTGCATGTTCAAACCATTAGCACGGATCTAAGCAGCAAGTCTGGGAAGTGATTGCACATTTACAATCCCAATAGGAACCAGGTACAAAATTTGGCCAGAGATGTGAGTTCAGGCTTCAATCTATCTTAAAACAGGGAGGTTGAAGTCGACAGATCCAGGGCTGGTCCTACAGATGTTCCACTGACATTCAAAACAGCCATGCTGAAATTAATACAGCTTCTCCTGTCAGCTCTGCTCTGGGAAATAAAGCACGTGAAGAATGATCTGCAAATTTTTTAGTTTTTATCGGTTAAAAAGGCCCCCACAGTGCTTACAAACAGGCTAACAAAATCAATGCCTGATGCAGTTACTAGCTGAGCAGCTTGTTGATGTTAAAGGAAATAACTTTGTTATCCAAAGTACAAGTGCTCCTCTATTATCCAGGCTTTCAAAGTGATTGAGCCTGAAATGTATTCTACTAGTGGATATAGATACCCCTGCTACCTTGGAGACCAGGCAGTTTCAATACATTAAATATAGAAACTACAGTTTCCATTGCCCAGAGAGAGAAAAATGGAGACTGAAGCAATGGTTGTGCTGGGAAAGACTGAAACTGGGGTTCTAAACTTCTCCAAAAGTGGTGGTTCCTTGTTTTCACTGGTTTTTTTTTTCATGGAAACAGTGGATTTGGGTTGTTACAGGGTAGTAGGAACAACCTGCTTGCTGGAGCAGGATGCTGAAAAGGAAGGGCTGTGTTGCTTGGATTCTGCATTCTGGGGCCTTCAAGGATGTTGTTTAACTTCTTTGAGCCTCCCTTTGTTGGTCTGCAGGGTGAGAATTAGGAACCACACCTTGAGCTGCAGCAGGATCTGTCTGTGCAGCAAGGATGCAGCTGAATCCAACCAGGTTTTAAGCAGATGGTGTATAAAGTTCTCATCAGTAGATGTGTAGGCAATACCTGTCATCATTAGGGATGCTAAAAAAGGGTATAGATTTTTCTTGCATGGAAAAAGAGTGTTTGTAAAATTTGAAGTGCACCTGGAAATGATAATGTTCAAAATAGATTAAAAAGAAGTCTACATAATATAAAGAAACCCATAAAAAATAATCTAAAGGTCAATAAAATTTATATGGCAAAGATTTGATGGATCATATGTACCAAAACATGGTTAACATACAAGTAAAATAATAATTTTACATATCTCTTCAGGAATTATATTGTATATGACGTTTCTATCAGACCTGGTGAAGCATAGTTTACTACACTCATTTAATTAGCTAAAATGAAAATAAACTGATTAAAATTGATTCAGCTGAAAAACTTGTTCAGTTTTTTAGTTTTAGAATTAGAACCAAGTAAATACGAGTATTTCAGAAAAGAGTTTAATGAAATAAACCCCTGTTTCGAGTTTTCACTACATATTTCAATCATTAATATTTTTATCATATTATTTTTTACAAGTGTATTCGAATGACATTTCAGGCTCCCAATATTTCAAATGAAGAAATCAAAAGGGTTGATTATGGAAATAGTCATACATCATGCCTTTATTTTTTCAAATGTTCCTCTTGCTACTTCTCCTCCTCCTCTTCCAGAAAAGAAATTATGAACTGTAAGTTGGCAAAGAATTTTACTGATATCAAATCTGTAGGTTTACTGGTATCATTTGAAGGAAAACTACTTAAGAGGAGCTAGAGAGACTTCTCGGGAAGAGCAGGCAATCCTTCATCTTGGGTAAAATGACTTTTCTAGATATTTTGGATTTTTTTTTGGTTGTTGGATTTTCTCTCCATTTTTCTATGGTTCCACTTTAACTTTCAAAACATATTTCACATTCCTGCAGAATTATTTTATGAGATACATGTATTTTTATAACATATATTTTAAAAAGGACTTCTAACTGAGCAGAAGCACACTGCAGATATATTGTCAACTGTCATTGAAAAGATGTTTTTTCTTCATTTGCTTCGTTTTCCCCATGTGAAGCCATACAAGAAATAATGCCTTCTGGGGCATTACACAGAAAAAAAGATAAACAATTGGAAGGGCCTTCAATCTTGTCATTCCCTTGTGGAACAGAGTGATAGTCGACCGCTGTCAGGGACAGCTCAATGCTCCCAGGACAATTAACTCCTTCTACCGAGGTCCAGCCTAAATTATACCTGGGAGAGTTTCACAGCTTTGCACGCGGATATAACTAACAACAAAATAAAACAAGTTTCTTGCACTTTTTGCAGTCCTTACAGCAGCTCTGTAGTGGGATACTCGAGGTCTCATTATCCCCTCGTTGGTACCTTGCAGGGTGATTTCTGCCTGTGCAGGACGGGTACAAACACTGCACATTGTGCCAGCAGCACTCAACGGAGAATCAAACCATTATGTCTAAAGAGAAAGATGTATTCATGGTTTTCTCATGCTTGCCATGATCTGCTGCTTATTTCTGAGCTGTTCAGCTGCAGATTTTCTGCAGTCCACTTCAGGCATCGCAGAAGAACAGCTGGGAAATCAGTGAAGCAGCGGAGCAGAGTGGTTACAATAGGAACATTAAAAAAAAAAACCCAAAACAAAACCCCAACCTTATTGAAAGAAAACTGTCCGAGGCAGCCCCATGGTGCCCTTTCACACTGAGACACTGTCCCAGGGAACCCCCTGGGAAATGGCAAGACATATTTTTCCCTGATAACAATGTATTAAGGAAAAAAAAAAGCACAAAAAGTGCACAGGGCATCTCGCTGTGCCGTGCTGCTTTGGGAGAGAGACACGGTGAGACCGTGAGCTTTTAAAGGCACTGGGACGGTTCCTAGATGTAAATAAATAAATAAATTAATAATAAATAAGAGCCTAGCACAAAAAAATGGCTAGTGTCTCATGGAGGACTTGTTTGTTAACTCCTGATGAGATGCTGTGTGCAGTCATGCTGCCCTGAGGAGTTTATAATACCAGAGCCGGAGCCTCCAACATTTCCTAAGTACTGCTGTGAATGGCCTTGTGGGACTGCAGTAATTGAGGTAACTGTGTTACTTCTGGACTAGATCATGCAACTCTTACATCAGGCATTAAGCACTTAGGAGAGTAGCCCCATTCACTTTACTGATGGCTTTTAAATGGGAAAAAGTATTGCAATCACAAAGTTACCTACCCTTGAAAACTCAGGGTACTCACTCAGGACAGAATGGAGAAATCTAAGGAGGTTCACATAGAAAACAACCAACAAATGAACTAGACATAAACCCAATCTCTCCTCTTCTGGTCATTTTTCTCCCACTTCCAATCAAGCCCAGTTTTGCCAGTGACTGTCAAAAGCCAGTGCTGTCCTGAATGTGAGTAGGTTTAGCTCCAATAAATAGTTGCAGGTTCCAGCTAAATCCGGCCCCCTATAACATTATCCTCCATTGTGGACGTCTCCAAAACACCTCCTGTTTGACAAAAAAAAAGAAAAAAATTGCAGTGATGCCTGGACCCCTGAGGTTCCCCAGGACTGCTCCATCCTCAGCAGGGGCCTATTTCCCATACTAAAATTCAGCTTCTTGGCAGAGGAGTGCTGAGCGTGCAAATCCATTAGCCTTGCCTGTGTGCTGCTGAAATCCCAGCCCCGTGTCACACATTATCCTGGGCATTCTCCTTTGAAAAAAAAACATTCCCAGCAATGGTGCCACCACTCCTGTAGCCTTGTACACTCTTGTAATAAATAATGTCATTTGTAATATTTTTTTTTGAGGACCGAGTTCTGTTCTGGGCAGCATTCACCTCTAAAGGTGGCTGTGTTTAATCAAACTCCACAATATATTCCAGATGTGCACCTCAAGAAAGGTGAGCCACTGTGCAGAGAGAAGGGCAATCTGTGCTTGCAGATAAACCCAGTAGAAGTTCATGAAGCTCTTTAGCTTTGGGAAGAACCCTGAGTTCAATTCTTCTCCTTACTGCCTTCAGTGTTTGCTCAGTCTAGACTAATCTTTGGAAAGAAAGGGAAAACATTTACAAATGCTTTCAAGGCATCTTTAAAAATAGTTTCAAGACATTTTTACAAATACGTTCATTAAACTTTTAATTTGAAAATAATAATTGTTATATATATATATATATAATATATATATTTTTGAACTATATTTCTTCTTATTTGCCCTATAAGGTATTGTCATAGAATTATAGAATGGGTTAGGAGGGACCTTAAAGATCATCTCTTTCTACCCCCTGCCATGGTCAGGGACACCTTCCACTAGCCCAGGTTGCTCCAACCTGGCCTTGGACACTTCCAGGGATCCAGGGGCAGCCACAGATTCTCTGGGCAACCTGTGCCAGGGCCTCGCCACCCTCACAGCCAAGAATTTCTTCCTAATCTCTAATCCAAAGCTTCTCTCCTTCAGTTAGAATCCATTGCCATTCCCACAGTCCTCACTATGGTCACAGTTCTGTACAGTTCTCTGGTTTTGGATCCCTGTATTCCTGTGGTGGGATGTAGAAGAGACATCTTTGGTGGTTTTTTTGGACCCATGTGTATTTATTCACATTGATCTTCTGGTATAATCTGGTTTAAATGATTTTTTGCAACTGTTAGATGATGGCACCTTTAGATCCAATTGCAGTTCTGTTTTCCTCCATGAGTATTTTACTGATTCCAAATAGTTAAGCACATAATGGTTGCAATTTTTTCAGGAGACATAAGATTATCATCTAGATCACTTGCAGGACCAATGGAGACAGAGGAGAGCTCTCACAAAATCATTTATTCTATCACCTTTTTCAAGAATTTATTCATTTCTTTAGGAAATCTGAAAGTTGTTCTTGACAAATTTCTATGGTTTCATATCCAAGGTTCTGCTTCTTTTTTTTTCCTGGAGTCACCAGTATTGAGGACAGACTTCACCTGGAGGTCCTTTCACCTTTGCTAGTTGTACCATCTTCATCCTCGGATGTTTTCAGGACCTGAGTGGATCAAACCCTCAGCAATCACGTCAGACCCCAGAGCTGCCCCTGCTGGGGCAGAAGGTCTGACCAGGGATCTCCTGGGGCTCCTTCCCACCTGAATTTCTCTGCAATATTATGATTTTTCCACTTGCCTAAGCAAGAACTGTTGCTCAGCTGAGCAGTTAAAGCTTAATGCTTTGTTCACTGGGCAGAATATGAGTCAGGAACATGCTGGATTCTGGACCCTTAGATCCTCCAGTGCACTGAGAATTATTCACATGAGGGCCAAGTATGGACTACCCTGCTGATACATCTCTGGCCACTGTGCTTAAGGGTTCTTTGTGTATATATCAGTGTAAAATACTTAATTCTTTTGTAACAACCTCTTTTTCTGGAAGACCTATCGTCCTCCAGTGGATCAATTTTGTCTAAGGAATGTAATCTATATTTACTTTGCAGTAGGTACCGCAGCTCTCAACTCTGTTTTTAGCTGATTCAGCTCCAATTCAGCTTGCTTTGACCTCAGAAATATTCCCTGCTAACTGTCCTCCTGTTCACTCCAATTTGTACTGCCTAAATGCCTCACTGCTGAGTGTCCCTCTGGCCATTTTGAAAGGTGTTTCATCACACTACAATAAACGTGAAATACTGATGCACTCAAAACAGCAGAAAAGGAGAGGGAAAAAAGCAGCTGGATATCGACATGGGACTGGACAGGGGCATTTATTACACTTTACTTTCATACCATTGTCTACCTTTGGCAAAGGAAGAGTCTCTGGGTCCCCGGTGGGCCAAGGCGGTCGATACTACACAGGAGTTAAATTAGACCTCAAGTCAAGCACATATCTACCTTGGCTGGGATACCTCCAACCTAAAGTCCCTGGAAAATTTACATTTTTCCACTAAGTTAACCAATAACAGAGTGAAATGAGTGAGAAAAAAGCAGCTGTCTAGCCTGCATCTTGCTTCATTATCAAATGGATGTTGTCCAAACAGCAGCTAAGGCGCCTTGTGAGGAAGACAAACAGGCTGATGCACGAGCTGTGGTCAGTGTTTATCAGGCACATTAAGTAAAAACAATCAAAAAAAAAGTTAGTAGGCATGTAATAACATTTTTGAAAGGTTTCTGTCATGCCCTTTGTTAATCTGAAGGTGCTTTTCCCCTCCCTCTTCCTATATTTCCAGTATCTAAACTGGCTTTGCTGTTTTCGTGTACACACAGAGCTTTTACTAATATTAGTGTTTATATTAATTTGTCAGTGCAGAACATACTTGTTCCATTTGGAACCCTAATTTGAAGGTCCAAAATAAGCAGATTCCACGTTGTCTTGTTGTCCTTATATTCTTCCTTAAGTGCTGAAGACTCCAAGCACATCAGAAACTGCAGGTGTGAGCCTATGGAATTAGAACAATGATTTTCAAAACGATACCATCTTTGGGAGGAAAGCAGGTTAAGGTGATTCAGAGCCTTGATGGCAGGAGAGAAGGGTCACATTCATATGACCTCTGGGTGACCACCTCGTGGGGGGACAAATCCCTCCAAAAATGCTCAGAAAATAATTTTGTTCTTCAAAACAACCTCCAGTGAGTGACCTGTATTTCATAGAATCATGGTTTGGGTTGGAAGGGACCTTAAAGATTATCATCTTTTTCCAACCCCTTGCCATGGGCAGGGGGCTTTAGGTTACTGACCTATATAAAACAACTAAAAATTTGTAACCATGTACAAATAAAGTAGTCATTTTATTGATCATAATAGACTTGAATCAGAAAAAAATTGGCAAACAAACAACAAGAAAACCTGAGTGACCAACAAACTCCTCTCCACCAAATAAGTCTTTCATGCAAAGGAAAACTATACCTTTTTTTTTTTATATTATTTCATCCAGCAAGAAGGTATTTTATTTATTATGAATGAATGTAGGGTGCAGACACTTAATCTGTGCAAACTCTGTTGCTTTATTATTTTGATAATTTGAAATATATCCCTCATCTATCAACTCTCTACTTCAAGCTCATGCATTGCAAACGACCATATCTCCATCTCTGAAAAAAGCTTTGCTTGGTTCATTTCCAAAAGAGCTCTTCCCTACCTATTTGCTGGTGGAGAAAATTATTTTGAAACATGAAACAGGTAAACCTTAACCTGCCAGATGTCTTCTTCATGTAAGCAATTTAAATTCAATTTGTGGCAGAAAATACAGGCAACTTCTGGATCAATAGGCTGCATTCAGCTGAGCTGACACACAACACCTGATCCACCGCCAACCTGGCCGGGCTCTCATTCCTCATACCTGAGGGACTTTCCCTGGCTTTTATCACGAGGTAAAATCTCCTAGGATTACAGGTACTTAAAGCTAATTAGGTCTGCTCTGTTCCCCTCCATTTGAATGGCCCGTGTTTCTGCAGGAGCCGGTTTGCTTTTGTGTTTCAGGGGGATAATTGCGGTGGCACACGCCAGCCGGGCAAATGATAGCCCTGCACAAACACGCACCCGGCCCCTCGCAGGAGAAGAGGGTGATGAGATAATCGCCGCAACAAAAGCTGCCGCGGGTTCACCTTGCTCACTTTTGTCAGATATCTGCCTTCCGAGCCGTAATTATGTGATTAGAAAGAAGAGGTTGTAAACAAACAGGACTTTACTCCTCCCCAGACACGGGAAGGGAGGCGTGTCAATCCCCAGAGCTCCTCCAGGGATACCTGCACCTCGCTGGCATGTGGAAGGCTCTGGGATGTGTGACGTGCATGCACATCAATCCTCCTCTCGATGCTCACAGCACGCAAGTTATTAGCACAAAAATCATTTTCCATTCACATACGTTTAACCAGGGTTCAGGATGAAATTTAATCATTGCTCAGATTTGTAATAATTATTATTATATGTAGGGTTAAGTGCTGGAAAAATGGAGCTTTTATTTGCCATTTAACAATTCCCCCTTCTATCTGTGAGCTCTGATTCTCCCATTATTGTGTTTCCTACAAATATCCCAGATACTTATAAATATTCTATTGCAATGAATTTTATATGACCCTTCAGTTCTAACAACGGAAGCTGCATTTTGAACTTAACCTAAAATCCAGTGCAGTAAAGCCAATTTTTAAATGTAACCTTTCCACCAAGTGGTAAAGACAGTCATAAAGTCACTTATTATTGCTCAAGTCCCTCTTGACATATAATTAATCCATCTCAACCCCCATCCAAAAATCCAGAGGCAGCAAATTTGCCCTTCCTGAATTCACAATTCATAGAGGCAAAGCGTTATCCAGCACTCCCTGACTGGGTGCACACATTGCAGGAAAGGGAGCACAGATGAACATTTAGGAGACACTCATCTCTCACTGTGTGTCAGCAGGAGGGGAAAAATAACAATGACTGAGACAGAATCTCAGGATCTCTCAGAACGACTCAAAAATGTGTGGATATGGCACTTGAGGACACGGTTTAGTGGTGAATATGGTGGTGGTGCTGAGTTGATGGTTGGACCTGGTGATCTTAAAGAGTTCTTTTCCAACCTTAGTGATTCCATGAATCATTAGGAGAAGTCCTAATTGTCCAGACTTCACAAACTTTATAGAGGAGTGGGGAAAAGGGACTTTTGGAGTTGGTCTAGTTCAGTCTCATACTTCAAGCAAGAGACTTTGACCTGTCTGAGTGTGGAAAACCTCCACACTTAAATCTCTTTGAACTTTAGAAAATAAACCAGTAAGTCCTTTTTTGAGACTATGGCATTTTCCAATAAATGATGCCATCATCCTGAGGAAACCTAAAGCAGTAGCTCTGAGAACAAAGAAGATGTCAGAATGGGCTAAAATTAAGTTATTAAGAAGATACAGCATTTAACCTGGTCTTTGACCTGTGTGTGCACTCAGAGGGAAACACAAGAGCTTTCCAAAACCAGAACTTGTGTTGCTGTAGGGAGGCTCATTGCAGCCCTGAGAGCAGCCTTACAAATTGATGCTATGTCTTCCAGCATCAACCAAAAATTGTTAAGTGCCATGTTTGTCTCCTGCTTTTTATAACTAGCCCAAACCAAAACTCTGAATTTCCCAAAGGGTGAAGAAGAGGGTAAGGATTAGAAATAGGATATGAAAAAAAAAACAAAAAACAACAAAACAAAATAACAAACAACTCTCCACCATCATAACCATATTTCCAGGCTCTGAAAATATTTTTATATGGTATTCTTATCATCAGTCATTACATGTCCCTCTGTATATCTTTAGAAACCAGTAATCATTGTAGGAACTAGATATTGATATCACTTGAAAATATGCTTGAATAGACTGCAAATTGGGTATATTGAGAATAATGTAGTCCTCTCCTGTGTTTCCTTTCACAATCCTTTGCTACATGGCACTATCCAAACCCATTACCGAATATAAAATTATTGAGTGTGTCACTGTTGCTTCCACAAAATTATGAATCTGCTGTGCAATATCCTTGTGATGAATCATCCTGTTTTATTGACCAGCAATGCTGAAGTATAGAAAGATTAAGATGGAAACCCTCCCATAAATTAACTGCCCAAATCAAGGTATTTTCAGTGTAGCTGGGAATTCACAAATCTGGACATGATCAAAGTGGGGGACACTCAGCATCTCAGCACAGAAAGGTCCTTGGGGACAAGGGTACACACTTCTTCTTCATGGAAACTGGCCTGAATAACTTCATGGTCTTCACTTACTGTCTCGGAACCCAGTTTTCCAGGGTGTCATTCAGTCTTCTAATCACAGAATCATTAAATGGTTTGGATTTGAAGGGACCTCAAAGAATACCTTGTTCCAACCCCCTGCCATGGGCAGGGACACCTTCCACTATTCCAGGTTGCTCCAAGCCCCGTCCAACCTGATCTTGGGCACTTCCAGGGATAGGACTAGTGACAAGTCTTTATTCCTCATAATTCCCTGACAGGTTGACTACACACCTTCCAAACTGCATCAGGTGAGGCAGGGGCTCTACACATGGGAGCTGTATTAGTCACACAGACCTGAAAGCCCCATGGAAATTAATATGTGATCTTGTAATGATTTACCATATCATAGCACGTACGCCCTGATCCAGCAAATCACTTAAGAAAGTGCTTAAGTTCAGCCTGTCATTTCAAATCAAGCTTCAAGATCAACCTTGATGCTATAATGACATAATTGAATTAGCCTGGAGCCTTAATGGAGTCTTCTTTGTATGATTTCCTTTTATTATTGCAAAATAAACAAGGGGTAAGAATAATTTTGGAAGCTGTGTCATGTGGTACTGTTCTGAATTGACCACAAGTCTTGGGCAGAACTGGAAAATTTAGAGGTGTGGTACAGATGAGTTTATAAGTGGTGGGAGAAAGGCTTTAAAGTGATGGAGGGTATTTGTAGATTAGATATCAGGAAGAGATTCTTGGCTGTGAGGGTGGGTGAGGTCCTGGTACAAGCCAGAGAAACTGTGGCTGCCCCTGGATCCCTGGAATTGTCCAAGGCCAGGTTGGAGCAACCTGGTCTAGTGGAAGGTGTCCCTGTCCGTAGCAAAAGTTTGGAATGAGATGAGCTTTAAGGTCCCTTCCAACCCAAACCAGTTTGGGACTCTGTGAGGAAAATATTCCTTACTGGCTGGAAACCCCATCACCCTTTACTCTGTCTTGCCTTTGCTCTTGCCTTCCTGTGGCAACCTTGACTTTCCCTTTTTGTTCCCAGCTCCTCAAGTCCTTCACTGTATAATTTTTACCTCCACTTTTTTCCCCCCATCTCCTCGTTCCTCTCCAAGCAGGGCAGTTTGCTCCATAAGCACAGCTCAGCCTCTGGAGCCACAGCATGAGGTTTTTCCAGCAGCCTCCAGCAATGGCACTGGTTGTGGCAAGTGAATGAAACGTTCCCTACATGGGAAACCTTTTGTGAATCTCATTGCAAATTCTCAGTGCATTTGAAGGGCTGTGTCTTGGTCATATTTGGGTGAATTCTTAGCGGAAGAGTAAAATCTGTCTTGGCATTGAGAATGTTGTCTCTGCAGCATCCAAAATGCTGAGTAAAAGTAGAGGGACACCAGTGTTTTTTAAAAATAATTAAACCTGTTTTTCAGTGTTAAAAATATTTTAGGAAAAGGAGTTGTTATTAGACCAATTAAAATTAACAATAAATTAAAGAAACAGGCTTTGGGCATGTTGTCCTTCATCACTTTTCAACTTCTGTCTAACTCTGCCACAGCAACAGCCCTATCTCTGCTTTAATGTTCTAACATGCAAAAATAATGTTTTAAGCTCTACTTATAGTAAATATAAACATATTAAAATTGTTTTCCTTGCCATCAATCTGAAAAATAGCTCAATTTTTTATGCTGAATTTTTCCAAAAATTAACCCTGACATAATCATGAGGATTCAGCCAAAGCAATTACAAGCCTGTGGAATCATAAGTGATAGAACCCAGGGTTTTATACTGGAAGGCATCAGCCATCCCTACATACACACACAGGGAGAAAGAGGAAAAAAAAAAGAAGGAAACGAGAGGGAACATATGTTGTAGACAATCCTGCCTCCCGTAAAACTGCTGTTGAGTCAAGTAACCTGTTTAAAAACAATGTATTCCTCTAACTACAGCCACCTGGCTCGTAATTATAGTCCTCATTAGAAACTGCTACAGGTCTTGAGTGATTAGTTATTGTTTATAAACTGTTCAACTGTAGACCACCTGTTTTGAGACGATGCTGCACCTTCTCCTTGCCTCGCTGCATCATGTCTATTAATAGAAAAGCACCTGTTTCCTGACAGTGCAAAACCAGAGATAAACGTGTATCTCCAAGCAGCTGGGGGAAAGGTCTTTGTGAAGGACAACCAGATATATTTGTTGCTATTAAGCTGTCTCTAGTCACAGTTAGAGCATTTGATGAAGTTGCCCTGCCTGGTGTCTCTCATGTCCGTGTGCACTCCCCAGCATCTGATGGGGAGCTCTTGGAGAACATTTATAATTAGCCCTCAAGAGATTGGGAAATCCGGAGAAATAAAACATGAGATTTGAATCCTGGCACTAATTGTTAAAAGAGTTAAACGCTCCTGCATGCAAAGCACCCAAGACAAAAGGGAAGGTGAGTGGCCAGGATGTGCAGATGCAGGAGGTGAGGCATGAACGCCGTGTTCCTTAAACAAACACAAGGATCACTGCGGCCCCACTGGCAAAGGCAAAGAGGAGGCACTGATTTTCTTAAGGCGATTCAGTCATGTAGACAACAAACTCATGCTGCAGTTAAAACATTTAGAGCCAAATTCTGCTCTGAGTCATGCTGGATTCAGCTGATTTATTCCCAAACACTGTAGCTGAGAGCAGAATTTGGCCCTTAGACCCCTAAACTATCATTATCCCATCATTAGTTTTCATTTGTGTCCATGAGTGGCAGATGATTTTTTTCTTATTTTTTTTTTTTTAAGGAGTGAGTTGTCTACCTGGTTTTGAACTAAAACTGAGCTCTGTCTCCAAGACTGTCAGTCTGGGAGACTGGACACATGAGCAGAGAGGCAGAGCTGGAGGCACAAAGCTGGAGCAAGCAGAGGAGCCGGCTGTGCACTCAGAGATGGAGGCAGCAGGCTATGCCATGTGAGGGGCACACCAAAACTTGCTTGGGCAAGGGGAATTGGGAACATTTTATAGTGAGACAAAGTCAGTTTTAGGGAGTGCATTGTGTGTTTGCAGCACTAAATCCCAGGTGATGCAGAGGGCAGTGGGAGCTGCCATCTTCTAGTGTAATGTTGGGGGATGCAACATTCCCAGCCTTTCCCTGCTCTGTTTTGAGCACTTGTGGTCATACCTTAATCCTTATCCAGCACAATATTTACTGTGGTGGTTTGCAGTGGGCCTTCCCCCATCATCCAGCATTTTACTGCAGAATATCCAGGCTCCCTTTGCATGGCTTTCCTCTCCTTATGAATCAAAAAGCTGCCTCTGGATGGGACCTGTAAGTATTCTCCAGAAAAACAATAATTAGTTTTCTGATTGGCACTTTTGGGATTGGCTGATCATCCTTGAGGGAAAGTTATGGCTCATATGCAGTTGGTTTTGCTTACTCATTTATTGGATAACTGATAGTTTCCAATGTGAGATGGCACTTCATGAAAAATTAGGGGATAACACAGTCTGAACATTAGGCCAGGAAAGTTTTCCGTATTCAGTGGCATGATGAACAACCCAGTCACCACCCTGTGTTCCCACACAGCAAATGTTAGGCACCTGTGCATCGCAGTGAATCATCTTATCAGTTGTTTATTCATGACTGAACATGTTCACAGACCTATTTCTCGGTGTTTGACTATCACCAGTGCTCCTTTGCTCACTGCTCTTCCTCAGGAACCAAACAAAACTTTCACTTTGTGTGAAAAAGGCGTGACTAAAGTCACCAGAATCACGCAATTAAACTGAGATGACCATATTTATCTGCCCAATATTTAAATGATATCTATGCTCCCCATCATTATTTCAAAGATCCTGTAAAACTTCACCTCCAGCAGAGCCTCAGGATGGGCAGCATCAAACCTGTCTACCCAAAGTCAGAATCCCACAATCACAGAATTTTCTGAGTTGGAAGAGACCCACAAGGATCATCGAGTCCAACTCTTAAGTATGGAAATCAAACCTGTGACCAGCGCTCCAAGTACATTGAGCCAGCAAAGGATTTACATCAATTTGCCAGAAAGAATGGCAAATAACTTGGTATCCTAGAAATTCAACAGAGGAACTGAGGTTTTTCTGGGTACAGGATCCTCACAGTCTATGCTTTTGTTGTTTTTTTCAGCTGTAGTGGAAACCTGTAGGCTATGAAAAGTTGTCAGTGGGGCTACACAGCCTTCTGCAGGCAGATTTCAATGAGGTACTTTCAGAAGTAGTATATATATATATATATATATATAAATATATTGCTCTCTACAACTACCTGAAAGGAGGTTGCAGGGAGGTTGGGGTCAGCCTCTTCTCCCAGGCAACCAGTGACAGGACGAGGAGAGATTGACTCAAGCTGTGCTAGTGGAGGTTCAGGTTGGATATTAGGGAAAATTTCTTCACTGAAAAAATGTTCAAACAGTTGTCAGGGGAGGTTTGGTTGGATTTTCAGAAAAGGTTCTTCCCCCAGAGGGTGGTTGGGCACTGAACAGGCTCCCCAGGGCAGTGGGCACAGCACCAAGGCTGACAGAGCTCAATAAGTGTTTGGATAATCCTCTCAGGCTCATGGTGTGACTCTTGGGGTTGTCCTGGAAAAAAACAGAAGTTGGACTTTGATGATCCTTGTGGGTACCTTCTAACTCAGGATATTCTGTGTTTCTGTGTCTCTTTGACTGGAACAGGCTGCCCAGGGAAGTGCTGGGGTCACCATCCCTGAAAGGGTTCAGAAAATGAGCAGACGTGGCACTTCATGATATGGTTTGGTGGTCACGATGGTATTCAGTCCAAAGTTGGACTCGATGATCTTGAAGGTCCTTTCCAGCCTTAATAATTCCATGATTGGATACATATATATATTAATTTGGGCTCCCAATTGCTGCCTCTACTCGCAGCTTTATGCCTCTGCTGTGAGATCCTGAAGGAGTGGCTCAGACATGGCACCAGCAAGGAGGTCTGGGCTGGGTGAGGAGATGCCAGGCTCTGCAATTAGGGTCTGAGCTACATGGGAAGACATCTGAAACAGCTGGCAGGACACAGCTTTACAGGCTAAGCTACCTACTGCCTGCCCACAGGCTGACTCCACCTTGAAGGGGATTTCACTGCCAAAATCCTAAGCACTTTCAAGGTTCCTATTTTTGAAGTGAACTACTAGATTACTCTATGCTGAAAAATAGAAAGACAGGTCATCTGCCTTTTTCAGAGTAGTACTAATTTCTCTATGCAAAAATAATCACATTCAACCCTTGCCTAAACCCCCTCCCCCCAAAAAATAATGCTCTGAATGTAGTTCTGAAGCATAAATGCCTTTTAGATTCTTAGGGGTTTTATCAATTTCCTCTTAAAAATATACGAAAAAACTGCTGCAATGACAACATCATTGTGTGGAACAGCAGCGAAAAAATAAATAAATAGCAATAGTTATCTCTTTATTGTCCTACTGCAGCTTTTCTGCTAATATTTGTGCAGGTATTTATATAGTTCAATATCTAGCAGTAAGAGTATGCAAAAACCAAAACCCAACAAAAGGCTGCAGGGTTGCAGAGCAGCACAGAGGGGTCTCTTTTTAAAGTGACTAACCCAGTTGATTTCAATACGAGTTTGGAAAATAATCAAAAGTTCTCCGTGGTGAAGAGCTGGCAATGGGGTCTGCAGGAAGCACAGATCTTCCTTGCCCAGTGGGTTACCTCATGTTTGGAGAAATCAGAACTTTTTGGTGCTGGCTCAACCTCTCTCTTTGAAACCTTTCGCTTGCTGTTTCTTTTTTAAAGGTGTTAAAGAAATATGACTGTAATAACAACTGACAAAAATCTCTGGGCTTGAACTGAAGTGGGAAATCACAGAGGTTACTTATTTCCTCATGCTTTTACCATTTGTTCTCTTTTCTCAAGGAAGTTGAAAGACCTGAGGTTCAAACTTAATAAGGCCCCATGCCGTTCCTAAGAGTATTTACAACATGCAAAAAATAAGCCAGCACATTTCTTATATTTAAATTTGTTTTCAGTCATCTAAGCCATTACACAGTATGCCACCCTGAAAACCTTTTGTAACAAGCAGTAAATGTTTCTCAGACAAGGGAAAGAATGATGTGTTCAACTACCCCAGCTGCTTGAGCCCGGGAAAACGACACAACATTGGTGAGCCTGCACTCCCCACATCCCAGTTTGTTTCAACATCATGGAAATGGAGCTGCCTCCAGTCCGTGACTGGTGCTGCAGACGTGTGTGTGGGGAGACAGCCTGTGGGATGCCCCTCTGGGGTGGCAAAAGCTGAAGTTTTGTGGTGTTGTGGAACAGACAACGAAGTGGGGTTTTTATTAACCACAACTGCTTAAAATTTTCAAGGCTCTGCCCTAAAAAATGTCCTTTGGTTCAGTGGGAAGCTTTCCATTTCTAATGAGATTAATTCCTCCAAGTACTGGTTGTGTAACACCTGCTCTAGACACCATCAGTTCAGTTTTAATTCTGGTCCATGTCTAATAGTCTGGTGTGTCATGGAGTAAACCAGCTCAGATCCTGGAGGTTCTCTGGATGCAGTAGCAGAGAGGCAAAGCCAGTTTGTCAGCACAGGGCTTCATGTGTGTGATAACCAAGGAAGCCAAAGGGAGCTCTTGGAACATGCCCTCACATATCCCAAATAAACACTGTTACAGAAGCCTTCCCAGTTAATCCGTCTTTTGAATCTCTTCTCATTCTGGAGAGACTTTATCATAAGCAATCAAGCATGGAAGGAATGTCTGAAGGCCTCAGTGACACTCATTAGTGTTTTTTGGATGGGATATTGGGCAAAACTAGTTTTGTTTAAATTTCTTTTGCAAACAAATATTAGCACCTACAAACACCAAAATACACCCATGTCCATCAGATGGAACGCAGATGAGACATTTTGTCCAGTGCTCTACTGAGTCACTGTAAAAATAACCCCGCCAAGAACAGCTGACCAGTGCTCACTTTCATGTCCATCTTTTCTCCTTTTATTTTCCTCTAAAAAAGAGAGGAAAAAAAAACCCCTAAAAATTACATTTTAATGGAAACGCGCAGATCGAGGAGGGTTTTTAGGCGGAAGATCCAAGTCGTTATTAAAAGAACCCAAACATGTAGACACATATTTGCCATGGAAACCTTGGAAACAACATCAATATGAATCATATCGAAACTGAGTGGGCACAGAGCGGTGTGAGGGGTCCTGTTTGCCAGTCTGAGCCGAGGGAGAGCCGCTCACCATCCACCCAGGACACTCAACAGGGATCATGCCACGGGGCTCCCCATGGCCAAGGTCACACTGACACAGACGTGGCATCTGGTGAACACGAAACAGGGCGTTACGAGGCAAAATGTGCTTGTCCTCAGCTGCTGTGCTGCCAACAGTGATTATTTCTTCTCATAATATCGTGTTTTCTAATCTACCAAGAGAACCTCCGGCCACTGGGCAGTTACACAGCTGCAACTGGGCCCTGTGTGAGAGAATTCCTTTGAGAAGCATAAAGAACATCCCAAAATAGCTTCTAACAGGCATTTTTTGCTACTTATTTTTCTGGGTTTCTCTCTTCTTTTTCTTCTACGTTGGCCAAGATGGGTTCTGAATAAGTTTGACTACTTCTCAGCTTGCATGGGTTTTCCTCAAGAACAGAGCTGAGAACTGCTTGCAAGAATTTCTTTAGTGGCTGTTTGTGTTGTTTTTTAGCCAACAAGGCTATTTAATTTCTCATTTTTGTTATTCTAGAAAAATAAAAAACAAAAAAATCTTCACTTTTTATACATCTTCCTTCAGTCAACCACCTTTATCCTTTTTTTTTCATTGTATATTCATTTAAATGTCTTGGTGTCTCAGGGAGAGCCCTTCAGCTTGAGACTGTTATGTGAAAGTCACCTGGCCAGAATTTGAGATAAAGAGCTGAAGATTCAGACTAACATCCAAAATATTGTATCTTCTATCTCTCATATGACTACTTGTGGATACAGATTCTCCAGACATGGTGAGATTCCAGACTGAAAACTGATTTTTAAAGTGGCTTGATATGCTTTGATATTTATCATCTCAGTTCTTCCCAGGAATGAACAATATTGGCCAGAACAACAAGTGCATAGAGATCCATGGAACTGCAGGTATTAGACACTCAATAGAAACAATCCCTTCATAGCTTCAGGGTGCAACCACCAGATTGTTTATTTGTTCAGATATCCAAGTCTAAGAACTTACTTGATGGTATTTTATTATTTCCTCAGTTGGTAAATAACAAGGGTTAGAAAGAGATGAAAACTTGTCCCAAATCCAATCACAGATCAAAAATAGGAGGTTCCAGATCCCAAGACTTTGACTAAACTACTGTCCTTGCTCACTCTGTGGTTCAGGATGGGCTGTGACTGTCCAAACATCAGAAATTCTGTAGCAGGAGGTTAAATATCCTGTATATTGTTAGTGCTAAGTTTTCAACAGAGCTATATTCTGTTTAATTTAATAACTGAAATCATAAATACTTTTTGGATGTAGTGATTTCACAGTTTAACTACTCACTATTTTTAAAAAGTATTTTGCTTTCTTGATACCCTTCTACTGTGAGAATGCAAGTGGAAACAGAATGAAAAAGAGGCCATTCTTATTCTGTAATTACAATGTACCTGTCAGAGAGAGTCCTGAAGGCAGGGAGCTGAACCAATAAAGGCCTGTGTGTCCCATGTGTTCACTCTCAGGGTGTCTCACAAACAGTTCCAGGGTAAAATTGTCATAATTCCTGTTTAAGCTTTTATCCTACTGGAAAAGATAAGTGACCGAAAGACTTATGAACAAACAGTGAATATAATCTTGCAAAATGTCCTTTATCCTTTCTTGGTTTTGTTTTTTCCTTTATCTATTTCTTTTTAGAAATCTAGATTTTAACTACATGTAAGAGGGACAGTCTCTGGTTTTCAGTTTCTCTGAGTTTGGGTCTGAACCGTGGCATGGTGGTCTTCCCACCAGGAAAGGACATTCAGATAATTAATCTTTTTAAAAGACATTTTAGAGAGAAACAATAACCTCCACCACCAAAGGAGGAGCTGAAAAACCCCACAGGTTGTGAGGATGAGGCATCTTATTGAGGAAAGTATAAGTTCTGAATTCCTATAAGCTTCTCTACGTGTGATAAATTTGCTTTGAAGGCCCTTTAGGCATATCCAAAGAGGCATTAAAACTGGAATCATCTGAATTTCAGCATTTATAAGTAAAGCCAGTGTTCATTTAGAACACATAAACACAGGAAGGTAAACAGAAATCAGTTTTGGACATGTGCTTTACTGCCTCAGCTGCTTCAGACTCTCCTGGTGTTTAAAGCCAGGATATCTAACTTTGCATTATTCCAGCAGCTCCTCATGGGTGATGTTTTGCAAAGCCTTGGTTGGTCACTGTGGTGTGGAACACACCAAAATTCCATATGAAAATGCTTTTCATGCCCATCAAAGAGTATTTATGTGAAAGAGTTTGCTCTGTTTAAATATTTTTCAATGGAGAAAAGTTACCTTAATTAATTTAAAAAAATACCGCTTCCTACTGTCTCTAGAGATGGGTATGAATTCTTCTTCTGTTGAGCTGTTGCCAACAAAACTTATCCCTTTCTGGAAGGGCTTGGAGCCCAAAAGCTGCTCAGTCCATGCTCTCTCTGTAGGGAAGAATACCATTTCTTACAAATTATATATTCATTTTTACAGGCCATGGTCTTTATGGAGACTTTTCCCAGTTATGCCCCAAATTATCTGGCCCATTAAAAAAAATCCCCATTAGACATTCCTTCCTTGTCTCCATGAGATTATATGGTGCATGCTGAAGGTGCTCACATTTCTGATTGGTTTATTAATTTGTGTTTATTGTAGGTACTCTGGTATAATGTTTTATCTTAATTAGTATTTTTATGCCCCCTGGATTAACTACGTCTGTGGGCAGGTTTTTATGCTGCGTGTCTTCCTACTGCCACCGAGGTTTAGTGTTTTACTTCCAGAAGGAAAATTTATAATCAATTTAAAGGTAATTACAGACCCATTTTGCTTCAAAACCAGACTATATTGCATTAGCATGAGACGATACTTTAAGTTCAAATCCATAAGTTCTTAGCCTGATAAGCCTCTTGTTGACCTAAGTGTGATATCAACCTGCCTTAAATAAGGATAAACCTGCCTTTTTAGGATAAAGTCTAAATTTTATTTTTCCTCGCAGAAATAAATCTTCTTCTTGGGCTTTCATTGAACAAAGAAATTCATCCACTTCTTTTTTAAAAGAGATGTTTTGTTAATATGAGACTGGTGATTGAAAAAATATGTATTTCCAGATTAATTCTTTTGCATTTTAGATGTGGGCCAAGATTCTTTTGCTCCTTGTCATGCTCAAAGAAGTATTTAATTTCTTGAGTAAGACACTTAAAATCAGGTCCAGTAGGTGTAGCAAAGCACTAGAACACTGAGGTTTTTTGTCACAAGAGAATCAAGGGTTGTGCTTCTTAGTTTTCTATGGTGGACATATATATAATTAAACAGTTACTGGCTAATATTATCTTTTGCAACTTTGTTCCATGAATACCTTTTATCTTCAACATATGTTAGATTTTTTTTTATCTAACATATGCATTTCTGTTTTGTATAGAGGCAAGATTTGTTTTAATCTGATATCTTCACTCTTAAAAACCTTAGAAAATCACGATGCTTTTCACTTTGTGTTCCTCATCTTCTGCCCCTGTAAATGAAGTTTCTGCCTGCTTTGAGCAACTCCAGCCTTGGATGATTCCAACCAGTTAAACAGAATTACTTTCAACCAGCCAAAAGAGAAGTATTTGGATGCTTTGCTCCTATTTTTTAAGTTCTAGTTGTGACATGGGCTGCTCGAGCTGGGCAAGCTGCATTTGCATTCGGCAAAGGTTGATGCCGAAGCACTTTAGTTGGTGAGCTCGAAATTCTGCTCCCAACGAGGAGTGAGCTGTAAATTACCCACCACTGAGTTGCTGAGTCACTTGAATACTTCAGGCTGCTCTAAATGCGAGATCCAGTGGGGCTGCTGAATTATCCCAGGCTGTTTTGCACAAGATCCTCGTGTCACAATCTCATTCTAAATATGATTTTTTTTTTGGTCTTGATAAGTATTTAATTTGAGATTTGAGTAGTGAAGAGAATTGAGCGGAGACATTTTAAGTGCTTGTTCGTCTATCATTAGAGACACCAAGTGACACAGGAAAAGATAATGAACAGAGAAAGAGCCCCCAAAGCACTTTTAGATTGTTTCTTGAGAGTCAGCAGGCCAATATGGACTTTGATTAAGCACTCACTCTGGTCCCATTACTTTGGCAAACTGTGAAACAAAAGTGAGCGTCCTTTCCAAGTTGATTTTGCATAAACTCTTTTATAACTTCAGTTGTGAATCTCTTTAAAACATCACTAATTTGCTGGGCTTTTTCACTTTATTTTATTTTATTTTTTTCTTCTCAGGAAAGGTGTCCTTTTGAGTCTTTTATAGAATCCATAATCTAAAACTTACATAAAGATTTATACTGCCAACCACTGACACGTAACAATCTTGTTTCGTGC
Source organism: Neopelma chrysocephalum (assembly GCF_003984885.1). Lineage (NCBI taxonomy): Eukaryota > Metazoa > Chordata > Aves > Passeriformes > Pipridae > Neopelma > Neopelma chrysocephalum. The sequence goes on from NW_020897767.1 coordinate 3,012,678, forward strand.
CTCAAGAGTGAAGAGAAAAGCGAATGCACATATTTCCTTCTCACAAGTTTGTGTTCCTGAGATTTAATTGCCAGATTTTAAATAAAAGGATTAGGTTTTGAAATGATTTTCTGGGGGTTGGTGAATGTTACAGTTATAAACAGCTCTGAAATTGTCTGCCAGGTTTTGGGGAAAGGTTGTTTCCCTCGTGCTCCTTCGGTGTGAGTTTGAGTCGTGGCCATTGGTGTGTTTCTATCAAGAGAAAATATGGGAAACTTGACAGAACCTGTGCAATTTTTTTATTTTAAGCCCCACAAATGCATTTTTAACCTTTTATTTTCTCCTCCAACAATGACTTAAGACAGCAGGCTCTTGTCCTTTTAGATTGTCACTCAGCTGTGTGTAGTGTTGGAGAGATATTGTGACAAACCACGAGCTTCTGGTGGGTTTTGGGTGTGGATTGAAGAGGAGTTCATGGACCTGGGATCATCAGGAGGTCTTTTCCAACCTAAATGATTCTGTGATTCTGTGATCATTGAGGAGCACTGAAGAAACCCAGAAAATGCAGGATCTGAAAGGAGATACTTCAAGCTGGGGGGGGTGTCATTACAGACATGAAGGATCTTCGAAATGTTTCCTTTGCCCATGAGGGAACACTTTCTCAGGGTCTGTTTTGACTACACAGACTTCACTAATTTTCTATTCATTTATTCTTTAAACATATTTGGGGCATAAAGTGGTCCAGAAGGTACTCAGATAATTTTCTGCAGTAACTTTCTGTCCTTTATGGTTATTTCCAGGTTGAGAAATTCATCATCATTACTTTTCGTTATTTTTATTCCTAGCACATGAGAAAAAAAAAAAATCATGTTACACATAAATGAACAAAAAGGGTAAAAAAGGATTAATTCACTATTTCTTAACATCCTTCAAGCCAATTAGCAAGAGGTCTCAAGAACAGACATCTGACAGATTGGCTATAATTGGCAGCATTTTCTGTGGCAGTTTGCACCACTCTTCTGCTTCACCTGGAAAGTCTTTGAAGAGGTTACATTGCTGAACTGATGATGCAGTGGTCCAAGCTCATGTCTGTCACAGTGTCTGTTTAAATGCATTTCATTTAGGGAATACCATACACTTTATTTCAGATAGTCTTGGCACCTCATGCCACCAGAAAGTTGTATTAATGCATTGCTAAATATTTTATAATCAAACAATATATCACCGTAAATAAAAGTGGAAAGTAGGTTATTTCTTATCCCAGTATTATAATCAGGAACGTTGTGAGGGTGGATTAATTAGCTCAGCCGAGGCGCTGAGTCCAAGGTATTGTTAGGTATTTTTTATCTCAGCATCTTGTTTTCAAGCCTTAAAGGTAATCCAAATTAAGGTTTGTATCTCTGTGTATCTGCTGATGTGGAGCACACACAGACACAGACACACTCGTGTGCACCCAGGCCTGAGCCCAGTGACACACAGAGCAGAGGCACACAGGCTGTATGGATTTCTACATGAATTTGACATTGATTTCTGGGGTAAACAAATGGTTTTAAGTCTTTACTTGCCCAAAGCTAGATCATAATATTCTGCATTTCAAAGTGTCCAAGTACCTTTAAAGTGATGGCTGCAGAGTCCCCCAAGGCGCAAAGCAGATAAAACCTTCTTTTAAAAGTATTTTGCTCACCTTTGTAAAAAAAGGAACTTGGGGTTTATTGAGTGCAGGAAAGGCTCATTCCCATAGTAACCAATGCACGGCTGATATTGATCAGCGGAGTCAAAGGCAGAACCCACTGACAGGAATAAAGGGAGACTATTCCTTATCCTCATATGTATTCTTCCTGGAGTTCTGGAGGTAACCGATACCACGGGCATGGAGAGCTCTCCGGGAGCTGCCGTGCTCTTGGTTGTGTCAGTAACACACACCAGGACTCCTTATCCAGAAGAAAAGCTCTGAGTTTGCCTGATTTTTTTTACTAGATCCTGCAGTCTTTTCTCTGGCAAAACTCCCTGTGATTTTAGGAGGAGTTCCCCTGAGCAAGGTTGTGGAGAATCGGTCTCTTTGTCCTGAAGGAGCAGCTTTTAAAATATCTTCATTATATTTTCTACCTCAATTAATGAGACCTTATAGGTATTTAAATATCCCCTTCTTCGCTCGCCATACTTGTGGCAGGTGTGAGATCTGATAAATTAACATTTGCAATCATGCCTGATTGCTCTTTAATGATTTCATTAGGTGTTAAATATAAGGCTTAGCATCTTTTTTATGTTAGACATTCCTTTTTGAACTGCACAGCTTCAGAGAGAAGATCTTTGAAACCAAGAGCTCATGAATTATTAGCATTCAGTACAATGCATATACATACCTTAAATCCTCATCATGATTAGATCATTCCCAGAATTGACAAGTCTATAAAAATGAAGAAAGGGGACCTGTGAGAGCTGTGCAAGGAGAGATATTTTGTAGAACATGATATCACATAACAAAGAATAAATTCTCTCAAATCTGATAGTTTTACAAGGTTTTACATACTCCTAGGCAGGTAATAATCTTCCTTAGTTTTTTTTTCTCCTGGACCCGCAAGGAGCTTTAACATTTTTTTCCTGACAAAACTGTTAGATAACAACTGAGCCAAAATTAAATAACCCCAAAAGTCTTCCTCTCTAATCCCTTCTGTGCATGCTTAATGTTTCATTCTCCCACTTCAATTATGCCATCTGCATTATGTCTTTCGCTCCCCACTCGGAAAGTTGTTAAAATGAAAAGCCTCTTCCAGAGTGTCACAGCTCCATTATGCAGGTCTATACCTGTGCTGGCAGCATGCTCTTCTTCTCACCTCAGATTGCCTTTTGCCTGGGAAGGAGATCCCCGTGGTGCATATCAAACTGGAAACTGAAATGGAATTAAGCTGGCACGCAGGAGGTGGAGTAGGTTATGATAAACGTGCAGGGGAGATTCTGGGAAGAGTTTTTGACTCAGTTCTTTGGGCCAGAAAACGTCAAGCTCAAAGCCTACTCGTGCAGATTGAAATCCTAGCCCAAAAAATCAATAGCAGGATTTGACTCTGGAGATGCTTAATAAGGAAGGTAGCCTGGTTTCCACAGGTGCTGGGAACACACAGCTGTCACTGCCTCCAAATGCACATTCAGATGTCAAATTACAGGCAATGATTTCCAACAGTTGGGTTCAGACCTCTTCATTTCCTGTTGCAATCCATCTCTCTGCACAAGGTGTCATCAACAGTTTTCCTAAGATCTCAGCTGAGCATTTTTTAGAGACCATATTGGATTTCCACTGGAATCAATTCCCTCAAACTGATAATGAGTAACACCAGGCTTTTAGAAATTCTTGGAAAATTCTTGACTTTTGGAGGACCAGCTCAGAAAAATTCACTGATGAGTTTATGGTTATTTGAAGAAGGTTGTGGTATACTCATTCAGAAACAATTAGAGAGCAACTTTTGGAAAGATGTTTTACATTTGCACCTTTTACAGCCAAAAATGTAGGCAGTAGTCTGTCCTCTGTTTCATATCTTTTCACTAAAACCTGTTTTCAGTTTATTTCTAGCTCACAACTGTAACACATAATATCTCAGCCTGACACTCCATATGATTTGAAAATTTTAGGATAAAGAAACCGCATACAGAATACATATTTATAAACATACATATACTCTAGGTAAAATCGTGCACTGGAATGCAGAACAATTTTTTCCTGACTGACTTACAGAGCTGTGCTCTGGAGATGATTTTATGTTTCATTTTAAATGGCTGCAACATTCAACACAGAAAACTGACTGTTGTTCATGGCGTTCCTACAAAAGGGGTTTAGTTTTCAGGATTTCTGGTTGTTTCTGAAACCATGGCTGGATATTTCCCTTCCACCACATTATTAGGACATTTCCCTTCCACTACATTATCAGGACAGACTCGTTACCCTCTGAGCAGTGATCTGGGCACAATAGGACCAGCTTGAGCATTTGCACGACAGTCGGGAAGGTTCTGGAGAAGGATGTGCTGACACAAAATACTGTCCTGGGGACCTTCAGTGCCATTATCTTTAAATGATCCATAGTCATTAGGAAGGTCTCCTGGCACTACTAGGATGAGTTTCTTAGAGGAAAAGAAGTCTCCTGTGTAATCCAGTGCTATCATTTAAAGCTCTCTTTCACTTCTGGAGCCCTGAGAAGTTTTAAGTCAGAATGGCTTCATTTGAAGCATCCTGCAGTGGTAGCTGTCAACTGCCTCCCCTTTTCAGAATGGATAGAAAAACCAAGAAAAAGGTTCTTGCCATTCCAAAAAGTATTGGGAGTGTTCATATTTTACCACAGGCAGCTCAGGAGTAAAATTAGAGCAAAATCTGAACGTTACTTTTCTGTTATGAACAATTTAAATAATTTTTCACTGTATTCTGTCAAAAACCTCTTTGGATACAGAAGCAAAAAGAAAATGTGATCCAGAAGAACGCTGAGAGCACAGTTGTTAGACTATTGGCACTTAGTATAAAACAGAAATCCAGTGGCCTATAATTTCCCAGAAGACACTAAAGGCCTTCCAGCACTCCCAGAGACACGGCCAGCAAAGCACAAATACCACAGATAAATAATCCATCAGAGCTGTGAGATCCAGAGACACGTTGCAGCCACAGGTGGATTTGCAGAGCCCTGCTGGAAATTCTGCAGGGGGGAAAGAAGGGGGATAGGGGACTCTGGGGAACTGCCCAGCTCCCAAACTGGTCAAACTTGATGGCACAGAACTGGGGGTTGGAGCGTGAAGTTGGACAGGGCTTTGAGCAACCTGGTCTAGTGGAAGGTGCTCCTGCCCATGGAAGGGGGTTGGAACAAAATGATCTTTAAAGAAGTCCCTTTCAACCCAAAGCCAAAATAGATTCTATGAGGCATCTCACAAGACACAGCACGGGAATTGTTCTGAATATATTCAGCTACTGACATTAAGTGGGAGGGAAGTGTGTCCTTCGCCACCAGGAAGTAAGTAAGGCCACCATGAAAAGTAGTTCTTGACCTGCTTATGGATCAAAATTTTGCCTTGTTGGGAGAAATTTATTTCTCCCACCCTCTGTGGTGGTTAGACCAAATATGACCTTTTTCTTTGCATTCTTTAGAGTCTCTAGTGTCATAGAGCAACTTATTGGCTCGTGGGTTCATCTGGGATTTTATAAAACCTTGCAGGAAATAGATCATGCAAGATCACAGCAAAGAAAGGCAAAGTATTTTCTCTTCACTCTACTTGAAAGCTAATTTTCAAGTCCACCCTTTCATGTGCTTTACGGGAGATTAAAATGAAATTAGTTCAGGAAGGATACTGCTCAAGATCATTTTAAGATTTTCCAAAGCTCACCAGCTTGTTGACCTGTAAACCACCTTTAGCTGGACAGATGGTAAGTAACAAATTGATCTCAGCCAATAAAAATCTGTCAGAACAATCTGCTGTTGGCAGGTGTCAGATAATTATCTCAATGAACAGATAAGCAAAGTAATAAGCAAATTAGAAGCGCCCATTTTAAATAACAGGAGGAATTTTATTTATTTGTTGCAGGCAGGCCCTTGATCATCTGCTGAAAAAACACCCAAAACCTTGTCTGGTATCACGGGAAACTCACTGAAAAGTTGTCTGGGTTGAGGGTGGTGTTATCAACACTAAGTTTTTTTGCCTTTCAGCACTGTGATTCCTCTCTAGTGCTTCAAGTTTCCGAAAAAACCTCGGCTGAGATGTGGCAGAAGTGTGTGTCAGAGCAGTTGTGTGATATATTGTTGTAGTTGCAGTTATTTTTTATATGAACAAACTGTCAGAAGCCGATTTGCAAACCTGGACCTCGCTGCCCTGGGCACACCAATAAAAAGATGGTCTCTGTCCCAAAACTCTCACCCTGAAATACAAGACAAGAAAATATAAATTGGATTTCGATGGGCCAAAGAGAAAAGTGCTTAGAAAGGTATTCCTGGAGAGTGTTCTCCAGTGTTACAGTAGGATTGTGGACAGACACAAACAAGGACTTGGTAAAGCTGGTAAATGGCTGGACTTGATGATCTTAGAGGTTTTTTTCCAATCTAAATGATTCTCTGTCATTCCAAGACCACCATCAGGGACAGAGAACAGAGAAGGTTTGGTAGGAGTTGGTGATTCCAGTTTGGTTGGGACTGATGTTCCACCCAGGACACAGGAATTGCTGCAGCCTAAATCAACCAGGTGTAGCCAGGTGGGAGCAGCGTGGTGTGAGTGCTACAGTTCGGGAGACCACAGAGAGGAAATCTGGGAGTGTTTGCATTGGCATTTGGGAATATTTAACATTTTCAGTTGTTTTAATGTTGGCATCAATGTGAATGTGTATGAAGTGCAAGGAATTGGACAGGAAAATGGCATAGTTTCTTTTTTGGCTTTGGAAATGTCCCCTTGGTACCTCCTGGGGTTGGGTGTGACATTCTCAGACACAGAATCTCTCCAGGGAAACCTGAAAATACTCACTCCACATGACAAGATGTATATTACAAATTCAGGATTCTTCAACCTGCACATGCTGGAATTATTTCCTCTTTTGTTAAACTTGCTTAAAAGACATTTTCAAATCTCAGTGCATTTCTATAAGTCCTCACACAGCCAAATCTAGTGAGTGGAGGGGCAGCAGGAGCTGTGGCCACAAGTGCTGGGTCTGTGAACTGAAGTGTTTGCCTGAGTGTGCACTGCACTCAGCTGTATAAGTCCTGGACTGAGTGCATATCCTGGTGCTTGAGGAAAAATCAGGGCTGGCTTTCAAAAATCCACCCATTAAAAAATGAAAATAAAAAATTAACTCAGAGACCGACTTCTGGATGGTCTCTCTGAGACCTGGAGGCCAGTGCAGGATGAATAAGGCTCCTCTGTGGCTCCTGCCCTGTGGATCATGTGCAAATCTAGCAAGTGCTGGAGGCAAATAATGACCTGGAAGGCCTGTTTCCCACATCCAGAGCCACGTGCACACCTCACACAACCTGTGCACACCTGAACATTCTGTTGTAAAGCTCTTAATTGATCTGTGATATCCAAATGCAAATTTCTGTTGCCCTGCTGATACCAAGAGGAGACTAGAATTTTAAATATTTGTCTTAATTACACTCATTAATGAGGTCAACTTCTTGTAGACACTCCTGTAAGAGAAGTTTGATGGTAGCATAACTTGTATTACTGAGTTCTGCCAAGAGGAAATGCCAGATTCATTCCTCTTCCTGCTTTTTTACTGGAACTTTACCTTGCATAAACATAGATCATTAAATCTTTGCTTTTATGGTAATGACCCCCAAGGACTGCTGGGTTTCAGGTGGGAGAAGCCCTTCAGCAAAGAGAGCTGAGGTTGTCTACCTCAAGATAACACTCTGCACATAGTGAACTGCAGCCAGCAGGGAACAGTTTCCAGAGACATCAGCAGGTGCTGTTTCCATAATTTATCCTGGCAGGTGACTTTCTAAAACAACACAGAACACCAGACTTTCATGTAGAACTTATTGCTGAGCAAGAGATGAAAGTCTCAGAAATCAAAGCCACAAAGAATATTTCAGATCAAACCCCAACTTAAGTGGTGATGTGAGTTTACATTTCAGTTGTGTGTTTTATCTGACTTTGCAGGGCTGTACTCACCCCATGCTGCACTGTGTCCCTGGCTCAGGTTGTGTCTGCTCTTTGACATTCCCTGAGGGTTTGGTTTGCTTTCTCAGGATTGGATCAGCACCAAAAATGCATCTTTTTATGAGTAACCAAGGGCTAAGTCAGGATGAATCCCTTCTGCACTTTCCCCAGCCTTGGCAGGGGCAGGGCAAGAGATGATCAGCATAGAAGCATTTAGGGGTGGATTGTTGCTCTTCCCAACATTTTGCAAAAGAGTAGGGAAAGAGGAGACTTCCCCATCGGCCTTTACACCCCCAGGGAGAGGATTTGCTGTTGTCTGTTAACACGAGCCCAGGAAGAGGTGGCCAAGGATGTGATACCTGTACCGAGGGAAGGTACCTGCAGTGCCCATCTGCAGTTCAGAGATTCACTGCCCATCCTGTCCTTCCCCTGCCCCCCATGGATCTCCTTCCACTCCATTCACACTTCAGCCAGAGGTTCTAACTGCATGAGGATTATCCCACATAAATACGAATTAATTGCTCTTAAACTCAGGCATTTAGTTCTTGTTATTCTTGATGATGCAAGGCAAGAGTGGAAGGAGTGACACTTCAGCCTGAGCCAAGCAACCAGGGTTCAGGTGGCCATGGGAATTTGAGATTTGAATGTTCTTGTTTCCCAGGGGTTAATTTCTAAAAATGAATATTTAATTTGACCAACTTTGGGAGTTTTCCTCTAATAAGTACAAGCCTATATCAACATAGACACCTTATTTCCTCAGGTTTCAAGGGAGCTTAGAAATTCATGATTCCTAAATATTTATCTATATAAAATATTTTTATATATTTATATATATACTTATATTTATATTTATATTTTTATATATATAATAATTATTATTTTTAATATCCTACTAGCTTCTTTGTCTTTCTTCAGCCTGTTGGACATGATGATCTTGGAGGTCTTTACCAACCTTAATGATTCCATAATTTTATGGGTTTTTTTACAGTGGGATCCCAGGGCCAGACTCAGTAAATTATCAGTAATTAGAGCCATCATGTCTTGGCATTTTTCATTTTTCTTGGCATTTTCAAGGCACTTCTTTTTCTGGATAAATGGTGAAAAGAAAATTTTGTGACTCCTGCTTTAAAAACAAACAAAAAAGAGCTCAGAACAGTTGCTTAAAAATAATAAATGGAGAGCCACAACTGGGGATAGGCACGGATCTGTTTCAATATTGAACCTGCTTCTTCTTTCTCAAAAGACAAGAGTAATTCAGAAATAAGCTCTTTATAAAGCCTAGTTTTAAGATGTGGATCTGGCCCATGCCATGTGGTAGAACTGCTTTATTTGGGAAAGCTGGACCATTCTATCCCCATAATTTTTATCCTCAGAGAACAAGCATTTTCACAGCTCCTAATTGACAACCTTTGGTAAACAAAAATCAAGTTGTAACTCAGTGCATTGACTATCCCTTTAGTGTTTGGAATAATTTGTCTGTGACCCTTATTTCTCCTTTTTTTTTTTTTCAGAACTGAGTTGTTAGGGAAGGTCACTTCAGTAAAAATGTTAACAAAAATTGACACACAAAATCAAAATATTCCAATATGTGTCTCTGTGTAGTCAGGGCAATGCCATCTCACAGGCAATTCCAAAAATAATGTTTAAACAAAAAGTTCAAAGCTCCTTTCAACTTGCTGCAGATTTTACTGCATATTCTTAATAAACCCTCTTCATCTGCTCCTGTTGAAATGGGAGCTTTCAAGCAATGTAAACCTAGCAAAAAGCCTTTCTATTTTTTATTTCCTTCTTTCCTTACCAGCACTGCTATTATCACATGGTGTGTTCCACATGATAAGCCATTCATTAAAGCATCACCTACTGTTTTTTTCCTCCTCAGTACCAGCTAGAACATGATCTGTCTCTGCAGGAAGACATTGGACCTCTGACCTCTTTTGTAGCTGTTCCAGGCAAATATAATAAACAGGGTTCACCGAGTTTGTGTAAATCTCTGATTATGTTTACTGTGAAATCCAAGTGTTCATCTCAGGCAGAAAAATTAAGGCTGATTTTCAAATATTATGTACAAACTCTAGCTACTAAGCATTCCATAATGAGCACTTTGGCAATTTAAAGCAAATTAGGGTTCCCACTAGGCAGAAAAGATATACAGTGTAGTCAAGTAAAGATTGTATGGTGTTTGATGAAAAATAGGCACACAGAAAAATATGATACAGACTTCTGGCTCCAGATGAATTAGGAGATCCTGTGCTAGTGCACTTCATTACTGAAACTTTGCATCCTTCCTCACTTCTGAAGGCTTAGGTTCAGTTTGCTAATGATTTCTGCTGTAGCTTGAGTAAACACCACCCTGGAGAACCACCTGTTGTGGCAAGACATGCCCTTCTGCTGTGATAATAGATGGGATATTTAGGATATTGCAATGCAAAAGGGCAATGGAGATATTGGTTAATCTTCCTCGCCTGGTGAAATTCAGCTCTGTTGGGGTGATCTGGCAGCCCTCGTGTGAAGAGGCCTGGTGGAAAATACTGAAAATGCCAAATTTCACTCAGTAGCAGCAGGAACTGCTGTATGATGGATCTTTGCTGAGGACAGAAGAGATCTCAGCACAAAGTAGTGTATCACATCCTTCCAGGTGACAATATTTCATAGAGATGTCATCTGGGGCAATGAGGGAAGAGATCTGTGCCATCAATCTCGGCACCAACAATGTGCTCAGCTCAGCCCAGTCAAACATGTGGGGTCTGAATTCGTCCCTTGAAGAGGAAAAAGGGCTTTTATTTGTACCTGGGAGTCCAGAAATGGGATGGAAATGGGTGGTACTGCTGAGAACCTGACCTGTTTAGTGCAATGAAAACCTGCACAGGTGGAGAATTTCTCCATTCCATTTTACCATTTCTGAATTACTGGATTAAATTTACCCCATTTGTGGTTAATTCTTCACAGGCTGGGTAGTAGGTTTATATCTGCCAACTAGAAGGTAGTTGTGTTGCCTTACAGCAACTGACCCATCAGCACTGTTCTCAATGTAAGGTGGAAGAAAATAGAAACAACCCAAAATCAAATAAAAAGAGCCCAAATTATTTAAATATCTGGAATAAAACAAAAACCCTCACATGTTCCTTAAAAGCACTGAAGTTAGAGATCATCTGGCTTTTCTTGTTCGTTATTTTTACCTAAGAAAATGTGTTTTTTCTTGAAATTCAATGAAGATAAATGTGTAAAAAATAGAAAATTACCATTTTTGCTTAAGAAATGGAAACTTGGAACATCTGAAAGTGTTGTTGGAATGGTGATCTTTACGTGCAGATTTGTTTACCATTGTTATTTTCTTTGAGCAGGACTCACAGAAAGTCAGGTTCTGCTATCCTCTTATGCAGTGACAGAGTAAGATTTTTAATATCTCTCTTTTCACCCTGGCTAAAATCTGCTCCTCATTGGTGAGTGTGGCTGTAATTTAGCAGATTGTTCTCTAAATTCTTAAATTCCCATTTAGTTTGATTTTATTTCGCTGGTTCTCTTCCTTCAAGGGTGACTAAACAAGCAGAATATCCAAATTCATGCAATTGACTGTCTTCCCTTTCACAATGGAATTACTACACAGTATTGTTGATTTAAACTTTTAAGTGACTTTAAAAAATTTACTTGAGAGAAGCTAAACATGAAAGTGTGAGCTTAGAACCTGAGCAAAAGCACCTGATGAAAGTAGATGATTTAATTTCCTTGAATTTTGAGGAGAAATGTTGGTCAGAATGTTGCTAAGGTTGGAGTTCTTTGTGCTGTAGAAGGAGGAAGAGAGGAAAAATGAGATTTGAACAGTTTTGTGGCGCATATGGGGAACTATCTGATTTCCTGAGGAACTCTGGTAAGAGAAATGAGTTATCAGCACCTCATGATGTCATCTCAATAAGTTTGGGCTTTTGGTGGGGGTTGTTTTTGCACGGGTCAGCTAAGGCTTTTTGAAATTTCCACAGAGCATTGCTAGAAAAGATGATTTATTGCAGAGATAGGCCCAGAGTTTGCTTCCACCCCCTTCAGGGATTCAGTAGAGGGGTAAACCCCGTTAAGTGTTGTTTTGTGTGAGTAAGGGTGGGAGAAGCTGAATCATTATTAATTGCAAATTGATCAGTTGCTTTTTTCTTTTCTCCATAAATTATTCATGAACAGATCCAAACTTCTGTGAATATATTCAGTATTCACCTAACAGTTGGGAAGAACAACTTTCAGAAACTAGTGATTGACAGTGAACCTTCTGGTACACTATTTAAACAATATTGATTCCTGGGCTTGCTAATATGTTTGTCTTTATCATAAAACTCGAGCAGACCCTCTCTGTTGGCAAATGCACAGAAAAAACTGGTTGGGTGACCTCCTCACCCTGGATAAAACACATTGTGCTTCATCACACTGGAACATCTGCCCTCAAAAACTACACTGAAGTATGTAAAGATCATAATCATAGAGTCATACAATGGTTTGAGTTGAAAGGGATCTTAAAGCTCATCTTTTTCCACCCCCTGCCATGGGCAGGGACACCTTCCACTAGCCCAGGTTGCTCCAAGTCCCATCCAACCTGGCCTTGAGCACTTCCAGGGATGGACAATGATGCTTGACCAAGTAAGCACCTCACATACAATTTATGACCCTGCTGTGCCAGACTGTGAAGGGTAAAGTTGCCCTCTTCTAGTCTCATTGTAAAGCAGAAGCATTAAAGAGTAAAATTACTTGGTTTCTGCTTTTTAGTCTTTTCAAATCTTTATGTACTTCACAAATGCTTGTCCCTTCACCAGGAAATATCAATTCAGTCAGCACAACAAACTCACTGACTTACTCCAGGAATGAAACGCTGACTCAGATTCTTGTCTACTACAGTGACTTGCAGTAGGACAATTTTGCCTATAAATTTAACTTTGCAGAATTTTATGCAGGTCTTCAATGTTGAGTTTTGTTGTTTTGTTGACTTTTCAGATCCTAATACTCATTTAGAAGCAAAATGTGAAAAAAAAAGAAGCAGAGCCCCCACTCTCAGACAAAACTTCCAGTTCTTGGTGTTGTGTTGACTCGAGTCATGTTAGAATTGTCAGAGAAAATTTCCACAGAAAACTCGAGTGTCAACAAAAAATGAGGGTTATAACAAGCGGATTGATATGTTTCCCTAAAAAAAAGGAAAATAAATCCCCCAGGAACTGGGTTCTACCTCTATACTGAGTCCATAATTAACTGAGGGCACAAGAGCTGCTTGTTTTACGGAAAGATCATGTGTGTGAGGATATAGAGTAGAGCTCTGAGGACACGGCCAAGCACTCCAGAGTGGACTGAGGTACCAGGTGCTTCTGCAACACGGTGGGAAATGTGCTCCCACCCTCCTCACTGGAGTGACTTGTTGCATACACAGCTTCAAACCTGCCTGCTGTCTCCCAGACAATTACAGAAATACTGAATAGTGTTTAATTGAGTAGGATGTTCAACACACATCTTACAAATTAGACAGAAAACAACCTGATGGTTTGGGGCAATTTGCTTATGAATATATGACTTTTCCTGGGGCTTATGAATATCCCAGTGCTCCTCAGCCCTCTCGCTGCATGAGACCATTAATTCCGGTCTGTCACGAATTTGAGATCCGATGGAGGGAGATGCGTGGGAAGCTTTGACAGAGCAGTTGACGCCTGTAAAAAGCAAATGTCTCTAATGCAGAAGGTGGACTTGGCACCAGAGTGGTCACTGTCCCACCGGAACCCTCTGCCCAGAAGCTTCGGGGGGATGTGCAGCACGAGAGCAGCAACAGGGATGGTTTGGAGAGTAGTAAAATCATTACTGTTACACTTCCAGAGACAAGACAGCAGAGGTTAAAACATAACAGCACTTCTTGTGTACCATACAGAGCAAGAGTGGCCTGAGAAGCATGGTGAGGACACAGAAGGGCACTGTGTTCAGAAATTTGTTTCTTTTAAATTAACAATAAACTAACATTTGCATTTTCTAAGGAAAAATTATGCCCGTAAAAAGTTCCTTAACCAAGCCTCTATTTCCTCCCTTTACTCTTAAAATGTAGTTGAAATGTTTACCCTTTCTCTTGTGAAAAAAATCAAGACTTTCCCAGTCAAGTCCTGGGGAAAATCACACCTAAGCCACTGGGAGCCAGAGGGGGATGCAGCAAAGATCAGGACCAGGTGGAAAGGGAAGTTCCATCTGACCGAGGTGCAAGACTTGATGCATCTTCAAGTTTCAGTTTACTGGGTTTTTTGGTTGAGTTTCTTTTCCCTTCTTTCCCTCCCCAGTAAACCAGAGAAAGACCATGGGACTCCCTTTTCCCAGATGCCATAGTGCCCATGCTTAGAGCATTTGCAGTAAAGAGGATTAAAGACACATACGTGGATGGGCATTTTTAAAAAGTAATAAATTATTTAGGATTATAAATGCCCACATGAACAGAAAAGAAGGGCAGTGAATCTTAATGGGTGCAACCTAATTTGGAAAAAAAAATTGAATTCTGTTGATATTATGTTATCAAGGCTGGCGACAGGTAATTACCAGGGGTGAATTTTACTTATCTGAACCACCCAAGCTGAATCTTTGGCCAGTCTTCCAAGAGTTTGCCTTTCTGGAAGCAGCATTGTCCTCTCCCTCTCCGTGTACCTCCCCATGCACAGACCTACAACACTCTCCTACCAAGGCACTAATACGGGGACCTGATTATAATCACGTGTGGAAAAATTATCCAGAGGTGGAATCCAGCAAAGGATAAACCACAGGGCTGCAATACAAGTCATCTGGCAACAAAAGAGCCTTGCAGTTGTATGAGTGAAATTAGGGGCAGCTATCTGCTCTCTTTGTACAAAAAGTGAAAAATGTGGGATAATTTTCTGGGGGAGAAAGCAGGAACCCCGTATGTGCCTCTGTGCAGGGCTTGCTATTTACCTGCTGCCTCCTGATTCTTTTGAAAGTATTTGATTAGAATTAAAATAACCAATATTTTCTCATTTCATCAAATCCCATTTTCAGTGTTCCGCTAATGTCACACGCTGAAGCCCCAGCACCTTTGATCTCATTCTAAGCCCTGAAATAACTAGGAGACATCAGTCAGCATGGCTTTGGTTTAAAAGAGATAGCACACAGTACCTGTGCTCAGTGTCATAATGCTCACAAAATATGAATGAAAAATCATTTACCTCTCCCCCATTATTGTTTGTCAAAAGATTGCATGCATAGTAAAGCTTTAGGAAAATATCTTTAATTGTATTTTGCGCTGAGCACTTCTTATTTTGAACCTCTGGCTTTTTTTTAAGTTCTCATTCGCCGTATATTATAATCATAATAATCATGGTAATAATAATAATAATTACAAACGGAAAATTTCTTTGAATGGTAAATTTTAGCCTCCTGGGACTGTCAATTGTGGATGGGCTGGTGATTGATCAGAATATTACACAATGGCGTGGTGTAATTCTTTAGTGTGATGTTGTAAAATGGAGTATTGCTTCTGTTATTTTATCCAGTTTGCTTTTATATGACAGGGTTTATTGTGCGTTATGTTGTAGCTCATTCCTCTGTTCACAATGCCTACTGATGTGTAATTATGACTTGTCTGAACTGTAAGAAGGAGCAGTAAGTGAAAGAAAATCTGCAAGCACACTTGATTTATGAGCCCTGATACTATATTACAGTCCTAATCTGCCTGCTTAACTTAGCTTCAGGCAAACTTACTGTATAACATGCTTACGATTAGCACTGCAGCAAGTTGTAGAAGATTTACTCTGTTGGAGCTATGAGACTTTTTTTGAAATGATTTAGTCATTATTTCAGTTACAGGTATGGCAATAAATTATTCCCCCTATAAAGACTCTGTGTCAAGGAACAGCCATTGCAAAAAAGGCTTTTTATACAGTAACAAAGAACAGTGCTTGGAGTGTTTTCCTCGCACAAAACATCTTAATGTTATTGGTCATTTTTTTTCCTTATGATGGAACTTCTTTACACATTCTTCTCACATTCATACAATTTGTTTTATTATACTGCAGCTTTTGTAGCTCAGTACAATCTGCTTATTATAAGAACGTCTATTTGGATCCAGCGAATCTCATATTTTCAATAGTGGCCCAAAATAGAAATTACTATGGATGTGCAAATGAAAAGAAGGCCATAAAGCAATGACCTAGTGTCAGGAAGAAAAGATGTAAGGAGATTTGCATTTTTTTTTTTAATCACCATTCATGAAGACAGATGCATTCGTTCAGTCTTCATGAGACCACAGCATATTCAGAGCAGCTACTTTTGGTAAACTAGAGGGGCACATTATTACCCTCAGATAATAAAGATCAGTGTTGATCATTCAGGGCCCAGTTTGAGGCTCATTGAAATCGCTGCCTGGCTTGCCATTTGACTTCCCTGGAATCCCTGTTATACACTATTCACTGGCAAATAAGCAAAGGGATCTAAAGCTTGATCCAGGGAAAGACTCCCATCCGTCAAATGGGTGGCAATCATTCATTTTTTTTGCTGAACAGAACTGCTTGCCTGAGTAAAGAGAGGTGTTCTTATCAAGATTTTCTAACTGGTCCTCAGAATGCTATTTTTTCCTGGGTTTATTAGCAGTAGGTTTTTTTTAAAAAATTGGAAATTCAGGTCATAGGAAGTGAGAACTATATCAGATGAACAAGTACAAAATATACACCTGCAAGGGATGAAATGCTAATAAAATAGTTGTGTGGAAACAATTTCTAGGCAAATTTTCCTTTGTTTTTAAATGTGTTTTTTGTTTGGTTGGTTGGTTTTTGTGTTTTTGTTGTTGTTTGTTTGTTTTTGGTTTTGGGTGGTTTGTTGTTTGTTTGTTTTTGCTTTTTAATTCTTCTGTTTGTTTGTTTTGTTTCTTTTTCTTCATTAACACTGATACTGTGAATTCTAAATGCTATTTTTTTCATTTGAAAATACCTACTTACACCTACTTAAAAGACAGTTCTGTTTACTGGTGAAAGAAGGGCTTTCCAGGAGAGACTGCACTCTGTAAGTTATTTGGTGTTTTGGGCATTTCAGAACAAAAAGGTTTCTGAGGAGTGCAGTGGAACTGAAGTCATATATGAACAGTGGACAATAACACCCTTTAATTAGGAACAATATTATTTTCAAGCTTATGCTGCTCCAGTGAAGTTACCATAAACAATGAGATTTTTATGGTGTAACAATAAAGCCTTTTAATTTCTTGGGGTTTATCTTCTAAAAAAAAAAAAGGGCTCTACTACACATTGTAGAGTCACCAAGGAGTTGGCTTTCCTACAGCTGGGCTCACAAATGTGATCCTGAACATAAAAACAATGGATGTGGAGACCTGTGGTGTCCACAACCCACTCCCATCATTTACCATAATGCCATTTGGTAACAGATGCCCTTCACAAGGGCAAAAAGCACCATCCGGGTTTTCAAGTAGTGGTCATCATGTTACAGGCATCATCCACAAGTATTTGTTGATGCTATTGACTGAACAAAAGGTTTATGAGGCAGAAGATATATTTTTCTAAACGCTGCTGTGCTACCTATAACCTAATTAGCTTTACTTTAGCCAGCTGAGTATACCTGGAAACCAAATATATCATGTGGCAATTAGCTTCCCTCCTTCTGGCTTAGTACACTTAAGTTGTTTATTGAAAAGGTTAAATATTGATTGAAAATGGATAATAGAACCATATTACAGTTGTATGCTAAATGGCAGAACTTGCCTGTAAAACATTTCCAGTTACCCCACAGTAATGCAGTTAGAGAACAGCAATCTGCTGCTAAAGCACCCAGGCAAAAAAATCAGGGACAAATATAAATCACCCACTACGCAGCCGTTCTTATCAGCACGCTGAGTTCACACAAACATGTTTGGGAGTTCAGTCATTAATTATCATGATGTTGAAATAATATAATAAAAATAATAATTGCTTGTGAAGCGATCTGGTGCCTCCCTCCTCCTCCTCCTCCGACAGAGGCTCCTCTCTGTCTCTCTCCCTTTCTCTCCTACCATGGGAAGCCACATAGACAAAGTATCAAGTGATCACATAGCATGAACTACAGCCCCAGGCAAAGCTTGTTATTTTACTTGAAACGGTGATGCATTTAGGACCCAGAAACTGTCAATAATTTTTTCTGACTTCCAGGGGATAAAAATCCCAATTACAGGAACTTTCCTGTGAAGCTTTATAGTCTAGTGCCACATATTAATATTACGAAACATCCTCAGCACCTATCAGCTCAGTTTTATCTGTGGCTTAGATCAAAACCGCGTGGATCTGGGAGATTAGGTTGATTTAGTCTAATTGTTGCTTGTTTTGAAAAGTGGAAAGTGTATCTTCAAAAAAAAAGCTGGTTGAAGTAGTGTCTGTGGACAATAACACAATTTGACTTGGCATCCTTCAGCCAGTTGGCTTCAATAAGATTCCTAATGTAGATTCAAGGGCCCTTGGCCATTTTTCTCCCTATATTTTTTCTACAAAACACAGGTTTATTTTCCTAAGCCATCACAGCGAAGACCTTTTCTGAAGCAATGGGTTGAGAAAGTGTTTTTTAGGCTCGGCCCCTTCATTTCTGGGATGTGGGAGATGAATTCAAACTTGTAGAGAGCTGTGCAGAAAAAAAAAATTATCGGTTCTTATGCTCTACCCCCGGGGAATCACACTGGCGATTAAAAAATAGACAGAGGAAGCATGAAAAAATTAACCTTGCAGAGTATGTCCTCAGTGAGGGGCCACGGAGAGGCTCAGTGGCAGGGTGATATCGGGGGAACAACCACGGCCACCATGGAAATCCTTGGGAAAAGGAAGTGGAAGGCCCCTTTCTGTCCCTTTAGTGGTTTCCTCTGTTCTGCTCACCTGCAAGGAGCTCAGTCCTCTCTCCTCACCTCGCACCAGGAACGCTCGCCAACATTATTCCTGGTGCACTCCCACCACACTTTCCCATCTGTCCCGCTCCTGGGTAGTGAGAAAGTGATGATATAACTCGATTTAATACCACAATAATATAACCACGGCAGAAAGAGTTCCTCCCACTCTGCACTTCTCCACTTGCTCCTCCATCAGCTGGTGACTGCATCTCTGACTCTCATCTCTGTATATGTGAGGTCTGGTCTTATTTTTCTTTCTTTTTTCTTTTTTTTTTCCCCCTCGGTAATAACAATACTAGACTCACATAGAATTATTGGTTGTTAATAGCCCAGTGCCAATATATCTCTGAGGAATGGATAGATGCACATATGAGGATGTGCAAGGCATAGCTAACAAATGTGTTTATTATTGACAGAATAAGAACTGCCATGCTGGAAGATTAAAAGTTGACTGCCTGAGGTTTCCCCCTCCGGTTAAGAGTTCAGAGCTTTGTTATTTCAGGTCAGAGACAAACTAAGTCTAAAGATGTAAAGCGGAGTCCGAGTGGCCACAGAGGTGAGACAGCAGCAACAGCAACACAGGATTAGTTCTGCTCCTTGTGTTGCTAGTTTTGTAAATACACCCTGGGATGAAATTAGGATAAAAATGTGTTTCACAATAAAGTGTTTTCTGAAAATCCCATACTCGTTACTTGGTGTTTTCCAGGTATAAATATTATATACATAATTGCACACTATTTCCTTCCTTTTAGTAACTGTATTGTTGTAGCTGTGTAGGTCTAGGAGTGTACAAAAGACACGGTTTATAGGGGCAAACAATACCTCAGCACTATATTTGCCTATTAACCTTGCTTCTTTATTTTAACATGAGGTGGACTTGGTTTTTGTTGGTTTGCTTGTGGTTCCTTAATTTTTCTTTGTATCCAATTTACCTGTGCCTTAGGATGATATACAAATAACTCCATATCATTTGTGCAAATCTTCTGTTCCTTTGGCTCAGGGAAAGTGGATATTGTGTATTTACAAAAGGTTCCCAAATTGGTAATTACCTTTGGAGACAAGATTAAAGTGGCTTTTCTTATTTAATATTTCTTTTCCCTGCACTTCCAAATCAAAGTTTAATAGAAATAATAATCAGACATCTCTGCTGGCGCTACAAAAAAATAATAAAAATCTTTGTAATGTGAGAGAGGCACAAAATAATGCACCAGTTGTACTGTCAGGTGCTGAAATCCTACTACAAACATGAAGAGACAAGAGAACATGTAAGATGTATGAGCTCTGATACACAGGTTGAGCTTTTTGTTTGTTCAGGAAATTATTTTAGCAGTTTCTTGGACCTATTTTGAAGCCTTGGCATTTGGGGAGGTACAAAGTCCTATGCATTTTAATTTTTCACAGGAAGCAGAACAGCTTCAGAACTATCAGAGTTGCTTCTCATTTTATTTTTCATGTGACTGCAAAAAGAAGGTGTCTTCACTGTGGTTAATTATTAACCTTTCCTTGTGTATAACAGCATTATCTTAAAAAAAAAAGAAAAAAAGCAGAAAAAAAAAAAGAAATAGAAAAAAGGAAAGCGAATGGAATGGGTTTTTTTCTATGTTATCTCCTTGGTTGGTTGGTTTGGGTAATGAGGATCCAAAATGAACCTTTCGCAATTTATGTGTTGTCGTGCCCAAACCTCGACGTTGCGCAAAATATTTTGAAAGCTTTTCCTTGATCAAACTATAATGCTGCTTAAATATGTTGGGCAACTTGTAGCCTACCCTACCTTCCTGCATTCTGCCAAATGAACTGCAGCATTCCAATATGGTGCCACATGTCCATGGAAGCCCGTAGCGCTTCTAACAGGTGCTGCCGGAACGCGCCTGACAGAGATATCGACAGGAAGGTCATCTGCGAAAACAAACACCCCAAATATCACTGGAAGGTTACCTTAGCACGGCTGGGGTGCCACGGCACCAAAAAAGGTGCTGTGTTATTTAATTTCCTGGGATAAATCGGGCAAAAAATACTTTGGGAGGAAGGTTAAGGGTGAAGTTAGGGAGGATGTGCGAAGGAGAGCTCGAAAAGCTAAAAAGTGATAAGGGGGATTAAGACACCTTCAGAAGGGCACCTCTTTAAATTGAACAAATTGGACACAGAAGGAGCTGCTGCTCTGCATCTCCTTGCATGAAAATCTGTTTCTTCCAATATAACAGAGTTAAAACCATAAAATAGAGAAGAAACATTAAATACGGAAGAAACATATAACATACAGAAGAATCATAAAAAACACACCATGACTTAACCATAAAGAGTGGTAGAGTTTAGGGTTTTTTATGAGGGCAAAGGTATTTTGTATGATTATTATTGCATTTTGCACTTACTACAGTGTTCTCAGGGTGGAGCCCCCCCCCAAACAAAACCCAACAAACATTCCCTGTGTTCAGGCTGGGACTCCGGCAGTCTGTCCTCTGCATCGTTCTTGGCCTTTGTCTGACATTTATGGTCTTATGTTTATCATTGTGAGCAGACACCCAGTTTGCCCCCTTTCCTCTCCCCCCCCTGCTCCTAATGTGGCATCTGAAGCTGTTAAAATTATAATTAACGGGGCTGAATTTATCTGGGATTGATTCCCACGAAGGGGATTCGGCAGATTTTCCTGCAAACTGCCACCATGCAGCCCAACAATGCATGGAGACACTTTATATCTTATTTCTATTTAAAAGTCAGATATTTTGTTCTGGATAAACTTCAGAAATGCTCTTCAATTCTCAGTGAGGCAAGCATTTCAATTTTCTGCAATATTAGCAGGGGTAACTAATGATGGCTAATTTTTGCCTGTAGTATTTCCCTCAATCTGCTTGTGCACTTTCAGTTACTCTGGCAGCAGCAGCATTTGTACATTTTCTGGTCACTAAACACTCAAGTACAATTGTAAGTGATCAGTTTACAGTTGGCCAACAAAAGAGCTGCGGGAATGTCTAAAAGAAAAAGAAATTTGAATAAATATGCATGTGTATATCCCATATTCTGTGGGCAAGAGAGAAGGACAGAGGGCAACTCAAATGTACTTTAGCTATTAGAATACATTTTGGAAAAAAAAATCATATATTTATCCTGCCATAGGAAGGTCTGGGATAAATCCAAACCACACAGATTTTGAAAATACATTATTATGTTTCTTTAAGTTGAAGGTAAATCCTCTTCATCTGTTTCATCTTTGATTATTATTTCCTTAATATATTTTTAAAAATGTGTTCAATCCAGAGGTTTGAGACAGAGGCAATTTGAGCTGTACATCAGAATAACACCATCTTATTAATAAATTTGAAAGCTGCAGTTCAAAGATGATATTTTCGATAGGAAGATAACATTTTCATAATGCATTTTAAAAACACACAATTGTAAAACTGTGTCAGAGCCCTTTCTCTGATAATACCTCAGAAGTGGGAGACTTCAATATACTTTGTTAATCTTTCCAGCTCATGGGTTATTCAGAAGAACTGAACATAAATGGCAAAGAAATATTTTTGAATGAAGAGGCAGCTCACTTGTGCCCTTATTAATTATTTTTTCCCAGTGAAATTTAATTATTGCCTCACATTTTGGATGGTGCTGTCTGTGATGGTGTGGCAGGAGTAGTTCAAATTAAATCAGAACTCTGTGGAGACAGTTCAACAGCTCATGTCACAGGGAAGCTTTCCTTAGAAATCTCCCATCCTGCAGAAGATATTCCCCTGTTTTTCTGTGGAGAGGTGTCATCACTCGTGACACCGTTCCGCAGACATAATACCGGGGAAACAGGGGGATGCACCGTGGGATTTGCATGTTTTTAGACTCAAAACCGTCTGAGATGCAGGAAACCTGCGCAGCTTCGTGCCTCGATCAGATCAAATCAGTGTGCACTAAGAGGGAAATCCGTCACATTAAGCATCAAAATATTAAAGGGTAAATTACGGCTTTTGCAGCGACGGCCTCCCGGGGCACGGGGAGAGGTGCAGCGCTCGGGCGGCCGCTGCCGAGGGCGCTGCAAAGTGACGAGGTGCTCACATATCCTCCAGGGACACCGGGAAAGGCACTTAGGAGAGGCATCTCTCCAGCACAGAGATGCTGAAAGAGATACCCCTGCTGAGCACCACCTTCCTGGCACTGGATACCACTGGCAGGATCTGAACTCCCCCCCAGTATTTCGTCGCTCGCCTGTGGCCGGGGGGACTGATTTAAATGTCAGGCGTTATTACTCCTCTTTATAAGGGTGCAGAAGATTCTTTTGCTGATCCTTCATTTTTCTGTCTCTGGATGTTAAGAGACACAGACACACAGGCTTCTTTCCCTGCTCATGCCAGCCATGATCTTACGAGTCGTAAAACGCCTCTTCTCCCCCTCTCTGCCACTTCCAATAG
Source organism: Neopelma chrysocephalum (assembly GCF_003984885.1). Classification (NCBI taxonomy): domain Eukaryota; kingdom Metazoa; phylum Chordata; class Aves; order Passeriformes; family Pipridae; genus Neopelma; species Neopelma chrysocephalum. The sequence goes on from NW_020897767.1 coordinate 3,035,517, forward strand.
CTTCTGAGTGGGGGAAAGACATCCTGACTGCATGGATTGGGAAAGGCAGGAGGCAGCATGTTTTGCTTTCACCATCTATTGTTGTGACTAGAAGCCACCATATCTGATCCTTTGTGTCAAGGCCATAATCTCAACTGGTAGATCCATGTAGGTTCACAGAATTAGGACTGCAGCTGTGTCTAGCAGGTGGTCCTGCTCTCCTTTCCCATCTCTTGATGCTGAGTTTATGGGAAAAGGGGGAAATTCTGTTGCTTTAAGCACTACACACATGCACATGTGTGTATAAGGGATGACAAAAATGAGTTATGGAATCATAGAATGTTTTGCATTGAAGGCACCTTAAAGATTATCTGGTTCCACCCCCTTCCACAGGCAGGGACACCTTCCACTAGATGGGTTGTTCCAAGCCCTGTCCAACCTGACCTTGAACACTTCCAGGGATGGGGCAACCACAGCTTCTCTGGGCAACCTGTGCCAGGGCCTCCCCACCCTCACAGCTGATTTCTCCCTAATCCCTAACCTAACTCTTCCCTTTGGCAGTGGGAAGCCATTCCCCTTTTTTCTGCCACTCCATACCCTTGTCCAAAGTCCCTCTCCAGCTCTCTTGGAATCCCTTTAGGCACTGGAAGGGACTCTCAAGTCTCCCCAGAGGCTGAACAATCCCAGCTCTTCCAGCCTGTCTCCAGAGCAGGGGGTTCCAGCCCTTGGAGCATCTTTGTGGCCCCCTCTGGACCTGCTCCAACAGGTCCATGCCATGAAGCATCAGTAGTTTCAACCTATTTATAAATCAGTGCAATATTACAGATGACATTAAGAGTGCCAATAAGATTTGGAGGTAAATTTTCATCTAATCTTAGAAGGCAAGTTGTTCTTGGAGCTGTTATGAACTGTGACACAAAAACTGGCAAAGCTCAGAGATCATCCCAGGCCTCCTGGTTCTACCCCTTTCTGCCTTCACCTGTGACATCAGGATTTTTTGTTAAATCTCAGTTTCACCAAAAAAATTGTTCATTTTGGATATAATGTAGCATCTGTCTTGGGGTAAATTTACATGCATTGTTCAAAGAGTTACAGTCCAGTCAGCACGTTTCAAGTGGAACACAATATTGTTCCTAATCTGATAGGAGAACTTCTCTCTTGAAGTCCAGGCTGGAGGCTACGGTGAGTCACCAGAAAATGCTTCTCTCAGCAGCAATTATTCACCCTTAACCATTGTGTTAGAACATGTGGCACTACAAGGAAATGAGAACCACCATTTTTACACAAATGCACGGATTTTTACTGAGTCAAATTCTGTTGTGTGTTTTCAGTCACAACTCCTGGAAATGTGTGCAAGTGCTGAGTTGGTGCCAGTTCTGTGTAAGCTGTGAATCATAACCCGTGTCTCAATCAACTTGGAAGTGCAATGTTACTATTTGTTTCTGGGGAAAAAAAAGCACGTAATTTTGAAACCGTAAGTAAAATCAGATTCTGGATTTAATTTGGAGAAACAACCAGGAATCTGAGTGCTTACCTAGAGCTCTTGAATTCAAAAGCCCATCAGAGTAGGTTTTCTTTGATACTCTCAGCATTCCACTTCAGTTCAGAGGAGGGGAATGGATGAATCCGTGTTATCATGCGTATTTTTTTCAGGGAAAAAAAAAGAAAAAAATAAAGACAAAAATGTCAGCACCTCAGTCTAACTGTACTTGAAAAATATAAAAATTTCAGGAGGTTACTTGTGTTGCACAGCTCAGTTGATAGTTCTAGTTCATTTGGGAAGGATGAGAACATTTGCAGATGAATTTGTGGTTGTGATGAACTCAGGAATTCCTTGGCCGAAAAGTTGGAGCAACTTCCCATGAGAAAACCTAAGGAAAGCAAAGGAAAGCCTGGTGCAGATCTGAGCTCAGATATCCTTCTCTTCCTCCAATGTGGGAAGGAGAAAGATCTTCTTTCCTATGTCATAGCAGGTCACAAAATATCTCCCTTCTATTTCTGTCTGTCCCAAGGGATAGAAACAGGTTGGATCCATGAAAACTTGCACCACTCGGGATCAACTAACAGATGAAATCTGTGACAAGGAGAAGATCCAGAGATGACAAGTCACAAAATTGACTTGTCTCACTGATGCATCTTCCAGCATCGTTCATAGGGAGTAAATGCTGGGTAATGGAACAGGAATGATATCGTGATATAATGATATTGTTGGAAGTTGACTCCAATTTGGAATTTCCACAGTCTTCTCTCACTTTTCCTTGGCCAGAAGAACACCACAATACGTGGAATATAGAAATTCTCTTTTAAAGAAAAGATCATTATTTACAAACAGACTTTTAAAATGAGAACAGATATTTAAAAAGGAATTAAAATCTCCTTTTATCTGTTTCCTGATTGTAGGTCAGCACTTCCAAATCAGTTAAAAATCACTGTACATTGAATATAGCATAATATATGTAAATAGACTGACAATTAGAATGAAGGGAAATGCTAATATTTGGTGGTTACAAATGAGGTCATGGCTATTTTTTATGGTTTCTCCTAATGGAATTGAGCATTTGCTTCTCAAAAATATGAGTAAAAGTACTATAGGAAAAGCTATATGAATACTTCTTTATTGCATCCTTTCTTACAATATATTTAGAATTTTGAGATAATTTTTTTCTTTTTATTTATTTGTTTGGGTGTTTTTTTCCTCTTGTCTCTATTGTTGTTTTATGCTTGATGGTTGATTTGCACATAAATTCTTTCTGCTATGTTGAAAGTCACACGGGATCTGGCCCTTAGGGGAAATATTCACAAGAGATTTGGTAAAATATTGGTTTATATTTGACTGATTTTTCCACAGCGGAACAAAAAAATATGTTGTTATGGTCATTTTAGTTCTGTCTATTACATAAAGGATAAAGGCAGAGGAAAAAATTACTTCAAATTTAACTCAACTAATAAATGTTTTAAAAAATACTGGAAGACAAGAAATGTATTTCAATTTTTTATATATAAATTAATCAAAAGAGCATCATGAAACTAAAAATAGATAAATAGACAAGTAATGTCTAGCCAGATATACCTTGTGCCATCTGAATATTTATCCCTTCATTGACAGAACAGAATTTAATTGTTGTTGGAAGACAAAAAAAGGGAAGTAAAACATGCTAAAATTTCCATTTACAGATTTTCTGGTGACTTTGAGTGTGGGAGGCTCTGTTCTATGCTTTGGAATCACACCTAAGCATCATATCTGACACAAAAAATATTGTTTAAAGGTGAATATACAGAAAAGAGAAGATTTTTTTTTGTTTGTTGTGAGGTATCTCATAGCTACTTTGGCTCACCAAAGATCTCAAACAAATTAGGATTTTCCTGAAGCAGAAGGCTGGACAAGGATTTTCAAATGTTTCATTCCAAATGAACTTCTTTAAACAGCAAAAAATGACTCAATTAGCTGGAAATCAAATCCTTTTTTCACAATATGATCTTTTTTGAAGAGGGGAGGGAGAAAAGAAGAAGTTTTAGACAAAAATGCTACAACAAACAAGCCACAGAAAATCAGGACTCCCTGTTACATTCTGGCTGCAAACATATTTGCATTGACTTTTAGTTGGAAAGTAATCTGGCATATAGAAACCAATAAATGTTAGGTTTCCAGTGGCTTCCACCTGTTAAGGAGTTGCAAGACAGCAGTACCCTTTTCAAAGCCATTAATAATGCAGAAGGTCAATATCTAAACAGATATATTGAATTACACACTGTATCATTACAATAGCCAGAGTTTTTGTGTTGCAGGTGATTTCTTTTTATTTTTTTTTGCTGCCATTTGACCCTTTTAAGCTAATTAAAATATATAGTTTATTTTTTTATAACGTTAGGGATAGTATTGTGCTGTATATCCTGGTGGTTACGCTCCTCAAAATGGGTAAAAGAAAGATATATCCACTGCAGCAAAGTGTACATTGATTTTTGTTAACTTTGCAGCTCCAGTCACTCGACCAAGTCTCCCCAAACACCAGGAAAACAAAATAGTTAACCCAAAAGTCTTTCTCAAACACGAGTATTTTTTTATTTCATATTATTATCAATTTATGTGGGTTTAGGGTTATGTAATGTATAGAAACATTAGGAATTCAGTGCTTGTGCTCTGCAGTGATCTGCAATATTTCAATATTACAATCATTTCATTACTAAAAAGGTAAAGAATAAGGCAGTTCATTCATTTGATGTACATTTTCCCCTTATGTTTCAAAATCCATAGTAAAATCAAATTCCCAAGCCATGAAATCTGCTGTCGGCGTCTCCCATTGACATTTTGTGTTTGTGTAGAGGGAAATCAGGTCAAACCAAGCCACCAACGGCATCACAGCCCCGTTTCTGCAAAATAGTTTGTCACTACAGAATGTGGTGATTTCATTGCATGTGTTCTAGTTTTCTGAAATTAGTGGTTGATCTCAGGGTGTTCGAGAGCTGAATCTTTGCTGTCTGAGACCTTAAAAAACACTCATTGAGAAGGTTTAATCCAAACCCCGTTGCCTTCAATGGTAATTGAATTAGATCTTAAACACAGAACACGTAAAGTTGACTTACTTGTATCAACAGGGAGTGGTTCCTAATAGTCTTAAAAATAATAAAAAAGCACAAACCCTGAAATTAAAGAAAAAAAAATCAAATTAGAATAAATTCTCTTCTTATAACCAAAACTGAAATTTTAATATGAAGGTCCTTCAAAATCAACTTGTTTTCCTTTTCAAATCACTCATTTGGCTTAATTAGCAGCAACCACTCCATTGATTCTTGTCCAACGAAGGAAAATTCCATAGTTCAAATCTCTCTGAAGGAAAATCCCATTCATTTAAACATAGGAATTATGGTTGCAAAACGAAGCAATTTTCCTTAGCAATCTCTGAGCCAAAAAGTCCTCATTTGAAGTTAAACTACCTTTGAGTGGAAGATTATTTTTCCCAACCTATTATGCCTGTTAGCCAGGAATAGACTTAGAAATTTCCTTTGGAAACTACCTCCTCAAGGGGTAGTGAAAAAACCATTAGGATTGTTATTATTATTCATATTATTAATAGTAAAAATAACAAAAAAGGAATAATTATGATCTTGCTAAACAGGAAAAACTTCGGAACTAAAAATATACAAGGGATTCACCTTTCTGTTTTTGGAAGGTGGAGAGAACTGGCAACGGGAAGGTGAAGATACCACAACTTTAGGTGAATTGTTTAATTCAGCTCATGGATTAAAGCAGAATAAAAAAGGCTGGAGAGCAGAAATGTCCCTGTTTCTCTCGCTCTGCTCTGCTCAGCCCATCACATATGTGACATGCAAATTCAAAGCCATGGCTTTCACCAACCGGCCAGCTCGGGTACAGTGTGTGACACTTTCTCAGATTCCTACTGACACGCAGATATTGCCAAAAATATCATGTCCAACTTCGCACAAAGCTCCACAGGCACAGAAATATTTATTATAAAACATTTGTCTTCGGAGAAGAATGCTGGGCTCCAGGAGAGAGGGGGTTTTATGTTCCAGATTCCGCTGTCAAAGATTGTGCCGTCTCACAAAACGTGTGCTGAGCCTCTTTGGCAAAATCTTTTCCCTTAATATTTGATGTTTGCTTAGTTTTGTTTGTTTGCTGGGTTTTATTGCTGTCAGTGTTATTTCTGGTGACTACATGACTCAGAGGGACTAGAAATAAAATTAGAGACTTTCACCTCTAGGTCAGCAGTTTCATTCTGGCCCAGAATTCAGGGACCTATGTAAAATAACTCATTGATCTCACTCCAGTTCCCAGTTGGCAAATGTGCATATCACAAACTCCGTCCTTAAAACAGGCAATAAATTGTCATCCTTTGCAGCAGTCCCAGAAGTGAGCTCAGTGTTTGCATTGGCCTTGCTGCTGGATCACCCTCTCCAGGAGATGAGTTTCTCCTGGGATGGGGTGTGTGAGGAGCTGAGGTGGTCCTGGAGGTGGGTTTTCCCTTCTGGAAGGCGAAACGTAGGACTAGACTTTGCAGCGCAGTCTCCCAAATCAATAAGAAATCCTTTAGCCAGGTGATCAGATGTCATTTCAGAAGCATAACTCTAATAACCAAGGCTTTGTTTTCCAAAGGATGTGGTCTTGATCTGCACCAGATTCCTTCTCTCTCTAGTAAACAACATTTACATTTCTCCCTAATCAGTGAGTTTCCAAACAAATTGCCTAATTCGTAGAGGACAAAGGTGCTGAAGGATGAAGAACTGGGCACCTCCATCTTTAAAATTACCTGTTTGACCTGCTGCTTCCAGACCCCAGCTCTGAGATAACAGCTCTGTCTCTCGCTGAGATCAGAGCCTGGATCTCTTTTCTCAGACAAAACACAGACAAAAAATTGCACTGCTGTGATCTACAGCAGTAACAAACACTCCTGTTTCTATAGGAAGATTGGAGGGGGGATAGATATTACATTTCATTTTGGCATTATTATTGATCATAACAGGTGTTTTGAGCTGAGACCCCCACGGCTTAGAGGTGTCTGTACAAACCATCAGTTTAAACTACAACAGAGACGTGACTGGTGCTCTAACTAAAGAGCCATCCAACCTTTTTGTAGATCCCTGGACACTTGTAATCCTCCATTCCTGAGCCCATGGTGGAAGCAGGAGCGTTTAGCCTGGGATCTCAGCAGCGCAGCTCCTTGCTGGATTAATTTATTTCTCTTCCCTATCAATTGTGTAGGTTTATAACCACTTTCCCCTTGTATTTGGAGCATGTTGCCATTGTGCAGGTATGACTAAGTACTGTCTGCTCCCATTGAATCCGGGATCATTTGTCTTCCGTGATCCAGGCTGGCTGCATTACACGACAGCACACAGTGACAGTAATTTGCACTGATCTGCCCCCACTGCTAGTCCTGCTGCTACAAATAGCAATTGATTATAATGCTGTAGTGTTATTGACTGTCACTATGAACACAAGCTTTATTTCATTTTTAAAGTAACATGCCACAGATTTACTTAGCAGACATGGAGCAATAACAGCAATAAAAAAAATAAATAATAATAATAATAAAAAAAAAGAACAAAATCAAAACAATTCGAGGCGGGGAGGAGGCAGAGGCAGCATTGCATAAAACACCAGAAAATTAATTAATGTTACTAGATGATAATGATACTGCAGATGAGCAGAAAAGCCGTAGCAGGGTGAATCTGTCCATGTTCCAGACAAGCAATCCTGATTTACATCACCTGAGGATCTTGCCTGAAGCATTCAGGTCGTGGAAATCTCTCAAATCCATCAGAATGTAGGGGTGAAAAAAGTCAACCTATAAAAATCATCGTTATTATTTTTGTCAAAATCTGATTCTGCTGAGGCAGCAGAATGTGTTAATGCTGCACTGGATTTGCCCCTTCCTCCACCTCTCCCTCCCCTCAGTTCAGGATACAGTTTTTGATCCAGGTTGTTAAAAGAGATCCTATTTCATACATCCCTACGTTCTCTTTCTGAATCTTATGTTCTTAGAGCATTAATCTGCAGGATTGTCCCCAGAGTCCATTTGAGATGGGCGCAGAAATTTAGTTCAGGTAATTATCCTTTCTTTCCAAGTGAATTAAGAAACCAAGAATTCCTGCTTATCTGACAGAAGTGTAGCTTTCCCTCCTTAATGCTTGTCACCTGCGAGACAAGTCACACAGGTAAATCTCAAACTGTGCCTTTGTGCCCCATCTAAAGTGGATTTTGGATGTCTCCGCAGAGTAATACTCCAAGGACGTTATAGTTCAGAGAAAATGGTAATGTCTGTGTGTAAAATGTGAATTACTTTAATAGGCTTTGGCAGCACAACTCTCAACAAGACGATCCACCCCTGCTAATCTACTGCGTACGGTTTCCCTCTGTCTCTTTTTTTCCTCTAAAGTCTGAATATAATTTCTCTAAGCTGCAATTTATAATGCTAACGTTTTACCTTCATTAGGGAGGGGAAAAAAAGCTTCTAAGAGACTCTATTGAGCTGTTGAAGAACAGTCTCACATTGAAATTCTGATTTAGAGATTGTCACAATGCATCTGCTTTGCATACCTTTGCCCTTTAAACCCCTATTTGTGATATAAAGAAGCACACAGCTTGCAGAGTAGCTGGTAAGTCTCCTGTCCCTGTTTTTTTGGGAATTTTTTTTTGCATGTACGTACAAAGTCAGATTTATATCCTTCCTTCTTTAGGCAGGACAGCTTCTGTATCTTCAAAAAACTACCTTTATGGGGAATCACTGGTGTGTTGGTGGTGATGTTGCTTAGAACAGCACTGAATATAGAATATTTACCCTATTTTGCATCCACTTATACATTTTATGGATCCTTATTTAAGACAAACTGCCTAAAGGTTGTCTGTTTTACTGAAAAATGAGGGAGCAGGGGTGGCTGCACCTCAAATTGTTTTGTTTCGGGGCATTTTGTTGTTGTCTTGTTTTGATTTGCTTTTTACTTTGCGATGCTTTGAGTCTGATTAAGATAACACAGGGATTTTGTGGTACATTCTAGTGAACAGCAAATCCAGTCTTCATTCCTTGAATGTCTGCTGCTTCCTACGGCCCATGGGGCTCATAGATGAGCAGATCACAGGATCCTGTAGAAGATGTCCTGGCTCCCATCCTAAACTGGGGTGCAAATCTTCCTGCAGCCGTAAGCCAGCCAAGACCATAAAAATTTTCTGGTCCTGCCTTTTAAAGAATTGCTTATTGTGACTGTAATGTGGTGGAAATGGGAGGAGGGGGGCAGGAAAGACGTATTTGAGGGGTTTTCCTTATATATGCATTTCAAACAGAGTGATCTTTTAAAAGGGAAATTACAGGTATCACTCGTTTTACAACTCTTCCACAGCTCAAATTGAAGCTTAAGCAGCTATGTATTTATCAATTAGCATTATTTCTCTATCCCTGTCTGACTCTCTGTATTGTTGTAACTCCATCAAATAGTCATTTGCTTTTTTTATGGTAATAATCCCTTCAAATTCACTCCTTTCATCTGGATCCCTGTATGTTATTTGTTGTTCTGCTAAATCCCTATTACAGAGGCCTAGGAGTTCCAACGGCCTGGTGAATAATTAGAAATGTTTTATCCCTAAGCTTCAAAAGGGTGCTAGAAATAATTATAAGCAAACATTTTATGTAGCATTCTGTATCAATCCAATCCCAGCTTTACGTTGTTTGTACTTTAGATAGTGAGGGAGAGGGGGAAATTCTGGTTACCAGCTCCAGCAGCATAAAGGGGACAGATGTTGATGTTGTTTTCTTCTTCCCTCTCCCCTCTGCTTCTGGAGGTGGGATCTCAGCACATCCCAGGGCTCGTTGCACCTCTCATCTCATAAAAATGCAGTTAATTATTGGTCAAACAAAATTAACTTGATTATTTTATCGACAACCTCTTCCATACTCTCTTGTCAGCAACGTGACCTACAGACCCTCACTACGTGTGAATCACCCCACATCAAACCAGAAAGGGGGGTTTGAAGAAAGCTCAGGTTTTGCAAAGTTGAAAGTTGATTATTTAGCCAAGACTGGATATGTCAGTGCATCTTATTCCCTGGTAAATTTTGGGAGCTGTAGCAGCTCTGGCTGTCCTTCAGAGGACCAGACTCACGCCACAAAGTTTTTACACAGAAGGCAAGGAGAGAGAGCTGTATCTCGAGAGCCTACAAAACTAATTGGAACATACCCAATGTCATTACATTTGACAGCATTTTGAGAAATACCCAATCACTTTGTCATCAATTTTCAATTTTGTCAAGAGAAAGTAGCTTTTCATTGGCAAACAACCTGCTGTCCCCACAGTATTTGTGAAAGTGTCCTGGCAGAGAGTAGTGTCATCTCCAAGAACATTTTTCAGGCTCACTTTCTCTGTAAAACTTTTATTGAGGAGTTGTTTTTTTAAAAAAAAATCTTTGAAAATTGTGTTAAGATGAAGGGTTTTCATCCTGAAGATACCAAACATTTATGGCCCAGTATAACAAAGGACATAAATATATGATTAACTTTAAACTTGTTAACAGTCCTTCTAGGTTTGGTGATAAGGAATTTTATCTACTTGCTCCAAAGGTACTGTAAAAGTTTAGTGTTGAAAAAGGATGAATTGATGTTAAAAAAGGGAGAAAAGAATTTGTATTTATCCATCAATATGATGAGGATTCATGTGTGAAAAGCAAAGAACAATGTGGAGCTCAGGAGTAGCACAGCAACATTTTTCTACCAATCTGCTGCTTTCGTGTCCTTCCCTCTGTGGTGAATTCATTCATCCTTTCTCTTACTTCTCTAGAACAAAAGGCAGTGTGGTATCAGTGCCTGATTTCCTGGAGATCTATACTTTTATCCTATTTCTATATTTTTACCAATTTCTTGCTCTTGCCAGCAGATCTGTAATTTTCTCATTTCCCCACTACATATTGTGAAGTTGTGGTATATGAACAATATCAGAAGAAACCAGATTTATTAGACATGATTTTTAGTGTTTGCAACACAACAGGGTCTGTAAGAACTGGTAGAAACATTTTTGATGGCACAGCAGAGAAGAAGAGGGAGTTTACCAAAAAGCATTGGTCTCAGCTGATGGAATCAGGTGGTGGACTCCTCTTAGCCCAGGAGCAGCACCACAGTGTGTCTCTGAAGGCAATTTCATGAGGAAATCCAACAAAGGAAAACCTTCCTTTGATAGGCCCTCTGGCAACCCTAACAGCCACTGGGAGATCTGAAAATCTGTAGATGCCACATCTCTGGAAGTGTTGAAGGTCAGGTTGGATGGGCCTTTGAGTAACCTGGTCTTGTGGAAGGTTCCAACTCCCCTGCCATGGGGAGTTGGAATGAGATGGTTTTTGAGGTCCCTTCCAACCCAAATCCTTTTAGGATTCCATGAAAATGGCAGATGTCACATGGGCTTGGCATCTGCTTTGGCACAGCCACTGCCCTCGATGGGAGTGACCTGTTGCAAGTCAGGTTTTTGTTTCCCTAGAACCATCTTTGTTTCATACCTATAATCACCTTTACATTTCTCAGATCAGTTTTATAACAGAAGGGGAGACATGAGGAAGAGCACAGGAGGTGGTGCACTCAAGTCAAGCAGAGTTTGTCCTGCCACTGCATCCCTCAGCTTTGGAAGTGCCTGCTCAGGTCCAGATGAGACTGTGGCAGCTTGGAGGAGGGAGATAAGAGGTCCTGGCAAGGGCAGTTCCAAACCAGTGTGACTGTCCCACATTTGGACCCCAGCACTGCACCATTCCAGGGGCCCTTGCTGCTCTGGCTCTTGGCTTGCTTGTGGTGGATGTGCCTAAGTGTGTTACGGAGCAAAACCATCCAAATGTTGCATGTTTGCTCATGGAGGGAAATTGTGACACTTCCTGGAGGTCTCTTCCTCACCTCTGGAGGCAAAACACAGACCAAAGTTGCAATGAATTATCACAAACCTGCCTTCCACTGCACAGGCATCAGGGAAAGGTTTTGGGCTTCTGAATAAGCTCTGTAAGAACCAAATATTTTGTTAAAATCACAGGTTGTAGAATTTACAATTTTTCAGTTTAGAGTCGACTCCTTTCTGGCTTTGCCCCCCTGAAAAAATAACTTAAAAAAAAAAAAAGTTATTTTTTGGAAACATTGCAAATCCACCAAACTATATTTTATGTGGTTTCTTGATTAATATGCAAATGGTGTGTGCTCCCAACTTTCATCACTGCTTAAATACTGTTCAGGCATCGTAAATAACCTGCCTATTCAAGTTTTATCTTGTCCACTTTACATTGCACTGCTCTTGTACAGGAAATGGATTGTATTTAATATTGATGGCTCTGTATGTGTCATTTAATCGTCCCTATTGATTGGATTTCATCAGAGTGTGGGGCTTGGACAGAAGCTTTGATTATACTGTAAGGAGTCTTTGCAGTTTTCTGTTACTCAACACCATATCAATGCACCTTCTGGTGTGATATCACTTTCACAATCAATACCTGGAAAGAAAATAAAAAAGAGGCCTCCAGGAAAGGAAAGGAAAAAAAAATGCCTGAATCAGCCTCTAATTCCCTTTCTGCACATAGATTAAACCTCTCCAACTCAAAGGCCGTTTATTGTGTGGTTTAACATAAGAAATGGGGGGAAAGAAAAAAACCTGAAAGAGTCTCCATGGGTTGTTTGTTTAATTTCTACATCATTTTTTATTTATAAGCATCAACACTTCCTGTCTTTGTCCCCAGCTGATGTTTGATAGCGGGTAATTTTTAACAGTTACATGTCATGTTTCAGTTAACTGTTTCTCTTGATCTAATAATGCTGCCATAAACATATTATTCGATCAAATTGATACCGTAAGGGGACTTGCTGCTTTTCAAAATTCCTTTTGCTCAGAATGGGCCATCTCAGAGCCTTCAAAAAACGTCACTAATTTGACACTCGGTGGCTCAACCTGATCCTCGCTCCAGAGCCACGCTGGGATGTGCTCCTGCATCCCAGCCTCCAAACACCAACTGCAACAGCCAGGCAGCATGAAACAATAATCCCTGGAAGAGTATTAATACACAGCAGATGGGTATTTCATACTGCTGGGGAGAGGGTTTCCCCATCTGGGCATCCTCAGTGCAAATGGACGTGCTGACGTGCCCATAAATCCAGATCCTCAGCGGATGACAGAAAACATCGTTCCGAGTTGTATCCGAGTAAAGGGAACATACAGAGTTCCCCCAAATGGTGGTTTGTACTCTGATTCTCCACATCCACTGTCCTGAGATGAAAGGGGATTTATGGGCAATTTGTGCTTCTCATCTTTTCCAGGCTGGTGATGCTTTTTCGGAGATACTACCAGTATTTAGGAATAACTATAATGTTAATGCCTTATTTTTTTCCTGGGAAAGTGGCATTAGAACCTGTTTCAGGAGTAACAAGGGTGTCACCAGTTATGTTTCTAGGTGTGTGGATGTGTGTGCGCTGGGAGAAAGGAAAAATACAGGTTGAGTCTTGACACAGAGAATAATGCATGGGAAAAATTAGTTAATATTGGACCAGATTGCAGTGACAATTTAAAACCTGTGACACAGACCTTGACTAGGTTTCCTCAGTCCTTCCAGATGAGTGACCAGTGTTTGCTTAAAAGAACCACTTTTTAAAATTTATTTCCATGGAGAGACCATAGAATCATGAAGTCCTAGAATAGTTTGGGTTGGAAGACACCTTAAAGATCATCTCATTCCAACCCCCTGCCATGGGCAGGGACACCTTCCACTAGCCCAGGTTGCTCCAAGCCCCGTCCAACCTGGCCTTGGACACTTCCAGGGATCCAGGGGCAGCCACAGCTTCTCTGGGTAACCTGTGCCAGGGCCTCGCCACCCTCACAGCCAGGAATTCCTTCCTGATCTCTAATCTAAATCTCCTCACTTTCAGTTTGAAGTTTTTTGACACACAGGGCAAACCTGAAGCTCCAGCTTTGTGTAAAAGTACTTGCTCTTTGCCTCCGCAAAACAGAGTGAAGGGGTTTCTGTCCAACAGAAAGAACTGCAACAAACCCAAAGGCTCCACAGCACTAAAAATACATGTTGTGTGCACAACATTGTTCACCACAGAAGGTTACAAAGCCAGGTCTGGCTCTTTCTGCTGACAGTTCACATCCAAATCTGCCCAGCAAGGAGACAGGCACAGAAATTAGTTGGAGACCAACCAGACAATCCGTGTTTCTTTGCTCCATCATAGATCCTTTGGTTTTATAAGCAAAATTTGGCAGAAGCTGTTACAGATAAATTGTATTTCCTTAACTGGAGTGGAGCCGAAGGTCTTGGGTTGGTGGCACTGGTGCCAGAGGAGAGAAAGCAGCGTGTTAGTGGGACAGTCTGAGTCTCACTGTGGGGGAGATAAGACTGCCTAAAGTGACAGGTATTTACCCAAGAGGGTGCAGACGGATGCAAGCATCTGAGCTGCTAGACTTGAAGGATCCTCAGCCTAAAAAACAAAAGTATGGTGTTAGGAAAGTACAGTGCCTGAACAGATGTAATTTACTTGTGAAAAGAAGTGCCTGTAGGCTTTCTTCCTACCAAAGCCAGAAGTGACTTCTAGCCCTGAACAGATCTCCACTGTGACTACCCGAATTTTTAAGTGCATTTTCTCTGCCTCTCTGTTGTTGCATTTCTCTATTTTAATAGTTTCATAAACATATTTCGGGCAAATTTTGTAGAGAAACAGCACTTTTAATGTAGATATTGCCAAACATTAACGGAATCTTAATTTCCCTGATTACATATAGTATTTACAAGAAAAGATGGATTGGAAGAGTTACACCAGATAGGGAATGGGATCATATCCTATCATATCCTATCTACTCTGTCCTGTCCCATCATTAAATTTTGACAGTGAATTTTCTTGGGAACAAATCCCAGCAATTTATTATAAGTAAACTAATGAATATCTGCTCCAGTGAAAAGGAAAATAAATATTTTATTCAGCAGTTCTTCACCTGGATTTATCCAGAAACTTTCTACCCAGAACTCTGAAAAAAAAAACCCCTGTGTATGTTGGAGTCTTTCCTCTGGTGTTTATAATATTGATGAGCCAGAGCTCCCTTGTGACTTGTCATGTGCCCTCCAAATACATGTTTGATCACCTTCAGTGTTAAGAAAACAGGTAAAAACTCAACAAAATGACAAAATTAAAACTGGGTTTTTCAATATGAAAGTGGAACAAGCAGAAATACATTATTGAATTAGAGCTATATTTATTTAAATGACGTCTTAATTTTGGAATTTCTTGATAAAATAACAGTTGCATCATGAAGATCCAAATATCTTCAGGTCACTAGGTAAAAATAATATGCTTTATGATGTTCAGTATATTGGATTCTTCTCTAACTTAATATTTCAAAGTTAACTTAAGGATCATGACAGTTTGGCTGGATCAGTCCATCCTAAAATAAGTTTTGACCAACCAGACTATTGCATGGTGCTCTGGGCATGGTGCTGCTCAGGAGAACATCACAACCATCAGGGCAATTCATTGATAATACTCTATCCAACAAAAAAAAGTAGAAACTGATTCATTAGAAACAATTAATTTGGCAATTTTAGATAATAACTTCATCCCTCTATTTAATACTACTTGGAAGTAGCAGAGGGCTCTGAAAAGTTTAATGAAGGAAGAGCTTTGACTTGCACATACTTTTGTCTTCTGCTGGATCATCTGTCTTCTGCTGGGCACCCTTTTGCCCACTGATGCACATTCTCATGCTGAATTCTGCAAATTCCCCCCCTTTGGGGCTGCTGAGACCACAAGCCCATGTCTGATGCCCCCCCCAGTAATTACCAGGTGGTAATGATGGTCAGTCAGAACCAACCTGTGCCACATTTGAGCTGGTGACCTAAAGGTGAAGAGCTTTGATTCCCATTAATAACACTTTGAGCCTCTCTGACCTTCAGGATGTGTTTAAAAGCCTGTTAAATTCCCTCAGTAGCTTTGGATCACATTGTTTGCATTTTGCATTATTGTCGTGTACTGTTTGATAATCTAATTTTATTATTTGATTAATTTAAGGCACAAATATTTTTCTGTTTTGTGTTCAGGAATTCGTTGTGTTAAGAGCTCTCTTCACCTAGGCAATATATTTTTGTTTCTCTCTGTTCTTCTCAGTGGGTGAATGAACTGCTTTCCTTTGTCTCATTGCTCAAAATAAAAAATGTCAAAGCTTGGAAACTGGTAATTTGGCAATTTTAGACAATCGCCTCATAACCACGTTTTAGAACACCTTTGAAGCAGCAGAAGTTCAAAGGCTTTGAAAAGACCACTATTGCTGTGCCTGTTGCTATGAGTCATTTGAAGTAATTGGTCCTGTCTGATGTATGTTTTGAACTGAGGAAGTAGTGCTTTATTACCACAATCAGATACAGGTTTTTAGCTGAGGAAGTGGAGTTTTCCTCACAGATGTAGATGTCTGCTTGATAAGGCAGAAAACAGACAGATGTGCCTCTCTGCACTGGGGAAGAGGTGTGGAGAAGGAGCAAACACAAGAGCTGAGAAAATTCCATGAAGCAACATGAGAGGGGTTTTGGAAACCTTCCCAGCCAGAAAACTTCTCAAAAGCAAGGAAACTCGCTTTTTAGAGAGATAAATACTTAAATTCTTATATATCATACAAATATGCTTATCATTGGTTTTCCAAGTGCTTAGACTGTAGCTAAAAATCAAATGAAGGACTATGAAGGTATTTTAAACAATGTTACCTAATTTTAGGCCAATCAGCATCATGACTCTGAGGGTCCATTTCCCATAAACACGTGCTCACTAACAGTTCTAAAAGTTGAGATTTTTTAAAGTTCAATATTATAAGGTATCATTGCATGTTGAAATGGATTCAGAATATTGTGGTGCGAGATTAAACCCCAGAATTTACGTTATCTCTCATCAGTGACTAATGCCTGATGGACTGTAAGGAAGTACCTCTCTTTTGTAAATATTTTACTAAAATTAGAAAGAGAAAAATCCTGCCAGAACCACATCTATGCTCTTGGATATGCATAAGAGCATCCAACAAGGCTGGATGGAGCCTCTGTTCCCTGATGGAGAGGTGCTGAGTTGTGATCCCAGCCTGGGGCTCGCCAGCTCCTGAAGGGAGAAGCCTTGTGCTCAGATGTGCTGAGCTCAGTCCTCCCATGTGTGCCACAGGCAGAAGTGGGAGAGCAGTTTTTGGCACTAGGAGGGCTTTTCTCTTTCCCTTTTGAATTGCTCCCACTGACTGTGGTGGAGTTACATCATTCCCACCAGGGTCACCTCACAACCTAAAATGCGTCTCCGTATCCAGTGGACAATTCAGTGCTGGACTCCTCTGGAGGCACTGACAGTGCTGATGGTGTGCACATTAATTGTGACAGAGAGTGACTTTTCTTTTGGCCCAGGGAGAGAAATCCCAAGGAGGAGTCTCTGCTCCCACTGCTGCCTTGCAGAGGTCAGAGAAACAGAAAAACTCCCAAATTTAATGGTAACAGAGAATATCCATTTCAGTTTGTGAGTGGTGTCCAGAGGAGATTAAGGAAAGAAAGACTCATATTTCAAAGGCAAAGGAGACTGTGGATATGCTGGTGTGTGTGATTTTGAGGGGAAAGGCAGTACACCAGGACTGGTAGACTCAGGTATTTTGCAGCACCTTTTTTTTCTCTTGCCCATGGTGACAGAGCACAGAAGTGACTGAAGTCCAGCCAGTTTCAATAGATCAGCTCCTTTTATCAGTTTTATGATATCAAGTTTACTTAATATCTCATGAAACGAAGTAAATGTCTGCTAGAAAAGGCCAGGTTCCTGCTCAGCTGACAATGTGCTGTATCTCCTCTGTGCCTGTGTGTATTTACCTGCGCTTCCACGTACCATCATTTTTCTCTTTCCCATCTTGGCTCCAGTTGCTCTGGCCAAAGGACTCCTTCACAAATCATATGCAAACTTTCCTGGCCGTAGAGGCAAACAGCCTTACAGCAGGAAAAAGAACATGTGTGGGCATGGATTTGGAAGGAGAACTCAAAATCTGGGCTGAGCCTCATGTCCACTGCAGTCAGTGCAAGGCCTTCTTTTTAATCTTTATGAGTTTTGGCCAGTGCTCTGGGTTTAGAGTTCATCTGTGTGAGTGTAATAAGCCTTTAGCTCAGCCTGCATTTTGCCTGCACATATATTCACATATAAATATTTGAAGATCTTTCCTCCTTTAAATTAATTTTCAGTTTTGTAGTAGATCAATGGTAAGGGAACAAAATGATCATAGCAGAGATTGTGGAGAGATGGGCACTGATAGCTTTGATGATGTCTCCAGTGTTTTTTGACTGTTAGAAAACATCACATTTCCATTTAATCTAATGAAACGGGGTCTGATCTCATCCCCCATTTGTGCCCATCACAAAGCTGTCACACATTTTGATACAATAAGAATATTCTTATGATCACTGAAATTGCCAAATCAAATTATGGCAGTGGCAGGTTAATCCAGCACCCTGCCCTCTGTGAGAGTTACTGCCACACACAGGCACAGAAACCTCCTGCTATGGAGCAACACACTCTGTTCCTTCATATACTTGGTGTATTGTAAAGATAATTAATATACATATAGATTTTCTTCCTTTTTTCCTCCTTCTTTATATATTTTTTTTTTATTTTTAAGCACTTCGGCTCAGTAATATATTTTTCGTGCAAAAATGGGTAATTTCATTTTTTATCCAGGAGAGGAGCATGAACACAGTTAAAGGGGCAGAAGTGGAGGGGTTTGGCAGAGCTATTTCAGAAGCTCCAGTTACAGTTTACCCACATTTTGCCTGGCAAGGCATGAGCATCTTTTGAAAAGGAAAACTTCCCCAATAACTCAAAATAACTTGGTGAATAAAAAAAAATAATAAAAAACCCCACCATCCTTTGCCAACCCCAACAATCTGGAATATTAAAAAAAATTGGATTTTACCCTTTATACAGAGTAAACTCAACACCCAGATCTGGACACAGGACCTACCCAAGCCAGAAGAGAACCTTGTATTATAAAAATAGAATCACATTTCAGGCTTGAGTCTATTACACAGCAACAGTTCCTGTTGGGAACATCTCCCAGCATCCAGTTCAATGATTTCCAAAGGAAAAAAAAAACCCATGTAGTGCTGATTGATGGAAAAGCCTGGATATACTGGTGGATCTGGAAAGCATCTCATAATCTTTGACAGACAAGATGTTTCTTATTCTGATGGGATTTGATCATTGTTTATGAAATTATGTGAGTGACACAGCATCACTGTTATTTTTATCCTGGCATTACAGCTGGTCTAATAATTTGGATAATAAAGTTACTTATTTTGGCAATAAATCATCCAATGTATCCAGAGTTCTTATCAACATTTTCATTTATTAATATTCCTTGTCAGAAATCTTATCAATATTTTTCCACATTTGTTTTTCTTTTAAGAATCCTCCGAGTTAAACTTGTATTAAACTTGTATTAATGCAAAACAGTTGATTTATTTGAAATGGTGACATCATTTTTCTCCAGTCTGTATGGGTTTACACTTTGCTTGAATTTAAGTGTCCCCGCTGACTTCAACAAGAACATTTCTAATTTATCAAGGGACTGTTTAAAATACATATAAGCCACCAAATTTTCATTTCCATCTCCACAAGTACACATACCTGTCTTTGGACTTATGTGAACATACCTGTGTATTTCTCATTTCCCCATGTTTATTTCTGCCTATTTGCCTTTCCATTTCCACAGTAGAATCATAAAGGTTGGAAAAGACCTCCAAGATCATCAATTCCAACCTCCTAAACACATTTGAGGGAAATATTTCCAACACCTCTATTATTATTTAAATTGGAAAAAAAAAAGTGATTAAAGAAAAAAAAATTAAAAGCAATACAAAGAACTGAAAACCATTAAGAATTCTAACAACCTGTTTAAACATTTCTGAAAAACAGGAAAAAATAAAAAACAGAAGAAACTGTCTAATACTTGGAGGGGTGAGTAACACACTTGCTATAATGGGAGAAGGCAAACCCACCCTGAAGGAACAAGAGGTGGGTTTCAAACACCAGCACTTGCTCTACCATAGGTCAAGACCAGCCACCTACAAGTAATAATAACTTAGACTGCAAGGAAAGCCAAGGAAACACCTCAAATAATTAAAATTTCCTTCCTGGACTAATTATCAGCACAGGCAAATGAAGATGCTGTGTGGATGAATAGGCTGAACATGATCGATTCTGTGTGGAGAGTTAATAATTTATCATTAAGGAATAAACTGAGAAAGAATTTATACTGTCAGTTCATGCAGTGGGGATAAAAGGAGATATTTGGTTAGCCCTGTTTTCACAACAATAAAATTTGGATTAATTTACAACAGCAGTTCAATGGAGATGTCTGCTCCACAAAGGGAGGGAAGGCAAAGAGGGAACCATGGAGCAAATATAATTGTCTTGAAAGATGTGGTTTAATAGAAACAAGCCTGGAAAATCTTCCTTGAGCCACAGTGTTAAGCCCAGCCCCTGCTTCTCTCACTGTATAAAATTCCCACTCTGAAAGAACTAGATGTAAATATAAATCTTCAGCTGAAATACAGCAGAAGTTGTACAAACCCCAGCATGCTCACATCTGTCACAGCCACTTTACATTAAGATTTTCAGAAACTTGTCTTACAGCTCAGCCATCAGATTTGATTTTCCTGTCACCTTGAACACCTAAAAAGATTTTGGAGGCACATGTATATATTTTTTTAAAAATCATAAAGCCATATAAGCCCTGCTGGTTGAGCCCTGATCTGGCTTGTATTTAAGTACGTGCTGAATTTCAGTCGTATAAACAACCCCAGAATTGACAGCAGGGTTTAGAAAATGCCATTTTTGTGCCTCTGAATATTGAAAAATGCGGCTGGTTTAAAAATATCCATCAGTGTAACCAGCACAGCACAATGCAAAGTGTGTCAGTCCACTGACAGAGAGGCAAAGGCAGGGAAAATAGATGTAGAGCATCACTTGCAGCCGGCAAGGATGACAATCAGGAGGACTAATGTCATTCATAACATTGCTCACGTATAAAAAAGTTTGTATTAGCTCTCCCTCGTGCCACTGCTCTTGGTGACAGTGGCTGTGACACCCAGCTCTTCCTCGGACATGGAGCTGAAATACAGGAAACAACTCCCAGTGACACCCACAGGTAAAAAATTATGAAAACATATTCAGCAGTTACAGTTTCTTCAGTCTATCGGCTACATAAAAGGCATTTAAAAAAGAAGCCTAAATACATATTTAACCAATTGACCAGAATGGCACTGAAGGAGTTTTAACATATTTTGAAAAATTGCCTAAATACATATTTACCCAATAGACTGGAACAGCTGCTTCAGAGTCTCTCTGGTCTCTTGGGTACATAATACATGTTTTTAAAAACTGCCTGGCTATATATTTACCCAATAGACCAGAACAGCTATTAAGTAAATAATACACATTATATAACTGTCAATGATTTTTTTTTCCATCCCTTTTAAAAAATAATATAAGAACCGAAATGTAAATACAATAAAAAAATTAAATATAAGGTATTTATTAAGAGTGGGAAAGGTCTGGGAGTCTGAGGCTGGTGTGTGTATGTCACATTGTAGAAAATATCTCCGATCACCAGTGTGCTTTTGTGTGTGTGTTTAAAGTACAGGGCACTGTCAAGTACATCAGAGCCTGGGGTGCTTAATATAGAAGATAGAACAGCAGTTGGGAGTTGGAAAGGTCTGGCAGAAGAGAGGGGAGGGAAAAAAAAGGGAAGATATGAATCATAAATTCCCAGGAAGGATGGGTAAATCAAGCAGTTGATTTTGAGAAAGCCTAAAGATAGTACATGAAACACTGCAAAAGAAAAAAAAAAGGAGGAAGAGGGTTGGTATCGTGGCATCTGAGACCCGTGTGTCAATACCTCGATATGCTCCACAGAAGGACAAATTGTGCTCTGCCTCCCAAACTTGCCTTAAAAGAAAATTTTCAGTCCTGTTTGTTGAACTATTAAGGACAGACCTTTTCTTAGAATGATACAGCAAGCAGGGTAATTTCTCCTTAAATCTTTAAATATATGTTTGAAACCATTAGATTAATTACAATTTATAATGTGCTCTGATTGGGATTCTTTTCCTCCATAAAATATTTCACTTCTGAAATCATATTTATGGACACTTACTGATTTCTTTTTGATTTGAACATGTTTTAGGCTGTTTTGGAATCACAGGGGAGTGAGTCTGCCTTACTCTGTCTCTCTCTCTGTCCTGCAACATAGTAAAGGAAAAGCAACAGACAGTCTGAGGATAGAAATAACATTTGCCTGCAAAAATAATGTTGTCACCTCTTCATTTACTAATTTTTTGTGTTTTTTTTTAATTTAGGAGGCTCTCAGTGGCTGAGAAAGCAAAAAAGGCTTCTCAGTTTGCACAGAACTCCAGGCTGACAAGAGATAAAAAACAGTCAGGAAGGGATGGGAACTGGTGAATGAAATTTTTACTACGGGCAGATTTTTTCCATAGAAAAAAGTTTATATTTCTTGGCCAGGGCACATTTTTCAGTGAAATTTCTCTGTCATCCTGGGTATCTTGTTGGTCAGCAGACACAAACACACTGGCACAAGGCACAGCAAAGATTGTACCAGGTAGCAGAGATCCTGCAAATGTCTTGGAAGGTTGGATAATCCCACCAGGTGAGCAGCTGAGGATACCTGGCTGGATGAATCACCCTCCTGCACTGCTTTTTCAGCTTTTAGTACATCTCTACAAGAGCTTTTGTGTGCAGTGGAGGTAACAATAGTGAGGAGGGTACAGCAGTCAAAGAGGAGCTTCAGGACACTTCACCTTTGCTTTGTTTTCACTTCAGCTTTGATAGCTGAGCCCATAAAAGAAGGATGAGCAGCAAAACAACTCCTGCTCATCAGTTCAGTGTCACTGGCGAGGCTTTTGGCTATTTCACCATTTTACCTCATTAAACCCTTAACTATAATCAGCCAAATCTCACCTCTTCATTTATTTAATGAGCTCCTGAATGTCATTAATGACATAGCCTTGGACAGCACATGACTGCTCCCAACCAAGAGCCCACTGTCAGTACTGACTCCACTTATCCCAGGTTGCTCCAAGCCCTGTCCAACCAGGCTTTGGACACTCCCAGGGATGGGGCAGCCACAGCTTCTCTGGGCAACCTGAACCAAGAATTTTTTCCATCTCTTTTTCCAGTCACTGTCAACTTCATTTTAGCTCTGACACTGCAGCTGATGGGTGAAAGCATCTATATCCCATTATTACCCCTCTACTCTACAGTTCCCGTTTCCTGAGCTGTTTAAGTGAGTCCACTACACTAGAAAGACTAAATTGAAGGTAACATTAATCAGTGGGTCTCTCTTAGCCATAAAGTTTAGAATAAATATATATTTATATCGAGCTATCTGTTTGTTAAAGTAGGGCATTACTTTTGTTGTACCATTTCCAAACTCGCTATTCACTATTTAGCAGCCTTCCTGCAAGACACAAAATCCATTGTGTAATAATTTCTAGCAGACTGCAGGAGTGTAAAAGTAGACAGTGTTTCCTTCAAAAATGGAATCATCTTTCACAGATGTAGATGTGTACTTGTTATGCCAAGATGAGACAGATGTGGCTCTATTCACTCAGGGACAGGTGCGGAGGAAGAAGAGATAAAACATTTGTAGAAAGTGTAAGCAACTGCATCGCTGTTGTTAAATAAATAAACATTCTGCCAAAGGAAAAAAAAAAGAGGAAAAAAAGTTTATTTGCTTATTTTTTTTTTCACAGAATGTTTATTTTAAGCTGCAGCTTAGCTGTGATTTATTCAGATTTATATTCCTGTATCAATTTAAAATTATAATATGCATTCTATATATAAACATCTGTTTGTATATAACCAGGATAAGGTGCATTGGCACACACAAAGAGCATGTATGGGTGTACATATGCACACACATGTAGGACATGCAAAACAGGCTCACAGGCACGTGCACAGAGGCTCATCAGGTGAAGATGGGAAAATATTTTATTAATATAATGAGGCTTTGTGTGTGCAAAGAGGGTGGGAGGGAAAAGAGAAGCAGATGCTTGTGTTGCCTATCGAGGATGAAGCCACTCCAAGCTCCAAATTGCAGGAGCAAAGCTGGTGACTGTAGAAAAGCCTAATTGCCCTTTGACCACATGGACATTAACAGGAAACCTCAGTGCAGAGACATCCTTGGGGAAAGGAGAAATGGTTTGGACCATATGAAAGAGCTTTAAACTGGATGAAAGTTGGCTCCTGGAATCAGAGCACAGGCGTGGCTGGGAAAGAGGGCCTGCAGTGGAGCAGAGTGATCTGGGGGTCACCACGGGGCAGGAGCACAGAGAAAAGAGGGGCAGGAGGTGACTCAGGTGTTGAGAGACTTATTATATTTATTGCTGCTGTCAATCTGTTTGGTTTGCTTTGCTTTGTTTTATTCTGTTAGTTTTCAGTCCAAGCTCTCTGGGAATTTTACAGAATCACAGAATATGCTGAGTTGGATCACAAGGATCATCGAGTCCAGATCCTGGCTCTGCACAGAACCATCCCCAAGAGTCACACCATGTGCCTGAGAGGATCATCCAAACACTCCTTGAGCTCTGGCAGGGTTGGTGCTGTGACCATTGTCCTGGGGAGCCTGGTCAGTGCCCAACCACCCTCTGGGGGAAGAACCTTTTCCTCAGATCCAACCTAACCCTGCCCTGACACAATTTCAGGCCATACCCTTGGGTCCTGTCACTGGTCACCACAAAGAGATCAGTGTTTGCCCCTCTTCTTCCCCTCACAAGGAAGTTGTAGAGGTGTCCCCTCAGTCTCCTCCATTTACCACAGGAAGGGTCAAACCTGGATACATCTGGCAGCACTGCGACTTGTTCAGCCAGAAAAGGTGGGAATACACGTCAGGGACATCCCCAGAGAAAAGCAAAAGCCACCTCCACAAAGGGATGATGGGCAGATCACATCAGCTTGTCCTCTTACCACCGGAAATCTCCAAGCCTGGGCTGCTGACACCAAAATTATTGCCCTCAGAGACTACTATGGTTTCCTCATCCTTAGACTGGGGAGCCGTCAATGAGCATTTCGTGATGAAAGGAGGAACATTTTTGTCATCTGGTGAATATATAGTTCTCCTGATAGCTACTGTAGAGTTGGGAGGCTGGGGCCAAGTTTTTTGGTCCATGAAGAGAATTCGTAGTAGTCACAAACTGTGAAAAAATGCGCCGGGGAGGGTTTATCCTGCAAGGGAAAGCGGATAACCCCATCCTGGCCTCCTCTCCCCCGGAGCACAGACCCGCTGCTCACTGGCCAACTCCTCCTTGCCAGGGAGATCCCTCTGGACCACTGACTTTTTGCATTAACCACATTTCAGGCGCTCCACGTGAGGTCATGGAGCAGGCGGAGACCAGGCAGAGGGAGCCTGGGGATGTTTATCCTGGGCTTTCGCTGCGTCACTTTGGAGAGCCCGAGTGTTCCCTGTAAAATTGCTCATCAGTGGAGAGTCCTCCAGTCCCTTGGCTAGGACTTGCTGGGGTCCATATGGCCCATTTGGTGCCTAACTTGACGCTCGTTTGCGCGCGGGTTCATTAAAGACACCGATTCCAGGGATTCGAGGGTGCCGAGGGCCTCGTTCCTCCCAAAGGCAGCAAGTGAGGATAAGTGTAGACTAGAGGAGAGGCAGTGCCATAAAGCCTGGATGAAGCTGGATTACTTTCCTCTGAAATATTTAAGTGAGCCGAGGGAGGGAGGGAGGAGAGCGGGGACGACAGGGATGGCGACTGGAAGGAGGAGTGAGGATCCACAGCTGTGAGGAGGACTGGGAAGAGGAGGGGGAGGAGAGGCAGGGACAGAGAGAGAAGGATGATGTGATTTACAAAAAAAAAAAAAAAAAAAAATTAACCACAGCTCCAGAGAAGGAATCAGGGTGGGAATCAGCAGCTGGGAAAGGGAAAGAAAATGGAAAAGATTATTTTTCATTTGAGATACATTTCTTCAATCACGAGTCTGCATGAGAGAGGGAGTTTGCAGCTGGGCACAGAAGAGGGGTCGGTGGTTAGAGGAGGAATATTTTAAGCAGAAGGAGCTCTGCAGTCAGCTGGGATCCACGGAGAGGTCGGGGCAGGTGGGGGACTCTGTGGCCAGCTCGAGGTGTCACTGCCAAGGGCTGTCAGTCTCAAACACTCCTGTGTCCCACTCCCCTGCACCACAACTACAGACGTGCTTTATTTCTGTGTCAGGACATGGAGCAAGAGGCACATTTGAAAGGAAAGTCAAGTGACTTTTATATTTCTACAAGCTTGTCAGCTTAAAGCTTTCTTTTTTTTTTTTTCTTCCTCTGGCTCTTCAGGGAGGGAGGAAGGAGAAAAAAATAGCAAGTTTGTTCACCATGTGAGGGTTGGTTTGTTTGTGGTTCTTTTTTTTTTATCCTGTCTTTTATAGCTTGACCAGTGAATCCAGCTTAACAAAAACATTTCCCTTTGTAGGCTGAACATTCAAAGACATCACTCCTTCAAGTCCAAATGTGAGCTGCTACTTTGTTTGAATGCCAGAAATCATGTTAAAAAAAAAAAAAAAAAGAAGAAATCCAGTTTCCAGGGGCATAATATGAATTCTCAGCAAGTCTTGGGGAGCAATGACCAGTTCAGTGAAACTCAGTGAAGTTTCTCTGTTTTACACGTGTCCAGCACTGTGTATGTGGGACTTGTCACGTGTGTCAATAGGAGCAGGAGAAAGTAGGTCCTGGTTTCACTGCCCAGCGAAGCTGAGGGTACAAAGTATGCCACAACAATATTGTTACTTCCTTTACACTTATATTTTCTACACCCAAGCACTGATTTGCTCCTTATTTAAGCAACATTTTCTTGATAAATTAAAAAAGCAGCAATAGCCATTACTGCAGGCTATATACAGCCTCTAATATCACTTAAGCATATTACAGAATATAATATCTGGTACTTAACGACTAACTTGCATATGAAAGCTCACATAATGTCTCATAAAACCCTTAAAATGGCTTCAGTTTAAGAGTCTCTTTAAAAAAAAAAACACCTTCAGGGAATATTGTAAATGAAGTAGCACTCCAGCCTTAGAAAAAAAATTCACACACTTGCAGAAATTTTTAATATAAATTGAACACATTAAAAATTAATTTTGCATGACCATTTCGCATTGCAGTGCCAATGCATAGTTAAGATAAGGCCTTAACTCTTCTTTGTTTAAAGTAACATGGAAACATCTCTCTCTCCTTCCATTATCTGTACATAATTATAATTTTCATTAATCAGAAATTGGAACCCCATCCTCTTATAATGACAGCCCTGGCTGGAGATCAGTGAAACCCTACCTGTGTCACTAAGGAAACTTGCTGTAAACTTTTAGGAAACTCATTAAAGAAAGGTGTGACCTTACAACGAGATAAGGCTGTGCAGAGCGAGGCACTCATATCATATGCTAGTCAGGGAGCAGAATTTGGTTTGCTGTGAAAATAGATGTTCCCTCTTGTGACACTTTACTAGTGGGAATCTTGTAGGTTCTCCAGTGACGTTGGTTGTCAGCTTTGAAGACTCAGCTGACACAGATCCTGGCAGGGAAGGCACTAAACCAGGCAGCAGTTTGAATTACGATACTACTCTTCTGTGGGAAGTATATATAGAAAAGACCTTTAGCAATTTTCCTCTTTTTTTTTCCTGGTTTTTGATTGGACTTATGGCCTGAGATTTACAGCAAGGAATTCCCCCACCAGGTGCTGGTCACAATCAGATGTTTGGGAGATGCTTTTTGCCTCACGGGAGCAGCTCTGATGGACATTGAGCCAGTGGTGGGAGCACATGGAGATTCGTGCTCTGAATCCCTGGTGACCAGCTCTTAACAGTGGAGAAGTGTCCAAATCTCTCTGATGTCACCACATCGCAACAGGCAACAAGGTTTTTCATGTTCTGACTGGTCTATAAGATGCTTGACAGATTTATTTTTTTCTTTTATTATTCAAAATGTATGAGAGAATCATAGAACCACAGAATGGGTTGGGTTGGAAGGGACTTTAAAGACCATCTTGTTCCAGCCCTTCCTGCCATGGGCAGGAACACCTTCCACTAGATCAGGTTTCTCCAAACCCCATCCAACCTGGCCTTAAACACTGCCATTTGATATTCACTTGATATTTTATCTCTTTGTTGTCTTACTTACCTGCAGTACTTAAATCTGGTTTCTAACCCAATTCTGAAAGCTTGTTTGTGTGTTATAAACACTTTAATAAGGTGTTTGTGTATTATAATAAAGCTTTTTTGTGTGTGCTATTAACACTTTAATAAATGCTTTCTCATGTCAAGTATTAGGGAACCTTGCAGTTCATCATTTGCATGAAAGACGTGACAAAAGCAAAATAATTTGCAACGTGTCACTCATCACTCATGAATTTTGATCACTCCAGTCCTGGTTGTACATTTTTTGAGAGTTAAAATAGAGTGTTTCATTCAAACCAACAAATGCCATCTTCAGTCCAAATTGCCTCAGAAACCTCAAAAATTCTGAAATATCTCAGTGTTCTAAATGGCTCTAAAATGTCTAAATGTTCTAAATGGGTGAACTTTGAAAAAAAAGTCACCTCCTGGCTCCACAGTCACGCAGATCTGTACTGAAGCAGACAGAGCTAGTGAGAATGGCAGCTAGAGAAGAAAGTACCTTCTTTAACATGTGGAGCTAAATGTTACAACATTTTACAGGGATGTTAATTGGGAAAGCCTTGAGAAAATATCACAGTATTCCACCAATGTGCAAAGAGGCAGCAAAGCTCTGTTGGGTCTCTTGTACTTCTCTGCTGTAGATGAAGAGTAGGAAAAAAGGCTGAGTAGAGCAACAGCAATGGCCTTGCATAGTTTTTCTGTCATGCTTGATTTTGTTGAGTATTTTTCCAAGCTTTGGGTTTGCTGGTGTGCTTTTTTTTTTCCTTTGGAAAACAGACAGAAACTTCTAAAGGTCCTTCTGGAAACTCATGGAGGTCCTGCTGGGTGTATCTTCAGCAGAATAAGCACAAGAAAACGAGCAGGAGGAGCGTTTCCTCCTGCCTCTCCCTATCACATGTTTAATCTCTGTGTGGTTTCTGCCTGTGGCTTTCTGAGGATACCTCAGCACCTCCAGCTACAGACCATAAAAGAGAACCTGCAAGGTAGGCTGGTGAGGCTGGTGAGCCATTCTCACCACATGTGTGGCAGGCTGTTTGAAATCACATCTATTTTCTCTGTGAACCCTCACCTTTTAGTCTGAGACCTACTTAAGGAAGAAAGTGATTAATTTGGGGCCTGAGGCAGTGCAGGGTGGGGACTTCTCACCATGTGGTTCAGCACCTGAGATGTGGGGACAAGCAGCTGCGTGGTCTATAAAGACAGGTGGAGTTGACCACTTGGAGGGCTGTCATGGAGGACTTTAAACAATTTTTAGGGAGGTTATCCCAAATTGAGGGAGGAAACTGTAAACAAGAGTGGAGAGGAAGCATCTCAGCACTCTGCCCATTGTGGAGGGTGCTCAGTGCTCACCTCCCTCAGCCACACACTGACCTGTAGGGTTGTGCATCAGGCAAGAAGTAGGACTCAGTGCACTCCCTCAGGGCTACAGAACAAAATGATTTATTTCTGTTCTATGGGAATGAAAACCAGATCAAATATTGAAACCATCTCTCAAAAATATGTAGTGTTCCTATTTTCGTGTGTTGGGTTTGACACTGAGGCATTGTCTCTGCACAAAAAGAGTTTTTAGCTCCTGCCATGCTCTCTGCATCACTAGTCAAGTTTTCTGCTTGGAAACTAGATTTTTCAGACTTTTTTTCATCTGCCCAAAGGCTTTACTTTCTCCAGTAAATCTACTGTTGATCTCTTCAATATAGTAAACTCACTCATCTTCTCTCAGGGCTGATGGGTCCGTATCTGCAAAAGCACAGAAATGGCTGTAAATGTTAGAGAGTTCAGCTTGGAAACTGTTGTGTTGTTCTTTATGGGATAGATTCTTTCTGCCTTTCTCTCACAAAGCTGTAAGAGAATAAAAAGAAATTACCTTTCATTGCAAGTCGATTTGTGGGATGTAATGGCACAATTTAGAAAGGAATATTGCAGACAGTAAGACCACTTGAATTAGAAGTCTTGAATCAGTTTGCAGGGCTATATATTTCCATAGTATTGTGTTTTGTTGTGTGGGGAATTTAATAAGAGATGTAAATCTGCAAACTGCAATGGTATCACCATAAAACATAAAAGATTCATGTATTATAAATAGGTATGATAAATAAATTATTTATGTGAATGTATATCTGTGTGTGTGTGCACATGAGCTCATGTTCACTCCTCTTTTTGAAATAATTAGTGGCAAACTCTTTTATTGTGCATTGCCCTACGACCTGTGCAAGAGCTTTAATGACATTTCACACAAAGAGCTGAGGGTAGAGCTTGCTCTGTGCTGAACTGAAGCATCTCAGACTCGTTAAGGTGGGGAACATCACAAGCCACGTACTGAACAAAAAAAATCTCAGTCCCAGGAGGCTGAGGATTCCTTCTGGAAGTGTCCAGGCACCCTTAAGAGCTCTGAGCCAGCAGTATGCAATGAGTGGGATGTAAGGGGCTGGGAACATCACTGCTCAAAATGCTTCTGCAGGTAAATTTGAATTCTATCAACCTGCTGCTCGTGTTGCTGCAGATTTTGGCAGCCACAACCTCACTGTGACGACTTCTTCTCCCAGCTCTGACTGACAACGCAGCTCCCGGTGTGTCAGCTTCTCTGGGAACACGTTCATTACTCATTAGGATGAAGTCACATGCACTATACAGCAGGAACTTACAGCTATAGATCTCTCCTCAGTAACCTGTGCCATCTCAAGATAGCTGGCTACACAACCTCCTATTTTTAAGCCGGGCGGGACACTTCTAAATTAAGGCATGAGTAAAACGAAATTGTAGGAGGGCTCCAGAACATTAGAGAAAAATCCCATGTGACTTCAGTTATGTTATTAACTTTTCCACTTTTGCTGCAGAAGTTGTTTCTGTCAATATTTTACTTTAACGGTGCTGAACGGGAGGAAGGAGCAGGGTCCAAGCAGATGGCTGTCAGCAAACTGATGACGGCAGTTGAGAATTAGTGTCCAAATACAGTATTTAAAACTTGCTACAGTACATAGTTTCCTGCATATGCATGCCAAAATAAATCTGGTTTGGAGAACCTTTCAGGATCTTTATTTTATTTTTATTTGGAGCTTATTCTATTAAGGATAAGCAAACAGGCAGCGTACCTTAGCTTAGCAGGGGGGTGGATCCAGCAAACAGTAAGTACGGAGATAGATGAACCACAGAGACCTTTCCAACCTTTACTCACTGCAGCTATTGACTCCCTGAACATCACTAAGTAGCAGGATAACACTAATTAACATTAATAATATTAATTTGTACCCATTTTTTTGCCTCCCCATTCCTCATACACACCCGCTGTAAGAAACCTTCCTTCTCACACCAGCTGTGTTCTTTTCCCTCCAGAAAGAGCTGGGAAGGGATGGGTACCATCACATGGGAAATATCTGATGTCAGAAAAGCAGAGGCACCTGAACCAGATCCATTCTTAGCAGATGAGGATGGCATCAGGTAGTGGCTATTCCATTACACACACATCCTTTGGTCTAAGTGTGACTAATCTGTTGGTTTAGATACCTGGCTGCAGCGGGGTCAAAGCAGGGGCAGGCTGTCTCCTCTGCAGTGAATTAGAGGCTTACATTCATTATCTTCCAATACCTCATTAAAACGACTTTAATGTGGTGAACATTTGATGGTAGACAAAAGCTTTAATCTTGTGAATATCAAACACACCTGGGTTACATTTCCTCTTGCAGCAGTTAGCAGAAACAGGTTAACAAGCTATTTTAACTCCTTAATCTGCTGAATTTGTGTGGAAACCAGACTTTCACCAGTCACCTGAGTTTGAACTCGAAAAAAACCCCCTACGTACACCCCTAATTTATCAAGCTCTTTTTTCAAACTCTGACTGCTCTAGACACTTTTAATCATCTGTTTAATTTTGCACCTTTTTTTTTATCCTGATATATTATATGCAGGTTATACTTAAGGCCCAGATTTGCCCTATTTTTCTTCCTCATCTGACCTAGATTCAAATTTACACACTGTGAAATAGCTAATAAATCCCCATTAAGGTTGTAAAAGGTGAAGGTTCAACCAATGTGCAAGTCATCAAGTTCTAATGTAAAACTGAATGAGCCTTGATATTAGCAGCAGTCTCAAAAAGTGAGGCTGAAAAGCTCTACAGGTTTCCAGCTTTTTTACGGCAGGCTGTGTTAGAGCACCTAACCTGAGACAACACTCTTAAGCCTGTACGACAACAGTGACAACAACAGGGCTTAAGAGTGGTAAGGAAAAAAACCCTGCCTTCTCCAAAAAATGACACACCAGTAATTTTCTTTTCACACCCAGAATCCTGCCACCAAGGCACATTTTATGCTCCACACATTCTGTACATTTTGCTGCAAGTAAACATAGTTCAACAAATATTTTCCAATAAATATGACACCCTCTAAACACAAAAAATCATATAAAGCCCTCATGAAACAAATTTCTTTTCTGTGTCTCTCCATGTCAGTGCTGCTCTCCTCAAATAGGGGGTTTTGCTTTGCTGTTGAAGTCTTGGAAAACTGGTTTGTCAGTCCAACTGGAGAGTGCTGCTTTTCTTTTTTTTTTCCCTGCTAGCCATAGAAAGTATTACAATGATTTACAGAGACACGCCGAAAGTAAATTATGTTGTAAACGCCTCTCCCTTGGGTCGACAAAGAATCACAGGGAAAAAATGCAAAAAGTTTGAAATTCCCAACAGCAAAGGTTGACAGGAAAATATGGTGTTGTTTTTCTATGAGTAAAAGTAACTTTTATGTTGTGTTTTCCCATGAGAAATTATAAACTTTCAAAGGAATTTTAGTCTCTTGTATGCACACATAAGAGCAATTTATCTGGTACTGCCCCAGTGAAAACACTGTTAAGACTTTAAAGCTGTTAGAACTATGGCTGAACTTCATCTAGGCTGCTACTACTTATTTGTTCTTGCTGCCTCTTCTTGTCAAAACATTTACTCAGACTTCGAAGAGTTGCAAGTTGGCAACGTGTTAATAATATTAGAATGCATTTGTGTCGGCCATGTGGCCGCAATATTTAAGTAAATTCATCACTTATTTAATGAATAATGAATTCATGAGAGTAGCTATGGAGACGTGGAACCATATGTAGTAAATTAAATGGGAACTTGTCAACGTACAGTAACAGTGAATGTCACCAAAGTAGTTGTGTCTGTTTTATAGCAGTGGGGATGCACTTACACCGAGCCTGGTCTGCATTTCTGACTGGGTATAGTACAGCCACATTTTTTTCACACCTAAGTTGCAGCAGTGATTTCTAACAGGTGTGGTAATAAAGTGAGAATTTACATGAGTTTCTCGCCGGTGTGCACAGGAAAGGTGGAGGAATCTCAGGATATTCAGTCAGTAAATTACTTCACGACATTTTGAAAAGGAAAGTGGAGAACTGCAGGGTATTTTTTTTTGTTTTTCTGATGGGAAAATGTCACCAAGGAAAGGGGGTGGCTGTTACTCAGCTCGGTTCTCATCTGCCCTAGTGCATAATGGAAATTCCATACAACGAGGGTGTCTTCCAAGATAATCAACAGGGAAAATCAGACCTGAGGAGTAGGAAAGGGTATACAAGAAGGAAATTATGAAAAGAGAGTGGTGCATAAGGCCAGCAAACCAAGTTCATCTTTCTCTTTGGCTTCAGAGCCACAAGCAGTCATTTGCACATTGTGTTAGGACTCACTTTAATGTAAGATGTAAAAGTATTATCTTGGTGGCCTCATTTACAACATCCAGTGGTTAGAAGGACATCTAAAAGCTGGTGGCTGAAGTCCATGGGCCTCCTTATGCCCTTCCCACATTCAAGAGAGACTTAATTCCCCCAGCCTGTGCTTGGGAGTACTCTGACACAGCTTCTTCTACTGAAGCTTATCATATTCACTGGGATATAATTCCCAGCAAATGTTTTAAAGGATTAAAAAAGGCTCAGCTTCAGGAAAGGAGAAATGAGCCATTGAGTATATTCTCAGGAATTGCCTCAGGAAATGGAAGACAAGTTCAGGTCAGTGATATGAGTCAGACAGGTTAGGAAGGATTTCAGTACAGGGAGTCAGAGAATCTCAGAATGGTCTGGATTGTAAAGGACCTTAGACTGATGAGCCAAGTGTAGCCATGGAAGCGGATAACAGTAGCAAACACATGATATTTGGTTATACACATGGCTAAAGAAGTTCCACCTACCTAAAAACACCTGTGGTGCAATCCTGTCAGCTAAGGAATTTGGGATCTTCTGGTGAAAGCTTCAGCTGATGACGGAACTTCACATTTTGTGCTTAAGTGCTGTGTTCAAAATGGAAATATCCTGTTGCTGATGTAGCTGAAGGTCCTTTGTGGGTGCACATGGGTAGATAAGACAACATATACAACACAAACACTGTACTCCTGATAGTCAAAACACAGGAAAGGAGATAATTGTTAGGAAAAAAGAACAGAGCTGGTAAAGATTGTAGCCATTTTTATTTAAAATATGTTAGAAGACTACATCCAGCTATATCCTGGCTTCTAGCAATGTTTATGCTTAGGACATTCCCTGAGGTTTCAGAAATTTTAAATGCTCCAAAACACTTGCAGACACACAGCCTTTCAGGTCAGAGACAGTTCCAGTCTTGTCACATTTCAGGCATAAGACTCATCTTTCCAGCAAGTTTTCCTTGAAGAACTCACTTTTGTCACCAAGCCTAATGACAGACTCGTACCATGATTACAGTAACTACTCACTGCCTCTCTACACCAAGTAACTCAGAGCCCACCTTCATGAGGACATAAGTCAATCAACTGACCCATTTTGCAAACTTCAGACTCCTGGGATCTTCCTGATATTCCTCACAATGTAATTTCTGGGGTCTGTGTCACACCTACCAAACTTTGCCTTTATTTTTTCGGCTGTTGGGTTGCGTTACATCTCGTCATGTCACGTCACGTTGAGTGGCATTATTGCCTTCAGAAATGATGGGACAGAGCGTGACTTGATGTGTTCTGAGTGATGTGACACAACATGACATATGTCATAAAATCATTGTCGCCCATCAAAAAAAAAAGTGACAGATCGAATCCAAACAAAGCTCACCATATACTTTTAGTGGCTACCCAATCAACTAAAAACAAACATTTCAAATTGGGAGCCAAAAGCGTGGGAGTGTGACTCATTTTTGGTCAGGCCTTACATGCCTAACTTGGCATTTTACATTTCTTCCACTTTTCTTCACACTGTATTATCCATTTGGTGGGGAGGAAACTTGTTTAGTTCATTTATATTATTCAGCCTTCGTATTTTTCAGACTATTACTTCTAAATATGTTCTTCAAGTCCTTTCCACGAATCGTCCCCATTTACCTTCTCTTTCTCGATGCATTTGAGTTATTATCATGTTATGAAAGTAATAATGTACAGAAAAGGTTGAATTTGTCATCCTGCAATGTTGTACAAGCCAAGCTATCAAGAACAAGGAGATAATTTTCTGTAATTCTACATCTGAAGAACGTGCTATCTATTCAAAAATATCACACTGCTTTATTTCCAGCCTATATATCTGCTCATTAAACATTTCTAATAAGGAATGTAAGATAGGAAGGAGAGAATAAGAAGTACTTTTGCCTTGTAAATGAATTGCTGCATCTCTGACTAAACCAATATCAGCGTGGGAATAAGCCCAAACAGCTTTGCAAGACTGGAGTTGGGACAACTGGCAGTATGCAGTAAGTGGTACCAAAGCATTACCATTGCTCTAATATTCATGGAGTCAAAGACTGGAGCCATTTCCAAAGGGGAAAGGCAGCATCATTCAGTGGAGGGATGTGAAGGATGATGTGGGTGCGATCCATCGCTGTGATCACGTAAGGGAACCCTGAAATGTCATAAAATCCCACTCTGATCTGTTGTCACTACTGCTGGTTGTATGGAAAATTAACACATTTAATTAACTGCCTGACCAAAGCAGCTGTTACCTTATATAAAACCTTGAGCGTTGATGCCCGGCGTGTCCCACTAGGTGCTCAAATGTGCCAGTGGCACAAGACTGATTAGAGCTTTATACCAAATGGCACAGCAGGACTCCTCTTGCAACATGCTCAAGTCAAGATCTTCCTTAAATTCTTCATGGGGCATAATGATGCTCCAGCCCAAATTGCTTAATAATGTGATTTTTCAGGACAGCCAACCAGATAAACCATTCACAGCAAAACATGTCCTGGCCAAACCAACTCCTTTCTCTGCTTTTGTTCCTGACATCTGAGAGTGTTCCTGCTGCTGAGACCGTGGATGTGTTTGGCATGTGATTTCCACTGGAATACTACAAGTACTATTTTATTTATACTCCATTTCTATCATTTATGGCAGATGGTTACTTGCCTTAAATTTTTTAAAAATATCTTGGCTGCAGAATTTCAAATGAAAAGTAAACTCTCCGAGTCAGGGGCAACTGTAAGTTCAGTTATTTTTAACAAAGTTGGTTGGAGGGTGGTTTTTCTTGTAGTGCTCATCCTGTACATGAAAGTTTCCAAGCATGTGAGCATCCATATTTATACATAGTTTTGCTTGGAAATACTTTTCTTCTATACATCTGTGTACATATAGATTTCAATATTCAAACATTTAAAAGGTAAAACCTTTTCATCAGAGCTGAAACAGCTACAAGTTATCGCATTATAGAGGAGAATATCTTGTGCATAGCTGAACATTTTCTAAGTGAAATTCAAGTTATAAATCAAGATTTGGAATACAGCAACCTCTAAACATGGAAAAATTCTTCTCTTGATATTTTTGCTACTAATTATCTCTCCATTCCCCTTTCTGTGCTGTGATAGCCACAAATATGTTGCATCTAGAAAGTGCAAATTATACAGAGAAAAGGACAGTTTCTCAGGCAGTACAAACTGGCACAGCCCCATTGGTTTCAGCAGAAAAATTCAGGTTTAATGTTTGGCCATTAAGCAATACCTCACTTGCATACAGTATTTTCTTCCATAGGTTTCAAATCACTGCGAGAGAAGTCCCCAATCCTGCAAACACTTATGTGTGTGTAACTGCACATATGGGAATAATCCCATTAAATCAATGGGATTACTCGTGTGCATAAAGTTAAGCATGTGTGTAAGTGCTTGCTGGAGCTGGGCCTGGGGGAGAAGAGGAGGATTTTTGAACCATTGGTACAGTGGGTGTGAATGTTCATGTTCCAGTTGTGTGGCTTCAAATGCCTCTTTCCAAGTCAAAAGTTTTGAAGGAGGAGTTTGCCCTCTTTTCCACCAGGCCAGGGTGTTTTAAGACTCTTCAAGCAGTCTATTGTCATAGCAAAAGAACCATTCACAAGGAGGTCTCCACAAAGCTGAGCAAACTTGTTAGAGCATAAAAATTACCTGATTGTTGGGGTGTGTTCTCTGCCTGAAGTCTTCTCACATAGCCTTTCATATTTGCAAATTTACATAAACAAACTCAAATCTACAAGTTGTAAACTGTGCATAGATGTTATTTGTGTGGTTTTTTTCTTGGTAATCTCAGGTGGAAGGATTCCTGGACTAGATATTTGCAAAGGCAAAGAAGCAAATAGAAATAGGAGTTGTGAACTCAGTTAAAAAAAGAAGAGATCCATACATAAAGAAAAAAAACCAATTCAGCTGAGGTAGAAGGTGAAAAATTTCCCTTCGTAGAGAGGAGATGGTTTAGCCAAAAATATTTTGGGAAAAGAGCAAACATATAGACAATACAGTGCTCTGCTTGGAAAGTCTTACTTTGTGTCCAGGGAACAGCAAACAGCTCCATCATCTTAGTATCAGACAAGGAGAGGTCTTCTTGCCTGAAGGTCCTCTTTCTTATCATGCACCCAGCCAACTTCTTTGCACAATAGGAGAGGTTCAATAATGGGGAAAAAAATCTTCAGGTGCCAAGTGTTTTATAGTAATACACTGGTAAAAAAAAAAAAAGAGGGGGTAGGGGGAAAGAAAAAAGAAAGTGGTTTTATGACCAGGTTTCCAACTAGAAGAGTGTCAAGGAAATCCCAAATGACTATTTACATTGAATATATATCCCTAATCCTGGATATATACTCTCAACCAGGATTTCAACACTTCAGCTCTTAGTTCAGAGGCAGATTTTCACAAGCAAGGGAAGATCTGCACATCAAATTCCCAGTTCTGCAAGTGGGTGATGTCAAGAACATCTCCTTTATCCTCCACAGATCAAGAACTACTAAGTGAAACTGGAGAAACTCAACTTACCCTTGGACCATTTTGTTACCCATTCACTGAATGAACTGACAATTTATACCACAGGTTCTCAGATCCTCGTGCCCCTGGGTAGGCCCTTGGAAACAATTGTCTTTAAAATAAATGTAATAAATTGAATCAGGCTGAGAAGACCCTCAAGATCACCAAGTCCAACAAGCCCACCACTAAGCCATGTCCCTCACTGTCACATCTACAGGGATGGTGACTCCACCACTGCTCTGGGCAGCCTGTGCCAGGGCTGTTCAACCCTTTCTGTGAAGAAATTTTCCCTAATATCCAATATAAACCTCCCCTTATGCAACTTGAGTTCATTTCCTCTTGTCTTATTGCCTAACACTCAGAGGAAGAGCCTGACCTCCATGTGGCTCCCCCCTCCTGTCAGGGAGCTCCAGAGAGTGAAAAGGTCCCCCCTGAGCCTCCTTTTCTCCAGGCTGAGCCTCTCCAGCTCCCTCAGCTGCTCCTGGTGCTCCAGACCCTTCCCCAGCTCCACTGCTCTTCTTGGAGATATTGCTATGACATATCAAATATAAATGTGCGTGTCTATGAATTAAAACACACCTATTTACGTGGCATTTGAACCCTGATACTTCACATTCCTGTGGAAGCTGTTGAGAGCAACAGAGCAAAGTCTGAGACAGTAAAAAGCACGGGCACTATAACAAGCTTGACCCCTCTATATTACAGACATAAAGCTGGAAAATTGTGTGTGGTCCCCCTCTGATGCCATACTCAAGATTTTTATTGCAAACACCTTTCTTCAAACATCCATTTAACATGCACCCATCTGTCGAGCGATGTTTTCCACAGCAGTGTTAATGTGCATGTGCCCCCTTCCACTTTGGTAGTTCACACCTTTAACTAGGGCTGGAGCCAGAGTGCAATAAACAGCCTTCCACAGTCCTGGGTATAAAAGGCTCAAAATGTGAGAGACACTTCATCAAAAAAACAAAAGACCAAGACAGAGCAGCCCGTGGCTTTGAAAGGCACAGGAGTGGTGGGCTTTAAAACCTTGCTTGCAAATACCTCTCCTAAAAGGTAAGAATTATGAATAATGGCTCAAAAGAGAGGGTAGAAAGCAATATCTGGTGGGAAGGATGCAGACACAAGCTAAATAAAAGAAGCACTTGCCTGGCTTCCAACCAGGTGTTGTGTCTTAGCTTGTTTAAAAATACTTCTGGTTGTGTTTAATTAGTTATGACAAAAGATCCTCAAAGAATGTATCAGTTCAAGCCTCAAGTTTGCCTACAATATTTCCCCTTTCTTCAGGAAAAAAAAGTCTCAATGAGATATAAAAACTTGAAAAAATATAGTATGAAAGTTCCTGCCTTAATGAAATATTAAAAATGCATCAGGAATACTGTTCTGGCATTAAAAATAAACAATAACATTTCTTCCCAGTTATGGTTCACTTCAATTCTTTAAAAATTAATTATTACCTCTTTAAATATTTGATTAAATTAGATTTGGGTGGGTTATCACTATCCACAAAATACACGGTGTTGTGTATAAATTTGCTTTCTTCAGTTTCTGACATGTACAGGCATGTTGTACAATTGTTTGATTATTGGAAAACTAAATCCAGTGACTCTGTTTTGGCAGTTTGCAAACTATATACTATTGAATCCTGTCACTTTGAATGAGAATGCCATGTTACGTTAGAAATCTCTAATAAAAGAGCAAAAGTAAAGCAGCAGAATTACACATTATGTGATATTTGGGATTTTCACATCATATCTTATCATGTTGCTATATCTCAGGCTCTAAAAAGAACACATTATTTTTAATAATGGTTAATTAGGATTTGGGGATAATGGCTTAGAAATTTCTAGGCATATAAA
This sequence comes from Neopelma chrysocephalum, assembly GCF_003984885.1. Lineage (NCBI taxonomy): Eukaryota > Metazoa > Chordata > Aves > Passeriformes > Pipridae > Neopelma > Neopelma chrysocephalum. Next base: position 3,075,217 of record NW_020897767.1, read on the forward strand.
GACTATTCTGCTCTCAATGCATGAGGATTTATGAGTGTAACTACTTAGATAGCAAGGGGAGAATAAACCCTCCAGCATGTCCTAAGAGAGGTAAGACAATTATTTCTCAAGCGTTACGATAAAAGTAATTTGGTATGTCCAACTGGATAAATAAGGAACGTGGCTGCATGAGCACAGTGGCTGATACAGTTATGAAACATTAGTTTGAGTGAACACCTGGAAGTGTCCAAAGCCAGGTTGGACCGGGTTTGGATCAACCTGATCTAGTGGAAGGTGTCCCTGCCCATGGCAAGGGGTGGAGTGAGATGGGCTTTAAAGGTCCCTTCCAAACCAAACCATTCTGTGATTCGGTGATAACAATTTTCTCAAGTTCTTTCTGTCTTCCCTTTCTGCCCACGTTTGCACAGGGAATTGGGGATCCCGGAATGCCAGCTTGGCAATCTGTTTTCCCACACGACTAAACGACTGAACAACAGGAAAAAGTTTCCTCAGTAATTTTCCTTCTGATCCCCTGGGACAGAAGGTTTGAGGGTTAAGAGACAGGTTGTCAGTCCTTGGCCTCTGTACCAGTGTTGTTAAGAGGAAAACACAGAGGAGAAGGGTTTGTTTTGGCACTGGGGATGAGGACAGCTACCAGATAGGAGTGAAGTTGAGAGCCACTGTTCAATCTGCACAGACCAGAGAGGAGTCAGAAAGAGTTTTGTTCATTAGAAATCAGAACCAGATTTAAACGTGTCATAAAGGAGATAAAAAAGAATCTATGCTGCATTTTCTAGCCCACAGCCACCTGAATTTTACTTATCAAACTTGATTATTTAATTATTGATTTGTCTTTATCAAGAAAAAATAGATTTAGGCTTCATGGCTGAAACAGGTGAAAAGATCATGGAATCCTAGAGTGGTTTGGGATAGAAGTGACCTTAAAGTTCATCTAGTATCAAGTCCCCTACCATGGGCAGGGACACCTTCCACTAGATCAAGTTATTCCAAAGTGGTGGATGTATATTTTTGGATACAGGTATGTTTTTTTCAAAGGTCAGCTGATGTGGCAATTTACCTGAAATCAAATATTCTGAGATTCACAGTGGGCTTTCCATTTCATGCCTTGTCCAGAAGGCAATGATTGAGTTTGAAACAAACAAGAACATTTGGGTTTGGGGGTTTATAACTCTCTTCTTTCAACTGTATTGAAAATATCCAACTTAATCCTCGGAAAGCCAACATTAAAAAAAAAATAAAAATCCAGCCTTCCCTTTAGATTAGAATCACAATCTTACAATGCCAACATCTGGTCCTGAGGATGCAGGATGGCTGCTTTGAAAGGATAATTGACTTTGTGGCGAGGTGCTCTGTTCATTGTTCAGATATTGTGGATGACACTTCCTCTCCACTTGCTCCACAGCCCAGGGAACGCTTCCGCTTCTCTCCACGATGGAATAGCACAGGGAGTGCTCTTGTATGGGCTGATACAAAAGACTTGCAGTGCAAATTGATCATTCCTTGAGGCTGTATAAAAAAATACTTTGCAAAACCATATAAAAATTGTGAAAACTGAATTAATCTCAAAAGCTAAGTTTTTTTTTCTTCTTTACAGATTTAAAATGGAAAATATTGTTTTGGTTTTTAATTATGGAGTTTGGGCTTTTACTGGTTACATATGCCTTAAAATACTGCACATAGCATTAAAAACTAAAGGAACAAAACTGAGGTTTTTATATCAGAATAAAAATACATGTTTTCAGATAAGTGTTCCTCCACATCTGTCATCAACATCCCATACTTCTCCTCACTGGCTGTACAGAGAGTTCAGGCTTCACACTTCTAACATCTGTTTAACTGCTAAGGTGAGTAGGATTTCCTGACTCATTATGCATCCTTTCATTCACTAAAATGCCCAAATGAATTTCATCACTTCTACTTTGAAGGAAGGAAGCCAGGAAAAGCCAAATTAGGGCAAGGATGGGGCTTGGAGCAACCTGATCTAGTGGAAGGTGTCCTTGCCCATAGCAGGGGCTGGAACTAGGTGGTCTTTTGGGTCTTCCAACCCAAACCATTCCAGGATTCTAGGATTCTATAACTCAGGATGTAAACTTCCAATCACCTAGACCCGACTGCAGGACTCAGCTGCCTGCATTGTGTAGTTTTACTTTTAGGTTTGTTTGGTTTGGTTTTTTTTTCAGCCTGAGATGCTGAACTTTGCAGAAAGATTGAGTTATTGGCATGAACTGCTCCCTTCTCTCGAAGTAGCACAGGCTGCTCAAACTAAAATAGAACTAGAGTGGACTGAAGAGGCTGAACAAGCCATTCATCCCCCCCTTCGCCCTGAAGCAGAGACATCCAAATAATAACAGTGAAATCCGGAGGAACAGCAACTATCTTGAGGAGAATGAGAAAGAAAGTGTCTGGAAAACCATCCTGCAGATTGAAAACTCTCTTCCTGCTTCAGAGCCATCCTCGGGTGCTTCAGCTTAACAGCTATAGACAGCACAGAGGCACTCAGAGCAGTAGGGCAGGAAGCTGGGCACAGGCAATAGTGCAGGAAAAATGTTTTCATGATTATATATGTAATAATCCCGGCACCATTTGCATATTTTGATTTTGCTATTCACTGAAGTTGGGTCCCTGAGGCACTTTGTAAGGTCACCTGGGGGACACCGGGAAGAGGCAACAGGGAGAGCTCACCCTTGGCCAAGAAACTTGCCCAAAAGTGGAAATAAATTGTTCCTGTTTGGGAAAAAATAAAAAGGAAAGGAGGAAAAAAAAAAAAAAAGCACAGCTTTGGATGGGAAGACTGTTTCCACAGCCAAGAAGAATTATTTAAGTTGGCTAATACAACACGGCCAGTTGATCCCTTGCCTTTCATATTCCTACTTGCCTGCCTGCCTCCTCCTTGGGACTGTCTGAAGGAAGGGAAGGAGCAGACAGATGTTCCTGGCCTGTGCTGGTGGGGGATCAGGGACACATCCGAGCTTCTTGTCTCTCTTCAGAGCCACCCAGCTGGGAATCGTGACTCACAGCTGGGTCACCAGGGTCTTCCCATCAACCTGGGAAAATGATGGATTCTCAAAACATTTGCAACTGCAAAAGAAAGGGAAAAAGAATTAGAAAAAAAAAAAAAGAAAAAAAAAGAGAGAGAACAAATTTACATTAAAGGAAAAATGTTCATCGTCTCTGCTGCTTCTGCTGCTTTTTGTTGTCTTTGGAGAGACAGGCTGGTAAGGAGATGGTTACCTTGTCCTCTGAGCTCCTCCAGCTCCCAGCAGTGGAACAGCTGCCAACCATTCCTTGTCCATGCCTTGGATAAGGCCTTGAAGGACTTTGGAAAGGGTTCTGTAGTGACAGGACAGGGGCAGGGTTAGATCAGGGATTAGGAAACAATTCTTGGCTGTGAGGGTGGTGAGGCCCTGGCACAGGTTGCCCAGAGAAGCTGTGGCTGCCCCTGGATCCCTGGAAGTGTCCAAGGCCAGATTGGAGCAACCTGGGCTAGTGGAAGGTGTCCCTGCCCATGGCAGGGGGTTGGAATAGATGGCCTTTAAAGGTCCCTTCCCACCCAAACCATTCTGTGATTCCATGAAAACTAAAGAAAGGATTTTCTTTCCTTTCAGTACTGGCACTTTTGGAACAGGATGCTCAGAGTTTTCAGTTCCACTGGGAGGATAAATCTGTGTTAGGTGGAATAATGCCACTACCCCTTGTTAGGCATTACCTTGAATTATGTATAGTTTGGATGAATAAGAAACATCTAAACTTATGTGGTTTTATTTCATTGTAAAATGGATCTACAAGTCCTTGGGCTGCTGAAGGGAGGAGGGTCCAGAAGGCCAATAGGGGTTGTTTCTTCTTTTTCCATCACCTTCAGGTAAAAAAGGAATTGGAGAAGATTTACCAGAAAAAGGAAAGAGCTGATGAGGAAGAATGAGGACAAGAATGTTACCTCTTTCTGTCTAAAGGATAATTTTCATTCAGTTCCTCACAGGACAGTAAATGAGTGGCACTGTGGGAAAACTTCCCCCATGGCTGATGGCTCAGGATGCAGCAGATCCCCATTTTTTCCCTCCACCTCTCCTCCCCAACTGTGTGAAACACCATCCCAGCCTGAACCCATCACACCATTCCTCTTTGTATCTCTCTGCAGCTCGTATTTCCTTCATTCTCACACTGTACTTAAAATCAACACGTAATTTATCTTTTTTTTCCTTCTGTAGGAACACTTTAACTCTGCTGTATTCATCCCAGAGAAGGAGAAATTTTTTAATGTAATATTTTCTGGCAGTGTTCATTCTCGTATCCTTTTCCTTTTGACAGGCAGGCTTCCTCTGATCCATTCAGAAATAAAGCATAAATGATATCACATCACAGTTACTAGTATTTCTTTACTTATATATTTCCTTTTTTATGGTGTTTTCCCGTGGGACCTCCTTTTCCAACAACATGTTCTGCTATCAGCAGGTTAGATCCAGGAATAGAAAGATAGTTAAGAGAGGAGACCTTAAAGTTAGTGGTCTTTAATAGAAGTGCAAAAAAGGAACTGTGTGTCACGATGCACAATAATTAATACTTTTTAAAAAATACAAAAAAGACAAAAAGGGCTAAAAATGTCCTTTCATACAATAAATCTGCAGAGGTTTCCCACCACAATGCTGAAGAGATTTTTGTCTTACTTATTCTCAGATGAAGTTAATGTAGTCACTCATCTCTTTCCTCCTGTTGTCCTTTCCATCCTTCCCACAGATATTCCTTCTTTTCTTTCCTGTAACCAAAGCTCATCTCAGCTACTTCTGTCCCACCTTAGTCAAGCACAAAACCCCAAAACCCACCTGCAACCTCAAGTCCCCAAGAGCCCATGAGAGGAGTGAGACCTTCTTTGTTTGAAGCGTTGGGATATTTTAGCTTATTTTTATTTATTTTTATACATTTGAAGATAAGACTTTTTCCAGGGGATACCACTCAGTGCTGTAATTAATTACCTGGTTTGCTTTATGCAGAATTTTTCTCTTAATGGGTGGTAATAAGAACTGGAAGTCAGCTCAGAGATGTAACTCTGTGTCTTCTGGAAGTGATCTGACTGTTGGATCAGGGTGTCCCTGGCACATTTGTAGAACAAATTCATATGTCGGCTTCCACAAAGCACTGGTGGTGCCTGAGCTTGGCAGCTCTTCCGTTCTACTGCAAGTGAAACAAAATCCAGACTTTAAATCCGGCCTCTTCAGTCTGTTCCAAGACTGAAATTTAAACATGGAGATCAGAGGCCACCTCTCCAGTGTTGGTTCTGGTTAATCAAGAGCTTAAATGGACTCCTTTTTCAGATGGGGATTGGATATTTTTGAAACCTTGAAAACTTATATTTATTTCTTTTTTTTAATTCTATTCGATGTGCCAGAGACGTTTGGAGAAGTATTGATCCCTTGTGGTTTCCATAATTTAAAAGCATCTCCTGGATCAGGTAATCTCAACAGACTGGCACATCCACCTGGGCCAAAATTTCATGCTTTATGTGTGTATATATTGCATAAAGTGAAACGTGTTCACAACAGATTTGCTTAGCTGGCCCCACATTAATTGCTGCTGTGCCTACAGAAACTCCACCAGACACAGACTGAACACTAGGTTTCGTTTAATCAAGCTCCTAATTTGCATCTTGTATAAAGTTTCAGCTTATGACTGATTTGAAAAGGCTGCCCTGTCCCCAGAGGGTTGATACATGATATTTTACAGGGCATGATAAATAATATTTTTAAAACTTAAATAAACAAGGTCTCTGAGTGTTTTTCCCTGAAAAGTTTTCCTACATTTATGACAATTTAAATATGCCTCTTGAGAGCCAAACCATGAAGATAAAGAATACAGGACCAGACAGGGGAGGGCTTGCATTCTGAACAAAGACATTCAAAAGAAGACAATTCCTGACATTTGCCCCTTTTTTGAGATCACCCAAAAATACATAAATAAATTACTAAATAAGCTTATTATAAGCTCATTCTGCTTTTTCATATACCTACAGCAAAAAATTAATCACATTTTAATGCATGAGAACCAGGTGACAACATATTTGAATCTTGTATAAAATAATGAGCTGTATTTTCTTTTGAGATGTGTCAAAATAAAATACCACTGGGAGAAAGTGTGTCTTACTGAATCCTTTATAATAGGCAACATAACCAGCAATGTGTGAAACCAGAGAAATTCAAACCCACACGCTAAGAATCACCTCTAAAAGGTGGAAGGAGTGGGTTATCTTTTAATTCTTTTTGGCTGTTCCTATTAGGGTAGGTCAGAGAAAGGAGAACCCTCAAAAAGATTTTGGGATCCATCAGGAAAATGGTTGTTTTACAGCAGATGTTGGTATTTTGGGGAATGCAATGACCACCAGAGTGTACAAATCCAGAGTGGAGCTGACTGAGCACAGTCAGGCAGATCTTGAAACTCAGTCTGATATGACCAACTGTGTACTGGGGGTTTGTACTTATTACAAACTCTACTGGTTTTGGATGGGGGAAAAAAAAAGGGTTGTGTTGTGTGTGAATGTGTGAACCAAGAATGAATGAAACACACCCGTGGATCAATTCTCTGCCCGTGGCAGATGCATGACCTCCAAATGCCCCATTGAAATGGAAAACAAACAAATAAAACTCAAATAAAACAAACAAAACAAAGGAAGAGGAAGAGGAAGAGGAAGAGGAAGAGGAAGAGGAAGAGGAA